>NC_084640.1:9813643-10135643 GCF_019802595.1 Syngnathoides biaculeatus | reverse complement strand
AAAAAAAAAAATTGCCAGTACAAAAAGAGACCAGACTGAGCAACGCAGCTTGTAAGTATCAGTTTGGCGTGGCATGATTTTTAGCCCCTTGAAGGGAAATAGCAGCAGTAGCAGCAGCAAGAAAGAGCATTTCCTGGACTAGGCAGTGTCTAAGATAAGACGGGCCAACTTCACTTGGTCCCACCCAGTGCAAAATGCCAGGTGCTCGTCTTGATTGGTCGGCGGTAAAAGAAAAAAAAAAAAACATATTAGATCATGTTGGAAAGTTCTGTCGAGTCCGTTTCGGAATCTGCCTCATCCCTGCGAGGAGAAAAGAAAATACAATTAGTCTGTTTTTACACCTTATTTTCGTGTCAAATTCCACTTGTTTTGAAAACAATAAAACATATCCATGTGAAATGTGAAATAAAAATCTTAAAATATCATTCATTTGCACAAGTGTGATACAGTGTGTGTGTGTGTGGTGTGTGTGTGTGTGTGTGTGTGTGTGTATACACTCTGTTGCGGGTCAAATTTGACCTACCCATCCATCCATCCATCCATCCATCCATCCATCCATCCATCCATCCATCCTCTGATCTACTTATCCTCACGAGGGTTGAGGGATTGCTGGAGCCTATCCCAATTGTCAACGGGCAGGAGGCGGGGTACACCCTGAACTGGTTGCCAGCAAATTGCAAGGCACATAGAGACAAACAGTCACACCGAGGGGCAATTTAGTGTGTCCAATTAATGTTGCATGTTTTTGGGATGTAGGACGAAACCGGAATGCCCGGAGAAGACCGACGCAAGGCACGGGGAGAACATGCAAACTCCACTCAGGCGGGTCCAGGATTGAACCCAGGACCTCAGAACTGTGAGGCCAACGCTTTCCAGCTGATCCACTGTTCCGCCCAAATTTGACCCATCTACTAAAATGTATTTTAGGTTAAATCAAGGAAAATGGTCGTCATACCGGTCTTTTTTTTTTTTTTTGAACCAGGATAAAAGTTGAAAAATGTTCAAGAGAGCTTGAAGCACTCAAGAGAACTGGAGAAATATTTTAAATAATTAAGCCTTTAAGACACAAGAAACTCGGACTCAAGGATCACCTTTGCTCCTGGAGCAGTTTCCGGTTGCCTTGCCTCCTGTCCTCATTGATGGGGTACGTGTACAGGATGGCGAGGCCGATCATGATGAGGAGTATGGGAGCGGCGGAGACCAGCACCTTCAGCGTGATGTCCACTTCCGCCGGTTGGGAGCAACCTCGAGAGATGTAGCCGGCAAAACTGGATGCAAGCAGGGGGGAAAAAAAAAGGAAAAAGTTATGATGAGGTCTTGTGATAAAAGGATGGCAGACTATTGTACTGGAATCACATTAAAGTAAAAGAATATAAATCTGCTTTGATGTGGGATTGGTGGTATTTAGATTAATGTCATTCAGCACTATGCTCCTGATGAAAAGGAGCGAAAAAATGACAGAAATAATGAGGTGGAATCTGCGAAGTCAAGCACAAATGAGTTTGAAACATTTGCTATGGGAAATAATGTCAGGGGAACCTACTGTATCCTGTTATTTAATATGCTCCCATTATATTTATTGTGACACGATTACATATTCTTACTGAATTGGTTTATTCGACACCATAAACTGAGGACCCCTGAAATCAGTCTGAATAGCGTCGCTGTAGGAGTGCTTACTCTAAACTGAGGGTGGAGATTCCCAGGGAGACTCCGGACGCAAACTTGGTGAAGAAGACGTAAAAGGAGTAGAAGAGCGCCTCGTGACCATTGGCTTCGGGGTTTTGCACCTGGAAGTCGTCGACAACGTCGGGCAACATAGACCTAAAGGGCAAAAAAAAAAAAAAAAAAAAAAAAAAAAAAAAAGAAAACAACAGCGTTGTGAGTCAGACGTGCGTCGGCGACCGGAGGGTGTCGGGTGAGGGCGGGGAGGTCCTACCAAGGCAGGAGGAAGGCGGCGGCCACGCTGACCCCGGCAGCGAAGGAGACGACGTAGGTGACGATTAGGTTGCTCTTTACGCACACTACCAGGATCATGAAGGGAACCACAGACTGGAGGGAGGAGAAACACACATTTTTTTTTCTTATACCTGCCAATATTGACTGAATAAAAACCTCTGGCGACTTTTTTTTTATCATCACTTCAGAAGCCTGCTTATGATACCGAAGCCATCCTTCCTGTTCTTTTGGGTTTCGTCTTACCAAAGTGCCGACGTAGACTGCAGTCTTCTTCCCAAATTTGGTGAGGAACCACTGCCAGAAGGGAATGGTGAGAGTGGCGGAGAGCTGTGAAAGAGGAAGACGGACACGGGTTATCTAATCCGTTTTCTCCATCAACGCCTGTGAAAAGCTCTGAGTGCAATACAGTAGAAACTACACGCTATGAGGCTGTGTGACATTACGTAACACTGACACGACAATGGATGCATTCAAAGTTTTTCAACTTCTGTGGGTGTGCGACTATTGGGGGAATTCCACAGGGGCCGCATCGTTCGACTGACTGACCCCTGGTGTAACAATCATAAAAATCTTATAAAAACACTCTTACATGTTTGTTTCAACCCAGGAGGAACGTCTTTGGAAGAACTGCCCTCCATGAGCCCAGTTTATCGCAGCCCGCATGATTAGTGAATAAAGTCATCTCGCTAAATAAATTCCTCGTCAGCTCCGTAATCCTCACCATGAAGTAAAGGATCAAATGGCGTAATCTGCTCAACCCTGTAAACCTGTTCCCCCAAATCCCCCCCACCCCACCCTCTTCAGCCTGGTCTGCCTTCTACAGTGGATTCATACGATTTAATTAAAAAGTGGGCGATGACCGATTTGTGCAGATTGACTGTTTTTTTTGGAGGGGAACCAAAGGCTGCATTGGCTTCTTGTCCAGCTGTGGGAAAAAGATGGCATTCAGGCCCAGTTCACACAATATGGTAAAAGACAGAGGGAGGACTGTGGCGCTCTGATGGAGGACAGACCAGCTTTGTGGCTGCACACAAATTTATGGGTGAGACCTTTAGAAAGAAGTCTACTTGATATTGTTATGGCAACAGACAGCCTACCTGAAATGACACCCGCCGTCATGTGACGCGAGCGTGCGCGACAGTGCGTGCGTGTCCATGTGTGCGCGCTCCGACTCACCATGATCACCAGCAGAATATTCTGGAAGTCATTTCGGAAGCCCAAGGTGTAGCTGCAGAACAGAGCGAAGTTCCCCTCAAGGAGCTAGAGAATAAAGATATAGTTTAAAAAAAAAAAAAAGTAAAAAATAAAGGGGAGTAGCATCTTGGAAAAAAAAAGAAAAACATAGCCTGCCAACGCTAGAGGTTATTTTCCATGTCATGTTGTTTCATGAGTGGAAACAAGCAGAAAATTCCTCAAGAGACCATTTTACATTTGCTTAAAAAAAAACAAACAAACAAATAAACAGCCTAAACTATGTATTTTCTGTTTATGCACAATATACTGTACGCGTACCATGAATGCCAACGAGGTAAAGAGGAAGACCATGACCAGTTTGGCATAGGGCCCGTGTCCCATCACCAGCTTGATGCCCTGGAAGAACGACAAGGGCTCCGACTTGGGCCGGCTGGATTCTGTCGGCGGCGAATAATAATAACATGAGTCTCATCACTGCTCATGAGACACCTGATTTATTTAAACCACAGGCCTAAAACTCCAGGCATGGGGGCCAAATATGGTCCGCCACTCGATTTTATGTGGTCTGCAAAGGCAAATCGTGTGTCAATGTGTAAAATTTCAAATTGTCATAAATCATTAATGATAACAATATAAGCGTTTCTGTGTTATCAAACATGAACAATGGCTGAAAAACCCATTACCCTTGATTGATTCCAAAAGTACTGTAATTTCCGACCTATAAACAGTGACTCCCCCCCCCCCCCACTCGCTTTCAACCCTGCGGTGATGCGGTTAATTTGTGCATTTTTTCCTAACAGCCGCAAAGGGGCACTCAAGCAGAAAAGGTTAGAGTGAGACTGGTGGAATACATGTGCCGAGGAAGTGACTTTTACCGATCCGGCCCTGTTTGCGCTGAGCTAACGTGTTACTGCCATGTCTCAGTGATTTTTAAAATCGGCATTTATTTATTTATTTATTTTTAACCGGCCCTGTTAGCGCAGTGCTAGCGTTAGAGGTAAACTTTTTGTATACCGTCTTTCTTTGTACATATTTTGCGTTTCAATGTGGGCACTTCCGGCTTTTACATAGCTGTAGCGTATGTATGTATCAAATGGTATTTCCCTTTACAAATGTACTGGGTGAGGATTATAACCAGGTGTGCTCTGTTGGCCAGGAATTACTTTAGTTCATAAATTTTGTTTGTAAATATGAGGCGATTAAAGATTTTTATGGTTTCACAGTCACAATGGCCCTCCGAGGGAAACTGTAACCACAATGTAGCCTGCCCCAAAGTTGAGTTTGAGATTTAAAGCCTGACTTTATGTAATATGCAGTGTGGTCATGTAAAAAAAAAAAAAAAAAAAAAAAAAAGCATAACTGGGCTTTACACTGTTCACAAGTACAATATTATGTGTACAGGCTTTATATATATTAAAGGATTTTGCATGTACATACCTACTTGGATCCCCAATATAACTCACACCGGTTTGAAAATGTGTTACTTAAGCTATTAGTTTTGGATTGTAATAATGGGGAGTGAGATGTGACGTAATGCCCACTACATAATATAACTGGACGATATGAAATTAAAAATCATGCAGTGACTTTTGTCCCTGTCCCACCTTCTTAGATCAAGCGCTGATGCATCAGAAGCTCACATCTAACTCTTATTTTGGCTTGTAACACGAAGTAACAAAAATATCAACAAAGCGCCAACGTGCCAAAAACTTGTAAATTAGGTTTGGGAGAGTTTGCTATTTTTCCTGTCGTCATGGTGGTGTTGTTAAGACATTCTCTTTGGTTTATGACGCCCCTTACCTTTTTGCTCTCTCACGCCAAAAAACAGAACAATGGCGCAGAGGACGTAGATTAAGCAGATAACACCAGAGGCGATCATGTAGGCGGCTCTCTGTAGAGGAAGAGCGAATGAGCGAAAACATTCCAAACGGTGTTTCCTGAAGTTTAAATGGTAACAGTGGGTTACCGTGTGTTCCAGGGAGATGACGTGGTCTGTTCCGTTGAGGTCAGAGGAGTTGCTGCTCATGTCCGCCAAAATCGCATCCGGTCCTGGGATGCAGGGCGCGTTAGCCATGCCCACTATCTGCCCCTGGATGGCGGTACCCAGAACAGTGCCCAGAACCTCGACCGTCATCCCTGATTTGGGGGTGACATTTATTAGGAAATGTTCTTCCACCCTTAGGAAACCTATTATCAAAACAATGTTACTCACTGTAAGCAGTAGCAGAGTCTCTTTCTTTCTGCTCTGAGCTGATGAACATGGTGAGGGCAGAATACGGCACATGGAAACACTGAAATAGACACGGGACAGGATATCAGGCACTTTTACTCCTCGGTCACGTAGATTTAGATGAAACCATTCGGCGGTCTTCTTAATCTGTTACACGTCAGAGAAGGCCTAATGTTCTTCTAAGCGCCGTTTCCTGTCTTTTGCAAAGAACTACTTTGCAATCATAGAGATGTTAGACCGAGTAGATTCCGAGAATTGATAAATGATGACGCGGCCGATGCCTTGAATTTGTGATGAAAATCATCCATGTCTATTTTTCGAAATGGTTTATTTTAGACAAATTGTGTTCAAAACACAAGCTGGCGATGCGGCCTGAGAAACTTTCCGTTTATCATACACCCTGCCATCACAACTCGTGTTAATATTTAAGTATAGGTGATGTAGTATCGAGGATTTTTTTTTTTTTAAGTCCCATACATATGTAAAGGATCACCCACTTATTAAATAAATGATGTGATTTTTACCAATTTTTGTAGTACTAAAATTGTATATAATATATATGCAGTGTGTTATCTTGTAACATTTCCAAAATACTGTACATTTAGTAGTATAGTACGTTTTTTTGTCATTGAAAAAAAAACCATTTTGTAATAGTCAACATTTGTACATTTTCTGTACAAAAGAAAGAACTTGTCAATTGCACTTTTTAAAATATATTTTTAAGTGTGAATGAATTCTTGTCACATTGTTATTGTTTACACATGTAAAAACGTAACCTTCCCATGCTGGCCATGTTTAATTTTCATTATTTGAATATACAGCGAGCCAATACTCATCATCATCATCAGTTAGAAAAATAAATGCTCTGCGCTATAACTGGTCCTTGGGCCACAATTTGATAAATATGTTTCTATCCAAACAGATAAGCAAATTTATTTAGAGGTGTGTATCTGTGTCTCAGACTCACAGTTTGAAGGCTCTGGAAGAGACAGTAGAAGAAAAGGTACCAGATGACTTTGCCGTCCTCAAAGGGGGGCACGTACCATATTAGGAAGTAGGAGAGCACAGCCAGAGGAGTTGAGATCACAATCCTGCACAGAGGGAGAAGGGGGTGGGGGGGTAAATTAGACACGCTGGATGAAAACGTGACTCTCTCCATGTTTGACACATGTGCTACACAACAAACAAGCAAGCCTTAGAGAGGACAAGGGGGCTCATTGGATAAAACACGCACAGCACCTTCCATTCAAGCGCTGCCAAGTGCTTAGTGAGGCAGTGCCATCCTGACATCATTGTGCGCACACAAGAGGGAATTTGATAATTGATTGATATTAACATACTTGTAAGTAGTACTCAATCAGTTTTGAGAAGAGTGAATCACCACATATTAACCCTGGAGCGTGTCTACGGCCTGAGGGGATTTTAAAGAGGGGGACGTGCAACTTGAAAAACAGCACCGTGGAAGTGGAATTGTTTAGCCAATTTTCTGCAAAGCGTTCTTCTCCCGTATATGCTCAGAGCCACATTCCCCAGTCGTGCGCGCCATTAATGGAAAACACACCTCTTAATGGTCTGCTATGAACCAGGACATCCTTGACACGTCCTGGAAACGCTGCGTCACGGGGGTTTATTTTTAATCATGCGAGTCATCTTTATCGACAATAGGTGCTCAACAGCCATTAACCTTTTGTCTGTTACTATAAAGAAACAGTATTTGTTTGTATTTCACAATACAATGACTGTTGGGAGGGTTACACGGATCTGTATTTATCGTTACACTACTAACGCACCAGTAGAATAATATTTAACATTGCTTAAATACCTGTATTGCAATTTATGTCAGCAAAAAAAAGGACCATTGTGGAGAAAATTTGAAACACGATCACATCAGTCTAATTACGGCTAATCGTCCTCAAATCATATTTGAGACAGCGCAAGGAATTCATGAAGACTTGAGATGGTTGGGTAGATTCATGCTGGCGTTTCGGTTCAGGAAAAGTTCAAACAGGCTCATCGCCTATTTCCCGCCCCTGTGTGAAGAACAGTCATTAACTAACAATAGTGACGACCTGTACTTCTAATTGGATGACACACCTAGTGAGTAACTGGCTGCCTTTTAGCGGGAGGCCTACAATGACCAAAAAATGAATTTTTGGCAAGTTCGGCTTCAAACTATAACGACATCAACCTGTAGCTATGATCATTGGCGCCGAATGCACAGGACGTCGCTAAGCTGTTTTCCAGGTTTGGTCATGTAATAGCCTGCATATATCGGTTTCATCCCCAAAAAAATAAATAAATAACTAAAATACTAATAATAATTCACCCAAGATGAGATTCAAACACAGAATGTTCTGAACATACTCCAAATTCAAATTCAAGCTATTCTGGTGGGATTCAATAAATGCATACAGCATTCAGTAAAGGGGTGGCAAGGGGCGTTAACACTGTAGGGAGCTTCTTCGCTCTCGAGCGTATAATCTGATTAACTGTACTCATGAGGGAGTGCGATAAAAGTGGGCAGCGGGTCAAAGCAGCTGACCCTCAGCGCCACATGAGGGACGATCAAATGATACGTTTCCTTGTTTGGGCCACACATGGCCTGTTGTGAAAGGGCCTTGGATGACAGTATAACTCGGAAGTACAGTAAATTATCATCATGACCACAAGCAGTGTGAAATTAAACGTGTGTTTTAATCAAGTAAATATATGTACTCATAAAACACTCATTATCCCCTCTGCTACTAATACAGCCTCATATTCTAAAATATGATCACACATTTTTGGAGTCGGCAATGCTACAAAATTATGCAGTGATAAGTAACTTGAACTCGAGTAACCTTCTGACGTGACTGAGAAGGGGGGGGGGACATCCAAGGCTTCGACAGCTGCGCTCTCATTGGCTCAAACTGATGGTGTGTTGTGGGTTGGACCAATCACAGGCTGAGCTCACCAGACTACCCCCCCCCCCCTTCTCCACAATAGGAAGGAATACGGAGCGGCTGACTCTGAGCATGTCTTCAAGTGACGTGGCCTGTATGATTCCGAGCATGCCGGTACTTCCTCCACCACATCCTTCATGGGAAAACACCAGAATGACCCAGTTTTCTTAACAAAATGCCAGAATCACGAAAATGGCATCATGAGGCAAACTTTTTCCGAAACGGGGAAAAACCCAATATGATTGTATCGAGAGGAAACACTTTTTCTGGACTTACAGTATACGACAAAAGATAAAGACAAAAGAAGTTGATGGACAAATAATTTTTCCATGTTAATTTCAAATGGCACATAACCCAGATAACTCAACTGTATTTACACAAACTGGACACATGAATGTCATGCATGTCCAGATGCCGAAATGGCACAGGAGGAAGAAGAAAAAAAAAAAAAAAAAAAAAAAAATCACAAGCGTCCACATTGGGCAGTGAAAACATCCATCCATTTATTTTCTGAGCCGCTTATTCTCACGAGGGTCAAGGGAGTGCCCATACCAGCTGTCAACGGGCAGGAGGCGGGGTACACCCTCAACCGTTTGCCAGCCAATCACAGGGCACATCGAGACAGACTTAGTGAAAACAGAAATATAAAATAAATGCTGCATAATGCAAATATCCTGCAGCATTATGTGACTGGCTTCCATTGCCAAATATCTTGCACATTTAAAGACAAAAATACCACAAATGTAATATTTTGGCCTAGGTCTATAGTTATGAAACTTTTTATTCCAAGTTCCACCTAAATCATCAATTCATTAATTTTCTGAGCCGCCTAACCTCACAAGGGTCGCGGGGCAACCTAAATCGAAAACTCTCCAAGTACAACCATCATGATCAATAATTAAATACAGTTCGTTACATAATTGTTGGTTCGCATTCCTCGAAAAGAAGCATTAACACTGTGCTTAAAAAGGAAAATAAACGCTATTAAAAAAGATTAAATTACACCCAAATTTAAATAAAAATTGCATGTGTTTATTTGTGGTTTTTGGGCAGACACCCGCAGAACATGAATCAAGATATTTTTTCCAGGCATCCTCAGTGAACATTGAGGGGCAATTTTGGCGATGGCGGGGTTGGATGGCAAAGTTGAAAAAAAGGAAGAGGTTGTGGCTACCTTTGTGGGAAAGGAGTGGGGGGGGGCACGTCACAGCCACTCCCATTGACTTAAGACTAGATGAGAAAAATCTGAATGCTGAACGGTCTATTCATGATGGGACTTCAGAGAAACTGGGAGCAACCCCCCCCCCAAAAAAAAAAAAAACTTGTTGCTTTCGGGGAGTGTATGAGAATGCATTTGCGAAGTATCAGACAGGTGTTATGTTGACCCACATCCATCTGAAGGCCACGCGGTGGGAAACGCGAACGCGCAACACCTGCAAGCTTCGGCGCTTTCCCATGATACAATTCTTTGCGTTGCAACCGGGAAGATGTTTTCATAGCCAAGATGCCAACGGCAGTTGTGGTGGCATTGAGGAACTGGCGTGGCAGCATGTCTGTGACCTGTGGTAACCTCTGTCGGGAGATGACTGGGACGCACTACGTGTGTGTGTGTGTATATGTGTGTGTGTGTGTGTGTATGTGTGTAATGAGAAAATAAATGAGTTTAAAAAAAAAAAAAAAAAAACATCTTTTTTTAAGTGAAGCTGACTAATTCCAGAGAAGGACACCTACCAGGGCATCATGCGTCCAATCCGTGTCCAAGGACTCCTCGAGACCAGGAAACCCACGGTGGGGTCCGTTATTGCATCCCATGCTCTGCCCACAAACAAGATGATTGAGGCGTAGAATGGATCCAGCTGCCGAGAGAAAATGGAAATTGAAGTCCCATTGGATGGGAAACTGTGTTTTACATGAGTGTGCCCTTTGACTCCCATTAAAATATACTTAGTCTGGGCCTCGAGATTTGAGCGATTTAAGATTGCAATCATACAAAGGGCAGATTTAAAACATTGAGACATCAGCAGAGTCTAGGAGTAGTTGGCAGGAGTCGGGACAAACGCTGTCATTTTGCAGCCTTCTCCTTGGTGTGCCATTCAAAGTCCGAAAGAAAATAAAAAAAAAAAAAAAAAAAAAAAATGTACCGCTCTTTACTGTACCAACTGCCCCACACTAGGCTACACAATGGACCCTTGCAACAATCTTGGTAGGCACACAAAACTGAACCCTGGGAAGCCTTTGACTTTGCACTGCAGTACATGCCACGTTGGCCTTTACCACGAGATTAGTGTCAGGGCTCATTAAGGCCAACTGACTACAAATGGCTACCCACACTTTTTAATGTTTAACACGTCAGCCTTTTTGTTTTACAGTGGCGGAATGGATAACTTATCTATATTTTAAAGGAGAAGGCTTTATGAGAAGGATTAAGAAAATATTCTTTCAATGAAAATTTAATTTTTTTTTTAACTCCCAACAGTCTGTTCTCTTCATTTCATATCCGCCCATGCGCATTGCCACCACCCAGGCCATAGCGATGTTAAAAAAAAAAAAAATTGCATCTGTTGCTGCAATTTTAGCTTCAGCCACATACTATGATAGAATAACAGCACACACGACTGGCTGTAGTTGTAGCCTATGTGGGCAAGCGCGTGATGAAATATAGATTTCCGTGTTGTGCAAACGATGGATTTGACAAACCTGCGCTACGTCCAGCAGATAGAGCTGCAAAAAGAACCCCAAGGCACACCCTGTGATCTGGTAGGGCGCTCCACCAACGGCGTAGCAGAGCTTGTTGCAGACGGACAATGTGTTTCTCTGCTCGGGCTGGGGAAAGGGAACACAAAATAAATACATCAAGTTTAAAAGCAACAGTTAGCTCGACATATCGAAGAGCTTGTAAGAGCTAGTCTGGACAGAAAGTGTTATTTTAATCGCGTTTGCAGCTGCTTCAGAAATCTGCCAGATAGCTGGATCCGCCCATGCAACAGGAATGAACACATTCATATTCCTCTGGCTTTCTCTCTGAAAGCTTCAGTCCTGCATGTTTGAGTCCGCTTCAGATAAAAGAATTAAAAAAAACACACACAGAGAGAATGATTTGGACTGCCAAAGTTTTTTTAAAAGGTGTTTTGACACATGCTTGTCACCCTGTGTGGAGAATAATGCCCTTGTTTTACTTGGTGAGCTGACAACGCAGATCTTTGTGTCTTAACTGCAGGGAATGGAAACACCCGTGTTGTCACACGCCCGAGCCTGACGATGCCACCTTGGCAAAACGAATGGGGCCTGTGCACCAACTGGAATTAAAAGCCTCTCTGACTGACCCACACACCCTCCTCGCTGACCAATCAAAACACCGCTGTCTTTTGCTCAGCCTAAATGATGCCCTGGCTCATTGGTGACCAGTCACACATGTTTTAAGATGCAGTAATCCTTTAAAAAGAAGAGTTCTTCCTGTTTGACCACAACATAGCATAACAAATCATTTTTTTAATTGGGGGGCGGGGGGGTGTTTTTGTATTTTCAATAAAAGCACACCAGTAATTCCAGGTGACAAAACAACTACACCGAATCAGTCTGAGTGATAGACAAATCACCTAATGAGTAATCTCCTGTCTAGGCCACAAGAGATTTTTTTTTTAAATTAATAGAAACAAGATAAAACCAGTTCAAGAGTTCAATGCCACATAATCTAGGAGCATTGATGCCCGCCAACAGATCAGATAGGATATCGAAATGTGTATGCTTGACGTATTTCTCAAAATTAGAATTATTTTTTTTTTTAAACACGTTTATTGATAGGCGTTGATCTATATGACATTAGCATCATACTCGAGCGCGACGTCGCCTTCAGTGGTCTGTTAAAAAAAGAGGAGAAAAGGGCACTCCAACCAACAACGGGTGGGGACCTTGCTAATTTTACTAATAGAATGCACATTTGATTATACTGTGCTTTTTGCAAGTGACACGCGCTTGGAATTGAATAATACAAATGTGTTTAAATAGTCACCGATAACGGAACGACGACGAAAATTCAAAATCATACACAATTGTAATCAACACGTGAACGCAGCCTTTACCTTACTGATTGAATTAATACAACAGGCGTAATATAATAAACTGTTGCTGTCGCACTATTATGCTTAGATTCGCGCATAAAGTAAAATTGGAATGACAACCGTCCATTTGAACGGGGGCACCTCAGGCCACAATCAAGCGAGCTAAAAAGAGGGCGAAGGGAGAGTGACATTTTCAGCCCTTAAATTTAGCTCCGGGATGACTCGTGTAACGACTAGTTTAAAATCACAGGCCTCGCAAACCACAAAACTGTAATCATAACCTAGAAATATTGATAGTTTGCTGACTCCAAGTCTTTTTTTTTTCAAGCATAAAATGGATACAATTTGAAGAAAATCACCAGGTTCCACTGTGTGCGGACTTTACATTTTTCATTCATGTATTATTATTTTAAACGTAATATGAACGGGGAAATGAGTATTTTTTTATGTATTTTTTAAGTATCATAATGAGAACCGGGTGGCTAGCAAGGGTCCTAAGAATCAGACACTCCCTTTTTTTTTTTTTTCCCAAAATGACAATTCCCACTAGCCGGCGTGCTCCTTTCATTCATCCAAAAGCGGCGTGGACGAGAAACCCTGCCCCCCTTCTTTCCTCCTTTTTAAACACCGAGCAAACGGGTTGAATTCCAACAAAACCACGGGAACCCACCCTCCCCCCCTTTTTTTTTTTGGGGGGGGGGGTTGTTCACTCACAAACGCACCCACCTTTCTGTCATGCGAAATGCCGTCGGAGTTGCCAGTTTTGGTCAATAAGGTGGCGTTGGAGTATTGCTCGGCTCCTTCTCCTTTGGCCATGTCGGAACAGCTGCTTCGTCGCGTTATCTTGACACAAAGTAGCACAGAAAAAAAAATATTCAATAATAAAAAGCTGAAGGAGTTTGCTCGATAGAGCCTCGCGTGTTGAGTCTGATAGCAAAGTGAAATGATGCGGGTAAGGTAGACGTAGTCGTTTTTTTTTTTTTTTTTTTTAAAGAGGTCCCCGCCCATTTGTAACGTACCTCACCCCACAATTGGCCACGCCCACCGCGTGAATGCGGCACGGCACCGCAAGGGTGCTGACTCGCGTGGGCTGATAGCTTGTCATGTCTTCTCCTTCCTGCCCCTCCACCGGAAAAAGATGCGAGTGGACGGTGCAATTCCCTAGGATCTCTCGGCCAACAACCCGAAATAAAACCACATTGTTGATAAAATTGGAAGCCAATTTTAATAAACTATGAGGCAGCCATTGCATCAGCCTCAAACGTGAATATTGCATATTTGCACATTCCCAAAGTCGCAGGTAAGCATTTCCATTGTTTTATGACTCATGTTGTGATTAACCGATTAATAGATATTTTAATACATCAAAGCATATCATGGCATTCCCTGGATGCCATGCAAATATGTCACCAAGGGTAACCAGACGAGAGATATATCCGAGCAATCTGATTGGTCCGCTCGTGGTGGGGCCAGTTCGCATCTCTACGTGGTGGCTTTTCTGCCCATGATCTTGCATTCTTGCAGGGGTGGAGGGTTGGGGGGGGGGGGGGGCAATGTTTCACAATGGAAGCTGAGAATTAGTAAAATCAGGTCTGAAAATCAAGATTGCAGCTCACATACAATCCCATTATGGATAAGCCGAATAGAACCAAATGAATGAATGAATGAATGAATAAAAATAAGAACCCAGCTGACAATATCCATCCATTTCCTTATCCACTTATCCTCACAAGTGTCCCAGGGAGTGCTGGAGCCTATCCCAGCTGTCAATGGGCAGGAGGCGGGGTGCACCCTTAACTGGTTGCCAGCCAGTCGCAGGGCACATAGAGACAAACAGCCACACTCACAATCACACCTAGTGGCAATTTAGAGTGTCCAGTTAATGTTGCATGTTTTTGGGGATGTGGGAGGAAACCGGAGTGCCCGGAGAAAACCCACGCAGGCACAGGGAGAACGTGCAAACTCCACACAGTCGGGTCCAGGATCGAACAAATAGTTTGGAATATTTGTGCAGCACATCATTTTGCCTTTTTTTTTTTTTTTCAAAATTCCCTCAAAAAATAGAAAGTCAGAGGCTTTGTGTGAAGTAAGTATTTTACTTAAAAGTTAACCATTAAAGAGAAATGATTCAGAGTTAAATCGATTTGGGGGTTACATTTGTGGTCAATTAAACACCACATTTTAAAAATTCATGTATTTTTGATTTAACAATATTTAGGGAGCTGTAGCCCCCCCCCCCCCCCCCCCCCACCCCCCCCCCCCACAGTGAGCAGTCATGTTACCGATATTCGCTCGGGGAGGGAGCACTTCATTCAGAATGTACAGTGGCTCCACCACAAGTCATTTTTATAGAGGCAATAGAAAGTCAATTTGCCAAAGATGTGTCCTCTTTAAAGTAGAAATGCAAACCTCCTTCTTGCCAGCGTAAGTTAAACTTCATACGCCAACATATTTGTCTAATCTGTATACAACGTGGCATAGATGTTGCAGGGAAATAAACAAGATCAGTCATGTTTCTCCTCATTTATCACAGTTCAAAGTGTCTAGATGAAAAAAAAGTGGACTTAAAAGCGATACAGAAACCTCAAGATTCCACATTAATGGTAAAAAAATAATGGTAGCTTTTCTCATGTGGCTTCTTCGTTGGCTTTTTATTTGCAAAGCCAACTCAGCTCAGGCTAAAACGCAGTGTAGTGAAAGTTCTCAATATAGCTGCGCATACATACCGCGAAGTTGACAGCACCCGAGTACTGCCGCACACAAGCCGCTACTGTATATGTGCAGATAGGAGAGACGTGAACATGCGATGTGCAATGTTGACTTTACTTGGCCGCCTCCCTTTTTCCACAAACATACTACATATACATACTATATACAGAACTACCATCTCTTTGTGGACCTGCATCCAATAATGAACAGTCTTCAACATTGTGTTATCAGACCAATCCTTGTGTCAAGATGCTCCAGATAAGATAAAGTGTCATTGACTGCAAAAGACTGGGTTGGTAAATTCAAACCGTGCTTAGCTTAGCAATTTTTTAAAAATGTTTTTCTTTATGGAACCAAGCTGCAGTTTTTGCTGAAAAACTCACCTATTTGCATTTTTTTTTGTCACCTGTATTGTTAGGGAGAGTCTTCACCGTGTGTGAATGTTCATGAACACATCTTGTGTTTCGAAATTAAAAGAAATGGAAAGCCCATCAATCCTAAAAATATGTCTCGTGTGTTTTTCCCCCCAAAAAACAGCACCCCGTGGTATTTTACTGCATAAAAACAAAGAGTACTAGCATAATTGTAAATCACTGAGCAGTTTGTGCAGCACACTGTGTCCTTGTGCTGTTCCGCCTACCATACTTATGGAGACATGCAGGCATACTACATGTTGATTTAATGGGGAAGATCATTGCAACTAAACTGCCATAACAATAATTATTTTTTTGCAGAGGATAAAAATGCATGCTTTCTCTCCATGCATCAATGATGCTGATTTCATTCACTTGTCAATGCCATTTTACAGTGTGTCGACATTAGGGTAGCAGACTTTTGTAAGACAGCGTGGTTTGGTGAAATACACAACATGCAATTCTGATTACACAGTCAAAAAAAGGCCCACTTAATATCTAAGACTAATCAAATATGTTGCTTCCATGTCCACATTATATCAAGAGCACATCATTACAATCAAAATTCTTACGTGAAGCTCCTCTTTGGCTCTGAGTTCTTGCATGTCACCACAAGGCCCTAAATAAGTGATTGTGGGCAAGCATGTTCAAGTTATTGTTCTCCTGAAATAAAATCGAAATCGAGCCTTGCAGCACGACTTGTGCAATCATGTACATGCTAAGATATTGCCACAGTATTTGTCAACACACACTCTCTTGCTCAATTTTCACCACCATCAGCGAGAAATAAACGACCAAGTGCAACACCTAAAAAAAATTTAATCCCGAGAGACGCTGTCTCTGCGTCATTATCCCTAAAATTAAAAAGAATAGACTACAGCATATCATAGCAATGTACTTGAAACTATATTTCCACATAATCTTCTTCTTTTCCTTTCGACTTGTGCCGTCAGGGGTCGCCACAGCGTGTCATCTTTTTCCATCTGAGCCTATCTCATGCATCCTCCTCTCGAACACCCAATGTCCTCATGTCCTCCCTCACAACATCCATCAACCTTTTCTTTGGTCTTCCTCTCGCTCTTTAGCCTGGCAGCTCCATTCTCAGCACCGTTCTACCAAAAAACTCACTCTCTCGCCTCTGAACATGTCCAAACCATCGGAGTCTGCTCTCTCTAACCTTGTCTCCAAAACATCCAACTTTGGCTGCTCCTAATGAGTTCATTTCTCATCCTACCTGCTCACTCCAAGCGAGAACCTCAGCATCTTCATTTCTGCTACCTCCAATGCGTGCCTCCATCTTTTTAATTGTTCCTCCGCCTGCTCCTCACAATATCATCTGCGAACTTCATGGTCCAAGAGGATTCCAGTCTAACCTCATCTGTCAGCCTGTCCATTACTACCGCAAACAGGAAGGGCTCAGAGCAGATCCCTGATGCAGTCCAACCTCCACCTTAAATTCTTCTGTCACACCTACGGCACATCTCCCCGCTGTTTTGCTGCCCTCATACATGTCCTGTACTATTCTAACATATTTCTCTGCCACACCAGACTTGCGCATGCAGTAGTACCACAGTTCCTCTCTTGGTACTCTGTCATAGGCTTTCGCTAGGTCTATAAAGACAAAATGTAGCTCCTTCTGATCTTCGCTGTACTTTTCCACAAGCATCTTCAAAGCAAATAATGCATCTGTGGTACTCTTTCTATGCTTGAAACCACACTGTTGCTCGCAGATACTTCCTTCCTTCCGCATAATAGTGTCATCTATTCATAGAGATACATCATCTTGATTATTGCGCCGTTGCACAATTTGGAGTAACCAACTATAAGATAGATAGATAGATAGATAGATAGATAGATAGATAGATAGATAGATAGATAGATAGATAGATAGATAGATAGATAGATAGATAGATAGATAGATAGATAGATAGATAGATAGATAGATAGATAGATAGATAGATAGATAGATAGATAGATAGATAGATAGATAGATAGATAGATAGATAGATAGATAGATAGATAGATAATAAATCGCACCGTCAAAAGTTATTCTTATGCAAAGACCAATGGATATGAGTTGTAACGGAGCAGTTTGATCAGTTTGAATTATGATGCTTTGAAAAGTCCAAAAGCATTTGTGCTTCTTTTGACTCCAGCAGAATACCCGCTCAAATTCCCTGATAAGATTCTCTCTCTTTGTATTAATTTTGCAAAAATAATAATCCTACCTGTACTTTTATTCCATACAAGGAAGTGCACTCATGCAGTCAGTTAAAATGCAAATATCGAATGTTTATTTTTTTCCGAAAGGGAACCAGTGAGTCATAAAAATCAAACGTCACTGTATTTTAGTGCACTACTGTGTAACGAAGACAATAGACGCCCACGTTATTTCCCACCTTACTTGACCCATTCAGTTGTAAAGGCACAAGCTGGGTTTAATATTTAAATTGTGCATAATGCCCTGGCTTTGACTTTGAGGAAAGGAAACTGCGGGACACAATTCAGCACCAGTCACCCATGACGGCGGAGAACTTCTTTGGACTCCTCGTGACCGAGGCTGTGTTGTTATATGTGTCGGTGGAATGTAATGTCCACATGTATTTGTTGCCAAACACAGTCCGGGGGCATGCGCGGGGGAAGGGGTCGGGGGCCGTCCCGTAGGCTGTGTGCGTCATGTCCACCAGCTTACATATCGATAGGTGGGATGGAAACTCACAAGGGACGTGACACATACCCGACGAGTCAACGGAGGGGGCGGGGGGGGTGGAATTTGAAGGGGGATAAGAGGGACTACTAGCTTGTCACGTGTCCATATATTTTCCTAGAAAACTATAAATAATCAATTTTCAAAACACCTCACATAATCTAAAAAAAATAAATCCACAGACATAGGACCATTAATCAATTTTGACTTAGAAAAACCCAAACTGGATTCGAGCCCGGTAAGGAAATTGCGTAACCTGAACATTGTTTTGGCAGCCTTTCTAGAAACGTCTGCACACAAGGACACTTTGCTTTGGATTAATAGCTCATCTTGTTGGGACTCAACAAAGGCCGCTCCCTCGAAAAATACACGCACAAAAAAACAACTTTCTGCATGCTTGCATTCTTCATCATGTTTGACTGTACTCATCCATTGCAACATCAAGCACATCATACATGCATACGTATGGGTTAGCCGTTGCTAGGATTTTGCAATGTCACATTTTGAATCAAACTTGGCCATTGTTAAGAAGAAGATGAACCATATTTTGTGTACCCTGAATGATGAAAATAATTCAAGACTCAGAGCTCAACAAGATTGTCATCAAGGTAGGAAAAGCAGTACTCGGTCTTGGCCTCCTCACGAGATGGGAGCTCAGTGAGCAGTAGCTAACAGCAAGGGTAGAAAAAGGGACAAAGTAATTCTTGATCCTCGGTGAAGTATTTTGACAAAAATCTTCCCGTAGACATCATTAAGCCACCAGGTAATTGTTTTAAAATCCACAATATGGATCCTTTGTGCACAAACATAAGCCAGACTCTCTTGTAAAAATACAAGTTGACACTGCAACCGTGTCCAGTCTCTGTCATGACCACCTTCCGCCCCTCTGCAAACAACTCAACACCGCAACGCACACAAACAAATCCCGGGGAAACTGACGTGACCGCTTCAAAGTCCGTATTTTCAGACAGCCTGGTTGACATGGAACTCCACGCTGACCTCTTTGCGACCACACCGGGAACGTTATGTTTACCGAACGAGAAAGGGTACTTCAGTTCAACGGCTGCTTAAGAATCAAAATGCTGCTTTTTGGCTCGTTTATGCTCCTTAGTTAAGCATAATTTGAATTGTGCAAGCGCATCAAAAAAAAAAAGTTCAGACAAGTTGGGATGAACCTCAGGGCAAGATTTTCCTGATCACTGCAGGCGTACAAAATGTTCTCTACAATAAGAAAGGGGATCGGTCATACATGTCTCGAGCAGAATAAACACACCCTATTGGGAACGTATCTTAATATGTGTTTTTACTGTCAACACTGGCTTGCTGTGTGTGTGTCTCCGGATCGCGTCTTGATGGGGCGATGCGGAGATCAGCCCCGGGAGCCTGACTCCTATGCCGCTCTGCGGGAAAAGATCCCGAACAGGAGAGTGGTGAGAAAGAAAGTGTCGTGCAGAGAGCAACTCTACAAACTGTGCTGCTTTGGATTTGCATGCAAGCATGTTAAATTTGAACAATTTAAACAGGGAAGTAAATATTACATTGATTTTGTAAAACAAATCAAGCCCTATATCATCCATCTATCCGTCTTTGCCGCTTATCCTCACAAGGGTCGAGAGAGTGCTGGAGCCTATCCCAGCTGTCAACGGGCTGAACTGATTGCCAGCCAATCGCAGGGCACATGGAGAAAACTAGCCACGCTCACAATCACACCTAGGGGCAATTTAGAGTGTCCAATTAATGTTGCATGTTTTTGGGATGTGGGAGGAAATGCCCGGAGAAAACCCCCACAGGCACAGGGAGAACATGCAAACTCCACACAGGCGGGTCTGGGATTGAACCCCGGGTCCTCAGAACTGTGAGGCCAACACTTTCCAGCTGATCCGCTGTGCCGCCGCACAAGATCACCGATTTGGTTTTTATAACGCGTAAACACTAACGTGTTTGAACTATAATAACGCTTAAAGTCACACTCATTATCCTTGTTCTTTTTTTTTTTATGGAGGCAAAAGTGCTCTGCACCGAGGTCACGCAGTGCGCTCAGGTAATGATTCAACCAAAGCTCATTTCAGGTACTTCGTGACCTTTTTATGTGCAAAAATGTTGGCTGCGGTCTTGCGTTGGATAGCTTGCTCGGTTGCATTGAAGTCTCTTTGATGTGACAAAGGCAACACGTAGACAAGCGCAGCTGGGCCTGCTCTAATCGACCGTGCGTATGGTTCTGCTCTCAGAAGACACTCGGGGTTTATTTACCTTCAGAATGGAAAGAATGACGCGCACGGGACTATGACCGCGTCCACGGTGCCTGTCAATATTTAAAGACAGCGGTGCGTCCGAGACTGGATGGGACAGTCACAATGAACTTGAAGTTGACGGGTTCAATGCCGTTTGACGTGCATTCAATATTTTTGCATCACTATCACATAACACAAAATCTATGCCAACGCAAATACAACGAAACAAAAACGAATTTTTTCATAACTCTGGTTATTTTCCATTCACATGCAGTATTTATTTTTAGTCGCAAACCATTATATGAAATTATCAGCTCTTTTTCTGTCTGGAGATTTCCTCCCTGGTTAATTGCTTTCTATTTCTTCATACCTCGTTATCAATTGACTTGAATAATATAGGTCTCACTTTTTATGAGTAGTGAAGTAATGTTTAGTGTGTCATTAGGTCTTTTATTCAAATTTCAGCTCAAGCCTCACATTCGAAAAACATGCTAGCGTATAGATCTCAATTTGAGTGTGAGTCTGTGCTCTACGGGGTTTAATTCTGGAGTTTGACTTGTATTCTAAGGTTGCGCTGATGCAATTATTCTTGCAAGAAAAGAGAAAATATTGTTATATTATCCATAAGTGTGAATGTGTGACTGTTTGTTTATTTTTTGTCGTCATTTCCCCTGTGATTGACCGGCGACTAGGTGTCAGGTGGGATACCATCCGTGACCCCAATTTGGAAAAGATGGACAAGATGGATGACTGCGTTTGTATCAGTGTGGTATAAACAAGTCTGAAAATAAATTAAATAATTAGAATATTTATTCCAGACTACCTAAAAATGAAATAAAGCGATGATTCCAGAATTACTCAATAAAGCAGCTTTTCATTCTCATTTCTCATTTCAGGTGTTGAACTTTACCAAAAGCAGTTGTGGCAATCCACAATTTATATTTTTTACAATACAATTTTTCCCAATCAGGTGAAAAATCATTATGTAAGAAGGGACTATGAAAAATGTTGCTTAATAGCGTCTCACCCCCCAAAATGCTACCCTTCAATTCATTTTCTTAGCCGGTTGTCCTCACAAGGGTCACGGCAGTGGTGGAGCCTACGGCATCGCACTCACAATCAGTTCAGTTTTTGTTTGATTACTGTATTTGTAAATTGCAGTAATCTCTTCTGTTCTTTTTCAAAATATACTCAGTATATTACTTTATGTAGTGTGTCAGTATCAGTAGAGGGAAACCACGTTTGGGATGTGGTGCTTTTTTTTGTTAATCTGCTGCCATCTATTGGAATGTATGTCACATTACACAATGGGACATGGGACACTGTCTACAAAAGAGAAACATGCATTTTGCTTATACTTTATTAAACTTACAACTTTATTAAAAAAAACATCAAACTTGTTTTTTTATTTTATTGTTTTGTTAATATAATACAAAGCTAACATTTTACATGTCATATGACTTCAATTTACAGTTCTATAGCTATCATTACTTTTACTCTTTGACATCAGTAATCTTTTTTTGCGGTGATAGCACGAAAAAAATGATTTTATTTTTGAAAAACATAAAGGCTTTCTTTATAAAATGTCATGTGCGCGCGCGCGCACGGCTTGGCCAGCAGGGGGCACTTTACCTCTTCAAATCGGTTATCAATTAAAAACTGCTTCTTCAACGCTCCTTCTTGTATAGAAACCCTTTTTTGTCATCCAGTATTTTTACTATTATGTATAACTACTGTTGGACCAAAACAAGAATCCTCATGTTGACATCCCCTGGCAGTCACGGCGGACCTTGACTAGCGTGGGTACGTCACATTCTCCCAGTCAGCACACAGGCAACGGCTTGTACCGAGAAGGAGGCCTTGAGTGAGGTTTTGTTGATGTTGGGATCCTCGTACATGCCAAGGTTGTGAGACTCTGGTATTTTCACACTTGCGTTGAAGCGCTGTAAAACTGTAAACCTACGTGGGTTCACGTTATGTAAACACGTTTTTGCAGTGGATGTTATGAGATTGTGCAGATGAATGTCGTGGCCGATGAGTGCGTGTCATCTATACGATGGATTACAGATGAAAAGTTAAAATGGACAAACCCAATCGTATTATGGAAAATTACATTTTTAATGGCTTGTAGACTGATAATTGGGTGTCTGGAGTGCTCGGCAATCCATCCAGTTAGAAATTAAGCAACCAGGTCAATCAGCTATTATGTGCTTATTTCTGAAAGTTTGTCTGTGAGGTAAAAATGACGCACTAGTGCCCCACTAATTTCCAGCAAGGAGTGAAGACCAGTCAGTCTATAGTTGCGGTATTCGTGCTCGATGATCTGGACATGTGCCACATACATCCAGTATAGCCTCTGAAGTGCTACCTCCACAAGAAAATCATTTTTAATGTATTTAGTCTCCACGGCACGGCACATGGTGACCACGGCAACTGGTTTGTCCATCTTCACAGTCACTCGTGTTGGCGTTCGGGACGAGATGGAATAATGCATGTGACATGCAGGTAATGCTCCTTTAATGAGGCTCATTAGCTGTGTCCAGTGGCCCCCCTCCCTCCCACCCCCAAACCTTTGCTCTCCATCAGCATGTGCACCATGATTACTTCAGGGACCAAAAAACGGAACAGTTTGTCTTTGTCATCATAAACCTTGGCACGCCATGGGGTGGGAAGTATTGAAAGATGTCGGTGCTACCTGTCTGATGGACGGAGTGATTGATCACAAGGGGTGCGGGGGCTTCGCTGGGAGGAGAGTCCAAGGGGGGATCGGATCGGAATGAGGCTGGGAGGGGCAGAGGACGGATCAATCACCGTGCTTTGCCACACTGGGTGCGGCGTCCCTGGTGGATACTTCATCATCAGGCTCGTGCACAACACAGTCACACATGGTGCAACATGTACATGCATGTAGAAACTCACGTGTGTGTGTGTGTGTGTGTGCAGTCGTAAAGCAACCAGAAACGTGGACATAAAAAATGTCAACACGGTCATTTTTTTCCTCATGTGGGATTTCAGCATGAAGGAAATATCCCCAGATTCATGATACTTGAATGCAGTTAAATCTCAAGTCTTGTCGTCATTGTCAGTCACTGTGTCAAGTGAGTATTTAAGCACATGCATCTTAGTCTCATTTTGTACAAAATGTCATACACTGTAATTAGTAGAAAAATTCAAATTTACCAATTTACAGACTTGAAAAAATATATCCTGTGTTATTGTATGAAAAACTCACCTCAATGTTTTTATCTTGGTATCAAGGAAATGTCCTGTATTCAAGTCAGATGAGTTTTTTGTTTTTCAAGACACAAGTAGTGCTTTGTCAACAACTTGTGGTATCTACAGGTGATCACAAACCTTTTTATTGGGAGGTGTCAATCATTTGTGGATCTTTTCTATTTGTGGGAGGGCAGGGTCTCTCTCCCCAGCGAATAGCAGGATTACTGTATTTATGTGGAATACATGTATGTATGTATGTATGTATGTGGCAAAGGCATCAACGTTCTGCACATTAGCATTGCTCATCTGTCTTGGATACCTGCTCCTGATTGGGTCTCATGGGCTAAAAGTCAAAGTACGAGTCCCGGAATTCACCCAAAACAGATGCTTTAACCCAAATTGGCCAACTTCCTGTTTGTTTTCAGGCCTTGAGACTTTCTTCTGCATCCTGTCATAATCAATCCCCCAATATGTGCACCCAGTTTTGCATCCATCGAGGAAACTGATGTTGAGGGGTGGTAATCTTCTTCAAGCTTTTCAGGGCCCACTACTGTTTTGGAATTCCATAAATAGTTTATAGTTTCTTAATTCCCAAGAGATGCTGTCGGCAAATTTAGGAAGCATCCAAAGGCCGCAAAGAGAAAAGGAGGAGCGAGGGGGTGTTCCTGCTCGCTTACAGCATCATCTGTCGATTAGTGGTGAATGACCGTTTTTTTTTTTTTTTTTCTGAAGAGAATTCTGCCGCCTTAAAGTCGACTGTCCCTACAGGCCCAACACATGGAAGCCCCCCCTACCTCAAACCCCCCCTACACT
Source organism: Syngnathoides biaculeatus (assembly GCF_019802595.1). Taxonomy (NCBI): domain Eukaryota; kingdom Metazoa; phylum Chordata; class Actinopteri; order Syngnathiformes; family Syngnathidae; genus Syngnathoides; species Syngnathoides biaculeatus. Next base: position 10,111,171 of record NC_084640.1, on the reverse strand, counting down.
AAAATCCCCTGAGGCCTAGAGATGACAGGCTTTCCCCTCGAGTCTGATCACTTCCCTGCCAACGATCGTGTCTGCTGGTGATATTGTCAATCAATACTTTGTGTTAAAGCTGCTTTTATTGCTTTGAAACTGATACCCCCCCCCCCCAAAAAAAAAAAAAAAAAAGCCCAAACATGCTGACACCCCTTATTGCTTTTAAGATTGGACTGTTTCAGTACTGGCAGTGTTGACCTCCTCCTTCCTCCTCACTATTCAGATGTAACAGGATGCCCCTCATTGATATGCACTTCTTGGTACATTTGTGCATAGTTGCCACGGCATGAGAGCCGACATACACAAAACATGCATACAGTCGTATGCCGGGGCTGGGGGTTTCACTTCTAGAAAAGGCTCAGTGTGCAGTCCTGCGGTTCGAGCCTTTAGGCCTGGAGTAAGCACAAACGGCTACCTTGAAGTTTAGTAATTAACCCTATGGATTGTCACTGGAGGATCTCATTGGACTCCTTATTCGCCACTTTTTCTGACGCTGAACGACAGTTTAGCAAGTTGCCTTTTCTTCTTTTAACTATTTTTGCTCGTCAGCATAGCAGCCAGTGAACAAAAAAAAAATGGGGATAAAAAGAGCAAGTCATCTAAATACTGCATGTACAGTATATCCCCTTTTCACAGAGAACACACAAAGTGCTTCACATAGAATACAGACAGACAGATATAAAATACAAAATACGGCCAATATTTTACAATTATTCAAAAAGAAAAAACAAATAAATCCAACAGATAGAATCATAAATAAATAAGTCCACACAAATAAATTATTAGAAAATAATAACAGAGGAAGACAATAAAACTACTGTGTGTAAAATGCACTTTATTGTGAAACATCCTTTAGTACGAAATGGTAAACTAATTTACATCCCAATTTTATACATCAATCCCTTGTAGCGTTCAATGATTGTTAATCATTTGAATGGCAGGTCGTGTTAATGAGTCATAAAATAAATAGTGTGTTAAAGTCTCCCACAGAACCCCGGGTGCGAACACAGAGTCCAGCCTTACGATTTAATAAGCGTTCTACGAGCAAATGTCAAAATTCAAAAACTGAGCACACACAAAAATCTTTACAGAACAGTACTTATAACAAGATAAGGGGGGAAAAACACTAATAAATAAGATAAGTCAGAGGTCTAATCACGACAAAACATTCATACAGTACACAGTCAAGGCTTTTTTTTCCAAGTTATTTAATTCTTCACTACTTTCCGAAACATTAAAAACAGTGCGTGACATTGCTTGGATGAATAGTTTTGCCATCATAATCAGGGGGTTATACATACAGTAATTATCTATTTTAAATCTTGTGCAACTATTCCATAATTAATGTCATTGTATTCCATCCTATCCTTTTCAGATAGCCATTCTGGATATTCAAAAATGTTTTAATCTTTGTCTTAAGTTTTAGGTGACATGGCTCGGCTACTGCAGGTGTTGTATGTGGAGGGGAGTAGTACATGATAACGGTGCCATTTTAAAAGACGAAAATGTAAAGAACGTGTAGCATGTGATGCTATAAAGGTGTGTGTACTGTATCATGTATTAGTTTTGTTTTACTGCCCAATGCAAGATATCACCTCGTGGGGTCTCAGTGATCCTTAGAAAGGTGAGGAATCAGCCCAGGACTACGTGACAGGACTTGGTCAATGACCTGAAAAGAGCTGGGACCACCCTTTCCAAGGTAACAGGTGGTAAAACGTCCTGGTTTGAAATCATGCATGGCACGGAAGGTTCCCCTGCTTAAACCAGCACGTGTCAAGGTCCATCTTGAGTTTGCCAATGACCATTTGGGTGATAAAGAGGAGTCATGGGAGAACGTTTTGTGGTCAGATGAGACCAAAATTGAACTTTTTAGTCATAATTCCACTAACCGTGTTTGGAGGAGGACAAATGATGAGTTCCATCCCAAGAACACCATCCCTACTGTGAAGCATGGGCGTGGTAGCATCATGTTTTGGGGTGTTTTTCTCCACATGGGACAGGACGACTGCACTGTATTAAGGAGAGGATGACTGCGGTCATGTATTGTGAGGTTTTGGGGAACAACCTCTTTCCCTCAGTCAGAGCATTGAAAATGGGTCGTGCCCGGGTCTTTCAACATGACAATGACCCGAAGCACACAGCCGGGAAAACTAAGGAGTGGCTCCGTAAGAACCATATCAAGGTTCTGGCGTGGCCCAGCCAGTCTCCAGATCTACACCCAATGGAAAATCTTTGGACGGAGCTGAAACTCCGTGTTTCTCAGCAACAGCCCAGAAACCTCTGTCTGATCTAGAGAAGATCTGTGTGGAGGAGTGGCCCAAAATCCCTCCTGCAGTGTGTGCAAATCCGGTGAACAACTACAGGAAACGTTTGACCTCTGTAAGTGCAAACAAAGGTTACTTTACATTGGTTTTCTCAGGTGATCAAATACTTATTTGCAGCTGTATCACACAAATAGATCATTAAAAAAAATCATACATTCTGATTTATGGATTGTTCTTTTTAGATTATCTCTCTCACAGTGAACATGCACCTACGATGAAAATTTCAGACCCCTCCATGATTTCTCAGTGGGAGAACCTGCAATATATATAGCAATATAGCAGGGGGTTCAAATACTTATTTTCTTCACTGTACGTGATAGCAATGCCATTTTAAAAGACGAAAACGCAAAGCAATATGAAGAACGTGTTACATGCGATGCTATAAAGATGTGAGTACTGTACCGTGTATTAGTTTTGTTTTACTGGAAGGAAGGATTCCCAGAATGGCTTGAATTCCTTCCCACGGCGGCCTTCAGCTTGCAGCGTCACAAGGACATTTGGTGAAGACACACCAACAAATCAGCGCATTTGGTAAAGAGTTGCCGTTGTTTGCGTCCAGCATTGTGTCTTCTTCAGCTGGGAGGTGTGACAGAAACCATTTGTGGGCTGTTTGCGTGGCGGAGGGGTGACCCTCGAAACAACCCACATGAATAGATCAACGCAACATGAAAAAGACTTCGCACACGTCTGCCGATTTTATCAGCTGTGACTAATTGCAGGAGGAACCATAAACCGGAGTGCTTCTCTCCAGCCTTCATCCGGCACACACATGGCAACCATTTCTTCTTCTTCCTGTCGCCCCACCCCCCAGCAAATCACACTTCAGACACCTTCATGGTCTCACAGACTCATACAATCATCCACGTAACGCAACATCAGATACGTTCGTGGAAGGCAGAATGGGTGTTAGAGTTCTTCAAATTCCGACTGCCTGCAAAGCCATGAAGGTATCGGAATGTGAATGGATTTGAGGCGGTGGGAAAATTGAGCAAGCGAGCTTGTATTTTGAGGCTTAAGCGTCTCCGAGTTGACAACTGGAAAAAAAATCACCCAGTAACCATCACCTTAGCCATGACTACAAAAATAATCAAAAGTCGTTAAACTCTTGAACCAACCAAACCGAAAATGTTCATAAACCGAGTTGATGTTTGCCACTGAAATTAAGTGAAATGCAATCGATCCGTTCCAGCTCCAGAATGATCTTATATTTACCTTATTTTGAGCTGTGTGTTGTCAAAAATAAATATAATGCAACATATAATTCGGTCAAAACAATTTAGGATGGTGAAATAAAGTGGGATGATCATCACCTGAGGTTCAGTTGCATAAAAAAAAAGGCAGTTTTTCCAATTAGTTAGCGGCTCTTTACAAAAGACGTTGCCAACAACTCCCCTCGTATGCATATTTTGGTGTTTTCAATTACTTGTGGAGTTGCTGTGTGAATGGGGCTTGACATGATGTAGAAGTGTAATGAGCTGTATGAGGCGCCGTGCTTCAAAACACTACAACCTACTGATCTAATTTGTCTCAACCGATTTGTCGCGAGTCACCGTCGAGTGGGAAATCACACCCACGGCGCGCGGCGCTTTCCCGCAGACAATTAGTCCTAATTAGGGAATTGCAGCGAGGCGAGGCGGTCTCTCCAGGTTACTTTCATCTCCTCTCCGTTGGGCCCGCTACTCACTCTTGTTCGCGGCTCCTGACAAATGCCCGTGACAACCGCGCTCGCAGTCTTATCTGCAGTCGCTGCGTTCATTTGAATTACAAACGACTCAAAGCCGCCGCCGCCCAAATGAGGCCGAGCGAAGTCGAGTCGACGCTTGTCGGATGTGCCTAATTGGCGGAGCCGCGGCGAATCATTTATCAGATCCGCTTGCTGCCGCTCGTCGAGGTGGGCCGTGGTATTATTTAAGCGCGCCCGGTTGCGAGAGTGATTGAGATTAGGGTGATAATGTGATACGTGTATCCCTTCCCTCCCAAGCTTGACACCTCTCAAAGTCATCTTCAGTCCGTCCCCTCGTAGATGCCCCCACCTATTTGTCTTCACCATCCAGCCAAGATTTTGGAACGCTCCCTCAGATGTGTGTGTGTGTGTGTCTGTCTGTATCTGTATCCGTGACTGTGTGTGTGTGTGCATGTGCATCAAATCTGCGTCTTTTGCCTCCCCAAGCAACCCACCGGTCTTTCTTTTTAAACCAAAGCCACACTGAGACCAAAAGGAGTCAAAACGTCCTTCAAACGACCTACGGTGGTGTGTTGAGATATGAATTTAATTCTGTGACAAAGTTCGTAAATCAAAACATTTGTATCTGAAATCGTAAAAATCGTACAAAAGACATAGATTGTTAAGAATTATCGTAATTTCCGGCCTACAAGCAGCGACTTTTCTCACACACTTTCAACCCTGCGGTTCATGCGGTGATGCTGCGCTAGCGTTAGTGCCGCGCTAGCATTAGTTAGTTTAATGCTACGTTAGTTTAAACCCTGTGGTTTATGTGGTTTATGCGGTGATGCAGCGCTACCGTTAACGTGGCGCTAGCATTAGTTAGTTTAACACTACGTTAGTTTAACGTAGGGGTCACCAACGTGGTCCTCGCGGACGAATGGTAGCCCGCGAGGACCATATAAGGCGCCCACGATGTATGTTCTAAAAATACCATAGGCCACAAATTGTTACTATTATTTGTCCTTTAAATTCTGAATCTATGTTGCTTACATGAATTAAAATTTTAAAATACCTGTAATGTCATTTCCTACAATAAATTAAAACAAAAATATTTTATGTACGTGTAATGAACCGAGTCTGAAATTTGTAGCCCTTCATATGATTAGTGCTCACGAAGTAGCCCTCAGCCTGAAAAAGGTTGCTGAAAACTGGTTTAAGGTTAGCCAGTGCTACGCTAGCGTTAAACTCTTTCTGTATACAGAGGCTTATAACCAGGTGTGCTCTGTAGGCCGGGAATTACGGTACACAAATTTTGCCACATTTTACGACAAGCGTCCCCGATCGCCACCCCCAACGTGTGTCGTTCTATTCTAATTTAAAACCAGTTATCAGCTCGGAGGGTAGCGGCAAACATTAGCAGTCAACTTATATAAATAAGTGTTGTCAATGTATTAGATTTGATTTGCCTGAACGCCAGAGGCCATAGCAATTGGATTTCTCTCAGCGCCTCAAAGCTTCGTTTGACTCTTAGCAAATTAGCATGCTTAACTAGCAGTGGGAAAAAGTCATTGATTTTTGGCTCATGAGTTTGGGATGGGGGTGGAGGTGTATCTTAAAGTCTTGCCTTCCACTGAACGGTGAAAGTAGTCAACAGAAATGTGAAGTACAAAACCAAGTAGTTATAAGTTTCACATCATTTTAGCATATTTTCACCGTGGCGTCTCCAGAGTTCTGTAAGAGTAAATATGCGATGCCAGCTTTTTGTGCGTGTCACCTTTGCCGGAATGATCTTTATAAACGACAGCCGCATGATTCTCTATCACCTCGTCAAGGTTACATCATTACTGTGTTCAAAAGGCAAGTGAGGACAGTCGACTTTAAGGCGGCAGAATTCTCGAGGTAAAGCGGTGATTATGCATCAAATATTTCATTTCATAACGTGATTCGCTTCTGGTTATACTCTGGTACATCGTGTGCCGAGAGAGACCGGCTGAGGAGTACATTTGGAGCGATCACGTGGCGTCAGGAGACGAAGGTCTGAATATGGATGCGACAAAATAGGTGGGGGGGGATAAAAAAAAAAAAAAAAGCAGACAAAACAGAATTACTGGCTCTTTTTAGATTTGCGGCTTGAAGGCTGGTGAAATCAAGTGATTTGCGCGCCGGTTTTGCTCACCACTAAAACTCCTCTCAGTGGCGGGTCAGCGTGTTCTGGTTGACAAAAGGAACCGTGCCAAAAGAGAGAAAAGAGACAATTAGGTGGAGAATAGGAAACAACTTACTCTCATCTGTTTCATAAAACCCTGCCAGCAATATTTTTAGCTGCACCCTTGATATTAACTTGCATTATTATCTTTATAGGTGTAATTTGTATTCGTATACACTATTTTTATCTGAATATTACCATCCATTTATCCGTTTTCTTTGCCACTTATCCTCACAAGGATGGGAGTGCTGGAGCCTATCCCAGCTGTCAACGGGCAGGAGGCGGGGTACACCCTGAACTGGTTGCCGGCCAATCGCAGGGCATATAGAGACAAACAGTTACACTTACAGTCACACCAAGGGGCAATTTAGAGTGTCCAGTTAATGTTGCATGTTTTTGGGATGTGGGAGGAAACCGGAGTGCCCGGAGAAAACCCCCACAGGCACGGGGATAACATGCACAATCCACACAGGCGGGTCCGGGATTGAACCCGGGACCTCAGAACTATGAAGCCAACACTTTACCAGCTGATCCACCGTGCCGCCTCTGAATATTACCATTTTCCATTATTTTTTCAAATGAATACGTTTTATTTATTGATTGATTTCAGTTCATTTCACAATCAATTCAAGTATAAAGCTAAAAAAAATGAACTACTGTACGGGTATATTAAATGTAAAATAAAGTAAAACTACTCCACCCAATGGATATAGGAATAGATGAACGGCAGTACAGGATGTACATCATTCAGATTCAATTATATGTATTACTAATATCAGATTGAGGAGCCCTTTCTTGTGTCATTGGTAAGTTTTACCTGCTTGTCACCCAAAAAAAAGATGCCCAAAAAAGAGCAAAAAACACCTGCGAGTTGGAGTCCCTATGAAATAAAAGTAAATGCATCATTTAAATTTGACACCACAAAGAAGAGCACATTAGAATGATTATTAAATAAATCAAATAAACCTTCGAAATTGTGAAAAATGAAGCCATTTCCTCCACTTTCAAACGCGTGTTCGCCGAATGGGCTGAAATCACGTCTAGTTCAACAGGCGACTGCCAATCAATTACTACTACAATCTGGAAAAATGCTTACACATAACTACATGAAGTCACAAAAAAAAGCATCCGCGGAATAAATCCCACTGGGTGTTCGCTGGGGTTTTCCCACGCCGCAACAACGAGGCGCTCTAAAGCAGCCACGACAGCCTGAGGCCACAGTCTACAAGTGAGATTTTTATTTTTTTGGGTCTTGGCTCTTCCTCTATTTTGTTTTTCTATGTTGCAGGCGCACTCACCGCCGACAAAAACCTCGACCGTAAAGCCCTGAACACATTGAAAACAATCAGCCCAGCTGCTTGGAACACACAAAAACACTGATAATATCCTAGGCGATGGTTGTGTTACGTAAGACACGGCAAAGCGGCTCGCGCGAGGAGTCGAGCAACTATTGACGTATTCTTGTTTACTCACATTTGCATATAACAGTCGCGTGGCGAGCGTGTGTGCCCACTGCTCGCCTCTCTTGTTGACAGAGACTTTGACGATGCGGCGCGCTCATCGGACGCACTTAACAGTCGCACCTGCACAAACGGTTCCTTCCAAACATCATTGGTGAGAAATCACTCTTAACACACCCCACGGCACACGATAAGCACGCGAGATATTCTTGTAGAGACATCAGGCAGTCACGCCTTTGTATTATTACTTACTTATTATTACTTATTACTATGTAATATTACGAATGAGGCCCCGATTATCATTAGTATGTGCGTGCCCTGCTTAACTTGGTTTGAGTTGAAATTTCCGCTCACAGGTATGGGTGAAAGTTGCATCGATGTACAGTATGAACAAGATATGTACATGTATGTAAAGTGGACACACCCCCGTTTAAATGACAGGTTTGGGGGGTAAAAAAACGAGACCGGCATATATCATTTCAAAAATTTTTATACTACAGATGTGAACTCGAGCCTGTATAACTCAGTTGAAAAAAAGAAACATGTTTTTAGAGAAAGAAAGTAAGAATAAAGACATAATAGGTAAGGTGGTTGGAAAAGTGTGCACACCCTTTTATAATTGACCCCTCCGTACAGGGCACTTAACCACGCCCCCTGAAGTGACGTCACGCCACGTGCGCTGACGTAAGACAAATGGTAAAATTGGCAAATACAATACAATACATTCTGAACTGAGACAGACTCCATGCTTCTGATTTCATTCAAATCAACGATATATTATAGATTCTAAATACAATACATTCTTAACTGAGAGAGACGCCATGCTTCTGATTTTATTCAATCATTCACCGTAGCAATGTTATTCTAGCGGAGAACGTCTCATTCATTTATACGAGACGTGTATTAAAAATCTAATTTAGGGCATATCTTCGTGCAAACACAGTCTGGTTAAGCTTCGGTCGCGAGCCAGCAAGAAATCCATACGTTTGCGCAGTCCGATCATCGCTAAATATCGCTCAACAAAGAATAAGTGTGTCACTCGTTCACACGTAGCAATGTTATGCTAGCGGAGAACGTCGCATTCATTTATACGAGACGTGTATTAAAAATCAAATTTAGGGCATATCTTTGTGCAAACACAGTCTGGTTAAGCTTCGGTCGCAAGCCAGCAAGAAATCAATACGTTTGTGCAGTCCGATCATCGCTAAATATCGCTCAACACAGATCAAGTGTGTCAATCATTCACACGTAGCTATGTTATGCTAGCGAAGAACTGCTAATTCATTTATACGAGACATGTATTGAAAATCAAATATAGGCCATACCTTCATGCAAACATATGTGTTCCGGTTGATATTAGATGGATTTAGTTGATGATGCGGTCTTCCACAAAGTTTGATCCATCCAAGGCATTTTTCGTATTGGGTCTTCGGTTTTGGAAAGGGTACGAATCGAACTCCACCAACTAGCCTTTCAGGATACCTGTCGTCACTATTACAAAGTCCGTGACTACACCTCTTAACCATATTTTTTGTTAAATAACCCAAATACGGGATAAAACGCTAACTAACCCTATACTGGACCATGCAATGTTGTCAGAGAAAATGGCGGGAGCAAAAACGGGCTTTGGTCTATGCAGATCTATGGCCTCTGATTGGTCAGTGACGCGGATTGCGCAATATCCACTGAGGGGTCAATTATATATTATATTATATTATATATTTTATAATTATATTTTAAATATTTATAGTTCTAGTTTCCCCTCACAGGGCCATTATGACTGTGAAACCATAAAAATCTTTAATCGCCTGGAACTTACACGCAAAATTTCTGAAATGGTTTTGGAATGAGAATACAATGCCAATGTGTTTTTCAACCATTGTTCATGTTTGGTTACACACAAATGCTAATAACATCTAAACGTAATCATTTATGATATATGATTAAAATATTTAGAACAGATTGTCACAAAAATCATGGAAGTTGATTTGCCACCACGGACCAGATCTGGGCCCCGGGCCTTGAGTTTCACACCTGGGATTTAAAGCAACCAAATAAAGTTCAGATGTTCAAGTAGGCCTTTTCCAGACATTTTGCATCCATGATGCACAATCCATAGCCCGCAGACTTGTGTAGAGCTTTTGTACCCACTGTATGCACAGTGGCATGCACCGTAGTAGATATGTGTATTGTACTTCTTCATCAACTTTTTATTTTAGGTAATGGTGAATATGTAATTCTTTTTTTTTTTTTTTTGCACTGCATTTAGTCCTCCCTTTGCCTGAAGTTAGCTGGGATAGGCTCCGGCGCTCCCGCGACCTTTGTGAGGATGAGCGACTTGGAAAATGGAACGGAATGCGTGTTTGAAATCAAAACCTCAATCAATCAATGAATTGAATCAGCTCCTAAACTCATCCGAAATGGGACGACGTGTTCAAAAATCCAATCACACCCCATACCTCATGACAGTCGCTTCGGCGGATCGTTCAGAGATAGCCGACAATCACGCCATTGTTGACTTTGATCACAAGAAGATACGCTCAATTTAGGCCCGGTCATCAGGGTGTTCCCTGCTTAAGAGAAAGGGCCAAAAATATGAGAAAGACATAGTTTAAGAATGCTCAATAAAGCCGCCCTGCCAAGTTTGAGTTATGTAATAGCATAGTTTCCTTCAAGTCTGCTCCTGTGAACCTTTATCGTTTCACCTCCCCAATCCATCGCTATGCTACATTCCCTCCTCACATCAATGGAGCCTTTCGTTCACCTCTCCACTTGTCTCCGCGTTCTTCTGAACTTCTCGTGGTTGATTACGCAGCGTGAATCTTGATCGACTCTCTCATCCACATAATTATACCGTTTGCCCTCCTTCTCCCAGCACTCTTTTTTTTTTTTGCTTTCTCCGGTCTTGTTGACACCGTCTTAATCCGGGATTGATTTCTATCCACAATGCAAAAAAAGTCAGATGGATGGGGAGAAGAAGTGAGCAACAGAGGTCAGTCACCCCGCGGCGACATCATTGGCGACGACGAGATTGGCCGGGCTGTCTCGCATGATTCTGCAAGATGGAAAGTTGACATCGATATTCTGCCAAGACCTGAACAAGCTGACGCATAGACGCGGGATCACCGTCTTGTAAACTTTTTTTTTTTTCTCCCGCAATCAGTATTCCGGCGGTAGCCTCCCGTCAATTTTCCGTGCCGCTGATTATAATCAATATTGCCTTTAATTACACGCGGCTGTTGTTCTTGTATTCATGCAAATCATTCATTTTGATTTTCTCCTGGTAATCGAAAACGTCCCCATCACAAATTACTGACAGGTCCATTGTGCAACAGTAATTGCATCGGGAACATTCAAATCTTCATTAGAGTTAGGCTTTCGAGTGACTTTAAAAATGGGTGAAATTGAGGCTCAAGTCTTTCCGACAAGAAAAAAAAAGTCAAAAGGACAATCATTGATTGCCTTTTCACTTTATCATCAAGCACTTAGCATATTTCCACATAAGGCGCAAGAGTATGAACTTACTCATTTTTTACAATTCGTCATTTGTTTGATTTTCTGCTTTAATCAGCGAGCAAAAATTTGAAGGTACAAGCTCCGTATGGTGGCAGTGAACTCAACTTAACTCCCAAACAAGCAACAGTTTGGCAGCAATTCTCCAAAAAGAGAGCCTGACGCTTTTTATTGCCACAGCCTGAAGTTTACCGTCAAACAAACGCAACACAAAGAAAAGTAGACGTGTATCTCAAACAACCTTAGAAATCTATTTAGCTTAATCCAAACAAATATTGCAACATGCAGATTTCACATTTTTATAAATCTTCAAGCAATGGATATTTGAAAAGAAACATTTGAAGCACACATTAATCTTTGCAAAGAATGACTAATATGATGGCTGTCACGGACCAACGGGGCACGGGCGGACCCAAATGCAGGACTCCAAGATGAGGACATGACGTTCAGTGGGTTTTATTATAAACGAAAGTTGTGCACGACAACACAGTCCAAGAAGGCAGGATCCAAAACGCATGAAACAATGTCGGATAACTACGACTCAACTAAAGAGCATAACCAAAAGCGTGACCGGACTATAATGGCGGAGTGGCAGAGTAACCCTGTGTGCGGGAAGGCATACTCAACGAAATGGCAAAAAAATAGTGACAAAACTATCTATATGACTGTAAGACTGCCTTTAGGAAGGCCCGAGCCAAAATTTAATCCCAGATCCTAATGACTCTAAGGCATACAGACTAAACATTATAACGAAGAACAATTTAGCTTTGTTTTTTGTTTTATCGGTGCTGCTTTACTGTACCACTCTATCCAGTATCAATAATTTTTGTCCTGGATGGCTAGAAAATGAAGAGAAATAATCTTGAACTCAATTGGAGGGGTTAGAGGTGATGTCACTATGGATGCGTAGGCGAAAACACAGTCTGGCGAAGATGGATGTAACGAGCATCTGGACTGAAACAGAATCCCTTCTACTGATGAGTGAGTGTATTTGTGGGTATGTGTGTGTGTGTGTTGTGTGTGTGTGTGTGTGTGAGAGAGAGGTCACCGGCATCCAGCGGGTAGCAGCTGTCCCTTTTCCTGCGCGGTCTCCCAGACTACATGTAATGAACCTGTAGTAGGCCAGACATGCTGATGGCTGCCTCCCAGACTAGGTGTCCATTGATCAGCCAAGAAGGTCAGAGTCGGGTGGAGGAGGTCACCTGACATTAAGAAGGACCCTGGAGGAGGAGGAGGAAAGGAGGGAAAGGATTGGACAACCTCTCTCATTTTTTTCCTAGCCATCAGTCTTCTCTCAAGTGCATTGTTGTTGTTTTTTTTTTTTTTTTTTTTTTAGTGCCATAAACATTTGGCCGCAGGGGTTGATTTAATCGCCTGCAAAGGGGACCGACCGGGTGTCGATTTGAACGAGGCATCTGTTCGAAAGGAGGCTTTTATCCATGGAAATGTTGGTATACGCCAGTATCAATATGGTGTGGTGTCAAAAGTGCAGTTCCATTAGGGTTTGAATTCATTATTTAAGCGTTAAGATGTGAGTTGGACAGCTTTGTTTGCAGTTGTTGCTGTTTTCTTTCTCGCATCTTTTCTTAAAATATGTGATCTCTTTCTGGGGAGCGTGGTGAACTTGTGGTTAGCATGTCTGCCTGACGGCTTTGAGGTTGTGAAGTTCGAATGTCAGCTCAGAGTTTCTCGGATTTTCCAGGGGTGCTCTGGCTTCCTCCAAGATCCCAAAAGAATGCATCTCAGACACCGATTGGGTTGGTTTTGTTTCATGGATGAAGCCAAGTGCCATGGAGAGAGGTTAGAAGTTTGTGTTTCTTGCTTTATGGCGCGTATTCGAGTGGCGGCCATTAACTGAGGATATTCAGTAGTTCAATGAGAATGAATGAGTGTGGTAAGGAAGTGAAGAAACGGGTCCGAGCGAGGTGGAACAGTTGGCTGAAGGTGTCTGGTGTTCTATGTTTTTGCTTTTTCTATGGTTTTGCTTGCACACAAAGCAGCTTGGAATGTTGAAAGCCCGGACAGGCCTGGCGTGGTGATACAACATGAAAATGCTGTTAACACAAAAGCCAACGTAGTCTAGCAACAAGGTGTTAGATAGTTGAGCTGCAAGTGGTAAAATAGTCAAAAAGGAAGTAAATAGATACAATCTTGCCTGCCTGTTTCATCAAAACAGATATTTTTAGATGACCTTTTCAGAAAATACTGCTGTTTAGATTGCCGCCATTTACTCTTGATGACTATTTCAAGGGGGAGACGATTAAATGCTTCACAAGAGATAAAAGGGAGGAACAGAAGAGAGGCCGAGGGAGGGAAAGTGCCGCCGACTTGGAAATCGAAAGCTGGTGGAGTCTTTCTCCAGTCAGTTAGTTCGACATCTCCCCTGGGAGACTGAAGATCTAACCCCCGAAAGTCTTTGGGTTTCATGTCAGGTCGAGATCTTTTTGATTTTGGATGACGGCGGGTGGGGGGGTTAAAAGCTCTGGGTGGATGGAAATAGGCGAGAAGAGGAACAGAGAACCAATGACAAGATCTGGGGGGGGGGGGGGGGGTTAAACGGGAAGACCGACGGGGGACGGGATTTCCCTGCCGTCTGCCTCTTGATGAAGTCCAACGGAGAAGTTATAAATGGGATGTTTCGGCGCGCGCCAACGTTCCGTGACTCACTTTGAGGGTTCGTATGGCAAGAAAAACAAGTGTCAGCAGTTGTTAAGTACAGCTGTTGAGAACACACACACGCACACAAACAGACGCATAACTCGGCAGTAGCACAGCAGTCAAGGATCCGTGTTACTACTTATGTGCAGATTGTAAGTAGTATTGCCAACTACGCTACATATGGAAGTTGTTTAGCTATTTATTGAATCTCCTTGATATCCATTTTAGGGCCCATGTACTAGTACACTCTTTATCCTCAATAATAAAACCAATTCAGCGCACTAGTAGAAGACCGTCTTACAAGTCCATTTTTTGCACTAATATTGCCACTTTAATCGACTAGTGCATGGCCCTTAGAAGTGAATGTCAAGAATATTGAATACTGTACATGGTAAAATTCCATTCCGTTTACTGCAGTACAAGTATGCAATTTCACACTCCTAATGCGTCACTACGCACAGCTACTAGGACTTTTCTAACACATCTATGACATATCTGCACACACATCGGTGTGATGAGTAAGGCAAAACCACAGTACTTGATGTGTATTTGGAAAAAAAAATTAAGCAATTGTTTTGCGGGCTGCTGCAAATTAGAAAAAAAAGGTTTCATCATAAAATGTCATTTGATAACGTGTCACACGACAGTGTTTTTGAAAATTAGGGTTTTGGTTTACCCATTCAAGTCAGTGAATTAGCAGACTTTTTGCAATAAATTGTGTTGTTCAACCATCCACTATCAGCAAGTATGATATGGTGTCTAAGGTCACGCCATCACGCTCACATAATTGTTTTTGTGTCCATAATGCACAACACAACATGCCAAACAAATATGTGTTTAGAAAGAAATATTTTGAACATCAATTAATGATCTGGGTAACTTGACGAGCAATTCGGATTACACCACACTTAGTGTGAAAAGGGACATTTTGAAATCATTTGTTTTCTTGTCAAATTGGTGATAGGCCCTGTTCAGTGGTCCTTTTAAACTGTTATGAAAATTGAAGTTGTAAAGGGTGCTTTTTGTTTTACCCTCAGATTGGTTTTGAGATTGAGAAAGAACTTCTGCAAAATTCTGTGGCTTTCATTCAAAAATGTCACCCGATGACAGTCATTTTTTTTTTTTAAATGTCCACATAACTTAATATAGTACAAACCAAGCGGCACGTTGTTTGGTGCATTGGTCTCACATTTCTGCTGACTGGGGTTGAAATCCCGCCCCCCCCCCGTGTGGAGTTTGCATCTTCTCCCCGTGCCTGGGTGGGTTTTCTCCGGGCACTCCGGTTTCCTCACACATTCCAAAAACATGGAACATTAATTGGACACTCTAAATTGCCCCTAGGTGTGATTGTGAGTGCGACTGTTTGTCTCTATGTGTCCTGCGATTGGCTGGCAAACCAGTTCAGCGTGTACCTTGCCTCCTGCTCGTTGACAGCTGGGATAAGCGACCCTCGTGGGAATAAGCGGCAAAAGATAATGGATGGATGGATGGATGGACAGATATTACAAACCAAGCAGCACGGTGGAGCAATTGGTTGGAGTGTTGGCCTCACAGTTCTGAGGACCGGGGTTCAAATCCTGGCCCCCGCCTGTGTGCAGTTTGCATGTTCTCCCGTGCTTGTGTGGGTTTTCTCCGGGCTCTCCGGTTTAGCTCCCACATCCCCAAAACATGAATTAATTGGAAACTCGAATGGGTATTTGTTCCTATGTGATTGTCTGGCAACAAATTCAGGGTGTACCCTGCCTTCTGCTTAATGATAGCTGGTATAGGCGGCGGCACTCCTACAACCCTTGTGAGGATAAGCGGCTCAGAGGTCGGATGGATGGATGGATGGAGTACAAACCAATCTGCACATTCAAAGTGTTGTTTCGTGGGTGTACTGTCGCTTTAAACAGTGGGCGCGGCCTGGCTACTACGACCCGCCCCCTCATGCATAATAGCCAAGCGTCCTTTCCCTTCCTTGGAAATTGCACAGCGCGCTAGTCTGCCAAAGAAAGTGATCGGCGCCGCATCCAGCGCGACTACTGCGGCGAGTTTCCGCACAGGATCTGGTCGCGGAGTGTTTAAAACCCCGGCGGAAGAGGAGAAGAAGCAGCAGCGAGCCGTGTGCGTGCGCCGTGCGACCCTCAGTACTGACGTTATCTGCTTTCCGGAGGATCTATGAAGGAGCACGCAGCTTTTTCAAGGTGCACACCAGGTAAAAAAAAAAAAAAAAAAAAAAAATCAACAAAATTCCAAAGTCGTTCCCACGCTTCTACACGATCGAGCTTTCTGTCCCCCAGCTGCTCACCGGCCCCCGTTTAATTAATTGATAAGAGGAGCGGGCCAGGTCTTGCGGTTCCACGGCTAATTGATCCAACCGCCGTCTAATTTAATCACCTTTCGGACGAACAACCGCTCGCCCTCCGCCCCTCTCCGCTCGCATCTTTGCCACCGCATGCTGCTGTAAAACAGTTGGGTAACGAAACTCTATTGCGAAACTTGAAAGTTCTCGACTAAGGGGAAATACACATTTTTAACTTATCAGTGTTTGGCTAGAGAACGTGCCCCCCTCCCCTCGAGCCTTAATTGCATGGCTTTCTAAATAAATGTTTTTTTTTTTTATGCTCGATAATGGTTTTGATTAGATTTGATGTGGTCAAGGATGACAGAGTCGCCGGTTCACGTTTACCACGAGGGTTCACAAAAGAGCAGACCTTCTTACTCGAGCCAACGTTTCACAATTAAACGTCCCTTTGAATTTTCATGAAATGTTTCTTTTGTTCCTTTGCGCTTTTAGCTTTTCTGACGTCACAACCGCCAATCAACAAGCCCAGACTCGGAGCCACATATCACAGGGGTCCAGCGCTTGATCATAAACACAAGATTCAGTTTTTGTTTATCGAAATATCGATTAGTTTTTAGATTCTCTCGACATTGAGTTATTTTTTCAAATCAATGTTTTACTGATTGACTATTATTTAATTGGTTTTATTGACCAAACAATCGCTGGGGATAAACATTAGGTAATCTTACATGGGAATTAGTTAGACTGCTTCGGGTTCAACTAAAATCTTAATTATGGGTTATTCATACTAAGGCTCCAAATTAATTTCAACTAAACTCCTTATTTCTATACATTTATTATGAGAGGCTGATAAGAGGTTTTGCACAAATCCTGTTCAAAAAATGTATCAAACCGATTTTCGATTATCTGCTCATCGATTGGTTGTCGATTTAGTCATGTAACTGGGCTTGGGTTCCGTCCACAAGATTGGGTTTCAGTCCTGATGCAAAGTGTGCAACTCTGTGTGTCTTTGTAGACTGAGGGAACACAGAGTGAATCCCCGTTCCGGGCATCAGTTCCTCTGCGGTGGCCCGTTATGACAGCTGGGACATGGACCACCTGGACCACTACCAGCACTACTTCTACGATGACCACCACGACCCGGATGAGGACTTCTTCAAGTCCACGGCTCCCAGCGAAGACATCTGGAAAAAGTTTGAGCTCGTACCCACCCCGCCCATGTCCCCTATCCGGGTAGTGGAGGACTTGGGCAGGTTCGGGCTGGTGTGTCCCACACTTGGGGACAAGCTGGAGTGGGTGTCACAGTTTTTGGGGCAGGAGGACGAACAGCAGCAACAGCAACAACAACAGGACCTCCCTTGCAAAGTGTCCCCAACCACTGACTCAATAGGGAACCTGAGCTCCATCATTATCCAGGACTGCATGTGGAGCGGGTTTTCGGCCGGACGGCAGCTCGAGAGGGTGGTGGGGGAGCGCTGCCCCCCCTGCCAGGCTAAGGGACCCCCCGCCGCCACCACCAAAGTGGTCACTGGAACGTCACCGGGGAGGGCGCAAGGTGCACCCGGCGACGCGCTGCCTCTCGGCTGTTTGGTGGCGGATTGCGTGGACCCGGCCGCCGTGCTCACCTTCCCCTCGGGCGGAGCCTGCAAGAAGCAAATCTCCTCTGGGTCAGAGTCCCGCACCAACTCATCAGGTCAGTGTGTACAGCAGCACTCTTTGATAGTATTATCGAATTTCAAGTTACAAGTTGTTGCTTGGTTGATTTTTCTGCTGTTGGTGGGGGGGGTGGCCTTTCACTCAGTTATTTTATGATTCAGTCAAAACAAAACTGCAAAATATAACTCTCAAGGCACATGGAAGGCACTAATGCTTGAACTAACGTGATGACTGCAGTGCCTTCTCACGAGGCCACGCCCCTTAAAGGTTTACAACGCCCTTTGGTTTGAATACTTTTTTTTAAAAGCATTCATTCATGTTGCTTTGTTTTTATGGACAGTACTTCTTTTATATTTAAAACATTTTGGCGGTGCCAGAATCGATTCATGGTGTTTTGATTGATTTGAAGAATCGGTTAAGTTGAAGTACCATTGTAGTATAGAAAGTGTGGAAAATATACATGCGTAATAGGATTCTGTCACTATTTTGAATTGTTTTTCTATGAAAAGTACTAGTGGCATCACTTCTCCCGATCAGTGAGTCGTCATTAGTAAAATATGGTACGAGTTTGTTACGACATTAAGTACACCTTCTCAGTTTCTATTGAAATGGAAGCTTTGTACTTATTTCTTGTGTACTGAACATCAGTGATGAGACTAAGCCGGTACTCCGCTGCGGCTGGAACCAAGAATGCTGCATGTGTGGCACATGACTGCATTGCGTTACCTTGGCGCATGCAACACATGCTCTCAGGGCTGACACGCCCAGTTGAGCATCTGCCGCCTGGACCAGCGCCAGCGCACCAGCTGCTACACCCCCCGCCCCCCTCCACACCTTCCCCGCCACCCTCCAATGTTCCTTCGGTCTGACTTACAACTGCATCCTCTCTCCGCAGTGCTGTCTTGTGTTTGACATGAACTAGATAAGTCGTCGTCGGAGATGTATGCAACTGGGAGGGAAGGCCAGAAAGGGTCTTATTAAAGCTCACGTTAAGGAGACATACATTTATTTTCAGTTTCAAACAATTCCCATGTGTGTTACTAAAGTGTCGGTGACTTGCTTTTGTCAAAATACCCCAAGGATCAAGAATTCTTGCATATTTTCACCGTGTTGTGCGAGCCTCCTGAGTTTAAGCCTGTTTTGAGTGGGTGGTCCTGTCTTGAAAATGAGGCAGTCCACGGTACCCGACTCATTACGAAACCAATCTGGAGTGCAGCTGTCATTGCCATGACAACTGGGGGTAATGCAAGGGGCTTTAGGATGTGTGAGCAATGGTGTTTGGGCTTAAAAATTCCCCAATGATGATACCCTAAGACTGTGGCAAAGCACTACATGAAGCTCTTCAACTTGCTTCAACATAGTTCCTTGGAATCACAATGGCCCAAAGCAATACCTTTGAGTTTTTAAACGCATAACCAAGACAGCACCCCCCGCTCAAAAAAAAAAGTGAATCCACAAGTAGCAAGTGGAATGTGAGGGAATGCTGTAATACTGTATATTATACATTGTTAGCCTTGCTACCCTGAGAACACCCGATCTCATCAGATCTCGGAAGCTAAGCGGGTTTGGGCCCGGTTTATACTTGGATGGGAGACTGCCTGGGAATTCCCCCGGCGAAAATGCAGAGGGGTTGCGTCAGGAAGGCCATCCAGCGTAAAACTGTGCCAAACAAAAATGTGTTCATCTGAGATTACGCGCTGTGGCGACCTCTAACGGAACAAGCTGTAAGGAAAAGAAGTTATATTTTTAGCCCAATATCACATTTTGTTAGTAATCCAGGCAATTATACTATGTGACTAAGGATGAAGATTGAAATAATGAATGTCAATTTAGTTTTCTCCCTCATTGTTAATTCTGGCCCTATTTATAAAATAATAATAAATAATCACCCACCGTCCGCCGTGTGTTGACAATTTTACTGAACAGTTTATCAAGAACAAAATGGAGCTCTGCCTACGTTTCTGCGTTTCTGACATTGCGGTTTGACAGTGGCTCGAAAGGGGCTTGTGATCTTAGCCCGGCATCGCCCCCAAGTCACTGGGAAATGAAAAAATTGTGTGGGAGCGGGATTGTGTAAATCAGTTAGATGAATGCTACGAATGTTGCTCACAGACTCATTTGGAAGGCAGATAAGAGTTGGATTGTTGTTAAATTGCACATTTGGGTTGGGCTAATTTCTGGACTTTTTGTCAGCAAGCAATTTAAAAAGTCAACTTTCCATTCAATGCCCCCCACCCCTTTTTTATTTATTTTATTTATTTATTTATTTTTTTTTTTAATAAATGTTCCCAGGCGCAGACCTACTTTTCCGTTTCCAATCTCTGAACCCATACAACCGGGTTCGGCATGTAGGCGAGCATGTGATGTTGAAATTAGACTGTGGATAATGTCGCGCGGAATGTCACAAAGGAGACTTGTTGCCGCATTCCTCCATTCAACATGCCGCGGCGCCAATTGTGTCAGTGGGGTGGCATCAGTCTCAGCGCCGGCGGGGATAGGAATAGGTCGGCAGGGACGTGGGGAGGGGGGCGATGGAGAGCAGTAATCGGTGAAAATAAAATCTTATATTCCACGTTAGTGTTTTTAGAGTCTTTCTTTCTCCCCTGAGAACTCATGTCCTTTTTTTTGGGGGGGGGGGGGTGTTCTTCCTCAAAAGATTACTGCATCCCAAGCAGTAAAATCCACCGAGGTGCAATTACTTTAAAAGCGCGTTTCAATTTACAAGAGCGGAGAAAATCCCTCCAGATTTTCCTCTTTTACCGGGATTGCCGTCTGTGTAAGCCTTTTTGCGCCGCGTTTAGAACCCCCGTCTCCTGTTCCAGTAAATAAAACAATGGCGCGGGATCTTGTTCGCCATGGAATATTATTGCTGATTTCCACCCGAGCGCCTTTTTAACTTTGTCCAAATGAATGACGATGGGGAATTTCCACTCAGGGACTTGGCCTCAAAGAGTTTGGAGTGAAGATGAGCACTTAAACTCCATTTCTTTAATCCACAATAGTAGGCAAAGAAAAACAATTTTGTTTTTAAAGGGACCGAAGGCTCTCAATGTTCTGAACTTTTGTTTCCTTGCCAGAGTCTTATTGAGCACAACAACCCTGCTGCATGGATGATTTGTACATTAGTGCTATTTTAAAAGGGTATATTCCTATCATTTAATTGGTCTGTAAACATGACAAATAATGACTTTTTCTTTTATTTATATATATATATATATATATATATATATATATATTTTTTTTTTTTTTTGCATTTATGACAGTGACATGTAGTGACAAACAAATGTTTTTATGCTCTTCCACTAGGTGGCAGAATGTTCTAGTAACCTGTGTGCCCACCTTTTGCCATTAAAAAAAATCATAAAACTGAATAATGGTAGCTTTTTGCGCAACTAAACGGGACAAGATTTTATACGAAATGCATTTATAATGAAACCGAGACATAGTTATTACTATATATTGTTTATACTTGTTTTGGCTTGATGTGTTGTGTTGTCTTGCAAAATCCACGGACAATGACTTGCGTGACTACACTTGTAATGGGAATCATTTGTATGTTAAGTCATCTTTCCCCATTGAAATGAATGGAAATGCTATTATTCTGTTCCATCCTCCACCCAAAAAGTTGTCAAATATTTTAACAAGGAATTTAGTGCTTTAGTATTGTACTTTAAAATAGAGAGTAATAAATAGAATGTAAAGTTAGTGTTTCATGGTTTAATGCTTCGATTAAACTCATTGTGCTTCTCTTTCTGGGGGGATAATAGAGTAGTAGTACTGTGACTCAGTAACTGGTGAATTATAAGTTGCGTATCGCAGAGGATAAAGAACTATTGTGATTGTCCGTCTGTTTTGCGCCACTGTTTTTGGTCCAATATTTGCCAAAACTGTGTTAAGGCAACTTTCCATGCAAAGTGTTAGCCTGTTATTGTCCTTTTCCGTTTTTCTCGTCATTGCCATTTTTCTTCAATAATTGTGAATTAGGATAACATCATTTTGTCAGATCACAAATATGTGAAACATACAGAGGTCCAAAACTTGTTTCACAAGAGGCCACTTTGACAAAAACAAGAGAACAAACCACCAAAAAAAATGCTTTCAAACACGGTCTTTGTTATATGAAGTGCTTGTAGTTGAGAGAGGAGGTCTGCCGTCTGTCTCCCTTTATCAGTACATCAAAGAAGTTGTGATCACGGCCTGCATGATCGCATTCGTTCGCTACAAGCGAACTTCAAAGTACGATTTGCCAAACTGTTGCCTGTCCTTCCAGATGATGAGGATGACCAAGACGAGGACGAAGAAGAGATCGACGTGGTGACGGTGGAGCACAAGCAACATCGCAAATCCCGCCGCCTGGTCAACTACCGCAAACCTGCGACCATAACTGTGCGAGCGGACCCCCTGGACCCCTGCATGAAGCGGTTCCACATCTCCATCCATCAGCAGCAGCACAACTACGCAGCCCCGTCGCCCGACACGCTTCTGCCGTCAAAGGAACCGGCGCCGTCCCGCAAGAGAGTCCGCCAGGAGACCTCTGCCGTGGCGCTCCACCAGCTGGGTCAACACTCTCAGTACCACCAACCCCGCCTTGGCTACACCCCCTCCAACATCGACAGCAGACGGTCTCACGCCACCGCGGCCGGGGCCCGTTCTGAGTCACCTGACCTGGGCGACTCGTCCCCCACCTCCCCCGCTTCACCGTCGTCACCCCCCAGCTCCTCCTCGTCGTCGTCCTCGCCGCCCCGCTCCCGCTCCCCGCCGCACCTCTCCAGCCCCCAGTCCTCTGATTGCGAGGACACAGACCGGCGCAAGGCCCACAACTTCCTGGAGCGCAAGCGGCGCAACGACTTGCGCTCGCGCTTCTTGTCGCTGCGGGACGAGATCCCCGGCTTGGCCAACTGCGCCAAGACGCCGAAGGTGGCCATCTTGACGCGGGCCACCGAGTACCTGCGGCAGCTGCACGCCGGCGACCGGCAGAAGGCTCACGAGAAGAAGCAGCTGAAGGCCAAGCAGGCCCAGCTGCTGCAAAGGCTGGCGCAGCTCAAGCAATCTTGAACGCTGGCAGAACTGAAAACTATGAAGGAGAACGGACGCTTGTTTAGAAGCGTTGGAGCTGTGTGGGTGGATTATTATTATTTTTTTTTTTTTTCCCCATTTAACTTTTTTTTTTGTGTTGTTATGTTTTGATTGTGATTTGCACATTTAGCTTCTGAATGCTAGACAAAGGTTTAGTTAGCCAGTGAGGACAGCAAATGTAGGGCTGGGTCCTTGGTTATCTCATTACACTGCTCACGAAAAAGTTAGGGATATCAGGCGTTTGGGTGAAATTTTAGGATGCGCTTTAACATTTAGAGGTGAATTTGAACTTTTCTAAACCTTTTGCAGGCCTGTGTCCAACTCCTTTAATTTATTCAGTAATTGTTCTCTTACAAGGAGCCGATTTGGCTCCGTGAATCAACCAGTACATTTCCAAGAATGTCCATGTGATCCTTTCTGTGACTCCTCCAGTCTCTTGCACTCTCTTTTGCAACCAACAATAAAATAGCTGAACGGCATCCATAAACTAATACATTTCCTGGTGTGTTTAAAATTCCTAAAGGCACCTAAATTGAGCAAGAGTACCAATATTAGGCTTCAGACTGATTCTCAAGAGGGAAGTGGAGACTCGAGGAGTCACAGAAAGGCGGAATGGTCCATCTTTTGACATTTTCATGGAATAAACAACGATTGTGAAAGTGCCATTCAGCCCCGTGTTATTAAAGATGAGCTGTGCAAAAAAAAAAAAAAGTGCTGAAACGTCGAATGAAGAGCAAACTAGCTTTTTATGTGCCTCCTGAAATTTCAACCAAAAACCTAACATTGCTTTTATCCCATGCGAATGAATCAGACATTGAAGTGGTGCATGGGTTGCGGGGGCTCCGTGTGATTACTGTTCTGGACAGAGGGATGGACCCCTCAAACATTTCTGCGCTACTTTGTGCCATTCTCCATAGCCCTCAAACACTTTTTTTTGTTTGTTTTTCATCACTCCCGAAAAATGCCTCTCAGGCTGTAACCATTTGCAGCTCAAGTGCAACTTATTTCAACTGTTTTGTAGCATTAAGAATTTGCTTGATTTTTATTTTGAACCCCCAAACTAGAATCTGTACAAATGTAGAAGTATTGTGCCATGGAAAAAAAGCCAAATGGTGAATGTTGGCTTCAGTATAGCAACCCAAAAAAATCCCCAGCGAATATTGGCTTCAATTTCATTTTTCATTGTCAACTATTTTGGGAAATGAGCCCTTTGTAAATCATCATTATCTTTCTGTCTTATTTTATTTGTAAATGTGTATTATCATCAACCACGGACGCCTCTAGAAGGTTTTCAGTGTTTCCAGGCGATCCCGTTATGTGTACATAGTACCCAATTTCCGCGCAGTCCCTTCAGAACCAAAACCAGAGTTTTGTACATTACTCGCACCTTGGCCCCAATCAATTTGTCTTAAAGCTTACTAATGTTTTTTTTTTTTTTCCAGAGATGACTCAAATGCTATTTTTGTTAATAAAACTAAATAAAACACTTGAGTTGGACTCGGATCGCATGGGACACTTTGTCACACAACAATGCCTCTTTGTTTGTGTTTTCTGTGTCATGGACAAAAAAAAAAAAAGAAAAAACTCATTTAAAGTTTGATACTATATTTTCCTACAGAGCTGTGTTCAGTGTGAACTTTTTTTTTTTTTTTTTTTTTTTTTTGTGGCTGACAGGGGCCTTTCTGGTGGTTGTGCGCATAATGCAGATTCGTCGTATTTGTGTGATTAAAATCCCCCGGACCTGGCGAGCACTGTCTTGGTGGGGAAGGGAAGCCTTTTTATGATTGTATTGTTGCTTTTTTTTTTTGCATGCTCTGTACTCCCCCCAGTCCGGAAGCGACCCATCTTAGAATATCTCAGAGCAGCATGTCCTGTCTTTGCCAGCACTCAGGAATAATAGCTTTGGCGCTTATATCCGCTGTATGTTGCAACCTCAGGAGCCCGCCCCCAGAATCATTGATTCACCATTTTTTTTTTCCCACATCCTTCTGCTCATCAATTTAATATGGACCCCCCCCTCCCCAAGTTACCCTCTGTTTTTGTTTCTCCAAAAGTCTCATCATTTATTTAAATGTTCAATTTGTATCTGTTGCCAGATGTGGTCGTTGCTAATACATTTGCAGTTGATTTTGGAGCCTTGTTTCAGCACTTTTATTTCTGTACCTCATAAGCCTATATGTATAAAGACTTTCAGAAAATCAATAAATTTAATTGACATCATATTCAGACCTGCTTGGCTTATTACCCTCCCACACATCTATATACATATGTAGAACAATGGTGTGAATGAACACGTCCGTCTTATGATCATTTTTGTATTCCATTTATTGAGCTTATAAAGTGGGGGTGGGCAAATGTGATTTTTAAAACTGGATTTGGTCATTTTATGATGAGGGGGACAAAATGTATAATTTTTTTAATACATATTTTTCAATTGCCTTTAATCAGAAATTCAACATTTTATCAGCAGAATAAAAAATAATCCTGTAGTTGTAGATTTTATTCATATTTTTAATTAAGAATACCTGGTACTCAATTCTTCAGATGCATTTTCTCATGCAATATAATAGTACAACAATTTTTTTAATCAAGTTCCCTTATTTACACTTATTTTCTATTTTATTACTCATAATAAATTCCCATTTGACATTCATTTATCTCTTGGAGCAACAAATACAAAAAAAATCGAAGAAATTTTGATTAGACAAATTTACAGCAAAACTGCTACACGAATACAGCAAATATTACAGTACTCTTTTTGATTTAGAATCATTTTCCTCAGCCCTGCCACCATAATGACAGTGCCAATTGCAACAAAGGCATCTTGTAGATAATAAATATAATAAATATGGAATAGAGAAAAAAACGTGACATTTTTATTGTATTGTGACCGTGTATTTAGGAATTTATGAAAAAAAAAGTCAAACAGCATTAAGGCGTCTGCATTCTGCCTCCAAGTGGAAACGCTCTCGGCGTTACCGCGGCAACGGCTGCCTGTTGCGAGGCAACGTAGCCCCGCCTTCTAGGAACGCAGCCCCGCGCATGCGCTGTCGGGGTCGCCTGGCTCGAGAGAGGCATCATGGCGACGTCCACGCGCAGCATGAAGTGTACCTTGGGGAAAGTGATGTCGCCGTCTTTGGTGGTCATTTTAGGAGCTACCGGCACCGGCAAATCAAAGTTGGCCATTGAGATCGGAAAACGACTCCGGGGAGAGATAATCAGCGCCGATTCCATGCAGGTAGGAAGCGTGGCAACGGGCCGAAGGGCGCCATATGATTAGTGACAAGCTGTACTTAAGTTGGGCTATTGAAAAGACAACGAGGCATTAAAAATGACATGTACCCAACCAAACAATTGTTGCTCAGACTGTTGGTTGAATTCCTCCTCCAGTCAATGGTAAAACCTTGAATTGTGCTGCGTAATGGAAGGCAAAATCCGCTCCAACGTCAACGCTTGTCCTGACTACGCTTAAAAACTAATGGGACTTTGAAAATGAATACAGCATTGAGTAGACACTTTTATGGACCTTTTTGACAATGTTAATTAATCATTCTTAACAATATCATAACTATAGTTGGCCATTTTCTGGTTTTTGACCTAAAATATGACGAATCTACGTGAGGTGCCATTTTGATTCCAGGTAGGCGTAGCAGTGGCTTGTTGACACCACCAAAAATATGAACAAAAGGTAAAAGATTGAGCGACTTTAAGGTAGAAGGATCGAAAGCAGAAAAATTACACATGATGAAAAATGTTTGAAATATGAGCACGTTATGACAAGTTTTCAATGTACATAACGTTGAAAGGAAATTTGCCCCCACCAATGTGGCTGCTACACAAGCACGCCGCTTAGGTTGGCTGGTACAGTATCATGGCGTATCTCGTCACATTTTTTTTTTTTTTATGAACAAATGTGCAGTGGCAGCGCAACTGAAGTGATCCAGGTTTTTCAGGATGCAAACTCTCACAATTTTTTTTAAATTAGTTTTTACTTTTTTATTTTGTATCTGTTTTTTTTTTGGGTCACTTAACCATAGTACCATTACATCAATTGGTATGTTCCCATTTATCAGGGCTCTGGGATCATTTTGTAACATTGTTGTGTTTTAATATGTTCCCTTCCATTTACATAATTAATGTAGAAAT
Organism: Syngnathoides biaculeatus; assembly: GCF_019802595.1. NCBI lineage: Eukaryota > Metazoa > Chordata > Actinopteri > Syngnathiformes > Syngnathidae > Syngnathoides > Syngnathoides biaculeatus. Next base: position 10,084,146 of record NC_084640.1, on the reverse strand, counting down.
ATGTCACCAAATGTCAAGTGCGATTGAGAGCGGAGCAATGCTTTTTAATTGAGACAGTAATGTTACCATGGTAACGTGAGCATCACAGCGATGGCCTGTGAAAATGAAGGGCACATTCCTCTTAACTGTCAACTCTTTGTCTTTACTTGCTGTAATTTGCAACTCAAACCAGCAGCTCCTGACATTTGGATGGCACCAGCACGTTGACATTTGTGGCAAGTTGAGCCTTAAAAGCTAAAAACACAGCCAAGGGCAGATGGTGGATGGGCACAGTTGGAAAAAGGGAAGCTGAGAATATAACTGTTTTGTTTAATATTTAATCACCAGTCAATTGTCAGACGTTATTTGTGACTGACTGGCTAGGGTGTACTCTGCCTTTAGCCTAAAGTTAGCTGGACAAAGCTCCAGCTCTCCCGCGACCCTTGTGAGTATAAGCAGCTATGGAAAATGCATGGATATTTCCTTAATTCGGGGGGAAATTATACTTTATATTTGATATCTGGGCGGCACGGTGGTTCTGCTGGTAAAGCATCGGCCTCGCAGTTCTGAGGACCTGGCTGCGATCCCGGTCCCGCCTGTGTGGAGCTTCACGTTTTCCTCGTGCCTGTGTGGGTTTCCTCCCACATCCCCAAAACATGCAACATTAATTAGACACTCTAAAATGCCCGTAGGCGTGATTGTGAGTGCGGCTGTTTGTGTCTATGTGGCCTCCGATTGGCTAGCAACCAGTTCAGGGTGTACCCCGCCTCCTGCCCGTTGACTGCCGGGATAGGCTCCAGCCACTCCCTGTGACCCTCATAAGGATAAGTGGCAAAGAAAATGGATGGATGGAATCATTCACACTTCTTCTTTGTCACAATTGGCTTCTTCATTGACAATCGCGCCACGGTTCTTGGGTTCAATAACTCCAGACAGTATATTGCTTGTGCAGCTTCAAAACTATACGTCGTGTGATAGTTTTTTCCGTTTCAGTGCATTGATGTGCAGTTCTCAATTAGTCTGTGTGAAACCAGAAGTCGCTGACGTTTATTTCCTTGTGACGGGTCACTTTAGTCACTTTTTGCCTAATTGTTTGGCCTGCGGTGGGCCGTACTATCTGACCAGTTCAATTGTTTTTCTTTAAGGCAAAGGTGTAGTGCTATCGTGGAAACATTTGGTAGTCTCCCCTAAAACCGCTGCCAATGGCATTGAACGGATTTCAGAGAGGGAAATGTTGTTTCTGTTCTGACATGAAAAAAAGTATCGTGGATGAGCAATACACCTCATGTTTCTGACTTCGCAGAGTCGTCTTTTTCAAGCCATGGTGGCAACAAATGTAGATGTACTTTATAGAAAAAGCACCTGTGTGGACGACCAGAATGGGATCACCAATGTAGGTGCGTGTCTTTGTGTTTGTGTGTGCTGTCTCTATAGATAAGAAGCATCTGCGGCGAGCTCTCCAGCTGTTATCTCCGTTCTCTTTGGTCTGTCCTTTCAGTTTTGTTGTCAAGATGGGTTGTCATGGCAACCGAATCGCGGCCACACACGCAAAAACACGACTGGTTGCACTCTCGTCTGGTTCACGCACGACTCCCATAATTGCCATTAGCCTCATAATCGTGGATATATTTTTAACCCTGCATGACTGCTGTTTTTGTGGTGTCCTTGACAGTGGGATTCACCTGCTATTGAGTTAACTGGGTTACGCTAATAACATCTCTGCCCAGAATATCTCGGAAGACCAGTGGCTCTTGGAGGGGAGAAAAAACAGTGGCCTAGTTAGCGCGCCTCGCTCCACAATCCCCGGCCTTGTTGCCACCCTCCGGTCAGACCGTGCGGCGGCCCGCGAGAAGGCGCAAAAACGCCATGTGGACGTGGCGGGAGAGAGTGAGACTGTTTATGTGCGAACGAGGACTGTGTGCAGGTCCGAGCTGGCCCGTGTTGTCTTTGGGATAGGAAACAGTCTGGGCTTGTTTGGGAGAAAGCGACATTGTGCTGAGCTGGTGCATATTCAGCGTCGCGCTATGCCGACCCGGCGGCTGATAGTGAATGGTAGCTGGGAAGTGCCCATTGTCCCGGATAGAATCGGTTCCCACAGTCCCTAACACTCCTTTTGTGTTCCAATCACCCCCTTCCCCATGCCCCCTCTGCCCACACTTCATTGGAGATGCAGGGAGATATTATTCCCTCATTAAATGAACATGCTATCCATGGCACACACACGCACACAATGTTTGGCTGTACTGTCAACAAACCCCGTCGTTCCCAAAGTGGGGTTCCACAACTCGTACGGTGTCCTTCAGAAGCTTCCAGAAAAATGGAACCTTTATGTTGGGTTTGGTAGGCACGATGGGAAATTGTCATTTTCACAGGCGCACATCAGCTGGTACAGAGGAAGTCGTAGCGGGCCTAAATTAGCTGGTAATTCATCAAACCACACGCAGTCCTCGGATGGAACTAGGTTAACAGTGTGGTACACGAACCGCGCCACTAAATGAGGCCCATTTTTTTTTTTTTGTGTGTGTGTAGTCCACACGAAGACTCGTTCTTGAATGAGGCTGTTTGTTGTTCTGCTCATAAAAAGAGCATCTTTGTTCCTGAGTCAGCGTGGATTCCCAGAAGAAGACCGTAAGAACAAATGGAAAATAAAAATAAAGCGGTATCTTGACTTACGGGTTTAATTCGCTTCATGTCAAATCTCTGCGTGGAAACAAATTGGTACGATGCCGGCAAGTCTGGAGGAAACGGGGAAAAGTCCGTCAAACACAGAATGTCCAAAGTTTATGCTTATTTCATGCTTAAAAAGGCAGATAAACTGCAGTGTCTACCGGAATATCAAGTTTACAATTACAGACAAGGCAAAGACATGCAGTTGCAGTATTTGGTATGTGTGATTTGTTGCCACTTTTGGAGGATGGTACAGTATATCATCATCATATACCTCATGCTTTTTTTTTTTATAGCGCTCGTCTTCATTAGGGGTGCTGCTGAGCTAGAAGCTTTTCCAGTTGACTTTTGTGCGAGAGGCGGAGTACACTCTGGACTGGTTGCTAGTCAATCATTGGGATCAAAGAATCTATGAATAAAAACAATGATGTCAATGGGTCAAACGTGCACAAAGCACCTGGTGGGATTACTCAAGTTTTCACACGCCTACTTAGGGGAAAAAAAAGATGAATTTTCATTCATGACATGCAGTCGTGTGTGATGTGTTAACTAACTACATATTGTTATTTGAAAATCAATGGATTTTCTTGGTAGGGCGCAGTGTGTGTGCGTGTGTGTGTGCGTGTGTGTGTGTGTGTGTGTGTGTGTGTGGCCAGGGTGGCGTCCTTCAGCGGGCACGGGGGGTCAATTGAACAGGTCATGCGTGTGTCTGAGGGCCTATAGGGGGGAGTCATTTCTGGTGGCGCTGATCATTCACTTTATGCATGCTTGGGCGTCAGAGCTGCTGCGTTGCTTTCTATTTGAGCTTAGCGACAAAAGAGGTCTATTTGTCACTGTGGGAATGTGTGAGAAACATGCTGCAGCACAGCCGCCACATGTCATCAGTTTGCTTGCGGAGCGTTAAATTACCACACGGAATGGCCGGCCATGTTGTTTGTTACTGGCCGGAGGTGCTGGCACGCCCACTGACTACTTTTTGGCACATTCAACTCTATGTCCCCAATTCACCCATCCATCCATTTTCTGAGCCACTTATTCTCACGAGTCACGGGAGTGCTGGAGCCTATCCCAGCTGTCTTTGGACAGGAGTACGCCCTGAACTGGTTGCCAGCCTATCAAAGGACACATGGAGACAGACAACAGTCGCACTCGCAATCACACCTAAGGGCAATTTAGATTGTCTAATTAATGCATGTTTTGGGGATATGGGAGGAAACTGGAGTGCCTGGAGAAAAGCCACGCAGGCACGGGGAGAACATGCAAACTCCGCACAGGCAGGGCTGGGATTTGAACCCGAGTCCTCAAAACTGTGATGCCAACGCATTGCGCTGTCCCCTATTCACTATCAGACAAAAGTGAGTCCACCCCTCACATTTTTGAAAATGCCTGATTATATTATGGGAAAACACTAAATAAATAAGAGTTGCTGCAGTGTGTATGAGTCAGAGTGTAGCTTGTATAACTATGTAACTTTTTAATGTCCCCTCAAAATAACTCAAGACTCAGCCATTGTCTCAACAGCTGGCAACAAAAGTGAGTAGATCCCTAAGTGAAAATGGATCAATTGGGTCTAGTTAACCAGTTTCCTCCGTGTGTCATGTGACTTGTTGGTGCCACAAGGTCTTAGCTGTGTTCCCCTTTAGTGTTACCGCTCTGAAACTCCAGCTGATCACTGGGAGTTCAATATGGCACCTTATGGCAAAGAACTCTCCTCGGAACTGATAGAAAGAATTCTTGCCGCACATAAAGATGGACAAGGCTGTAAAATTGGAAACAACCAGAAACTGAGCTGCAGCACGGATTATACTGAGCAGTGATCCATAGTGTGGCATTTTTTGCGGGTAAAGGGTGACTGATGAGACAGACTTTGACTGTGGCATGAAATGGAACGATAGCTAATTAGTTTGCAAACAGAAGGTTTTCCTGTTGGCGGACACAAATAGTGGAGCAACTGGTTGTTTTGAGTGTTTGTATAACGTCGAGGTTATCCTTGCATGCACACCAGCTGCTTATTGACGTATTAAACACATCCTCCAGATCACACTCACTTCTCCCCTCCCTCCACAGTCTACTGTGGACTGTGACCTGTCTGGGATCGTGACGTATATTTTATATCGAAATTGAGACACCCACATCGCATTATTTGATGAATTATTGAAAACACTGGTCTGGTTAATGTCGTTTTCGGTCCCCCACGCTCCCACCCTTTCATTGAGCGGCGGTGGGGGCATGAGGGTGCGGCGGATGCTACTGTATAGTGAGGGAGAAGTGGATGCAGGGCAAGATGGATGGAGGTGGGGGGGGTGGCGGAAGGACAACGGCATGAATGATTTATCAGTCTGGCATTACTGGGCCATTCCCCACAGGGAGTAAGCGAGCGGAGATGGCGGATTAAATTGTTGAAGGGTGGTGCTTTGAGGGAAAAGATGAGAGTGGGGGGGGGGAATAATCATGTACTGTTTGTAGATACAAACGTTACAACCAGAGTGGTCACTGTCTTTTCGTCAAAATGGTCAAATTTAATTAGTTTTCCCCATCACCTCTCAAATTATCTTCACATTCTGAGGTGTGGGTGGAAATAGAAGGAAAACAGCAAAACTCAAAACATTTTTGGGACTTAAAACATCTTTGAACGTCAACACTTTTGAAGCAAGTTTTGGTGTCATTATAAAGCTCTTTCGTAGTCATACATGTATTACAATGGAAGACCCTTGATCGATTATAAATAATGATTGGTCCGCTAATGTAACCAACTGAGCGCTCGACTGCTTTTCATAATTTCGTTTCTCGGGAACATCTGAAAAGGACAAATGTGTTATGTATTAATATTTACTGTAATTATGACTACTAGTGTGCCGTCCAACATTTGTACACATTTGGAATACATTACCATTGTAGGAACTGAATTACATTTTAAACCAACTCCTTGTGCATACCCAGTTTGATGTAGTCAAAGCGGGAGTTGCAGAAAAACACAAAAAGTTGTTCGTCTTTAGTGTTGGTAAATAAATGGGTTCCTTGCAAGTTTTTTGATGATGAAAGCATGAGAAAAAATGTGGCAAAAATGTCTGTCTGCTGACATTTGCACGTCCCCCCTCAGGAGTAAAAAATGCTCTTATTGTAAAGGACAGGAAGCAAGATGGTATCTTTGGGATCATCATTAGCTCACGTTATGAACTCAACCACAGTGCCGCGGAGACCTGCTGGTTTTATCTCTCCTTCCATCCTCTTGTGTTTTTTCATGAATCCCATTTTCAGATCTCAATGAAAGCCCCCCCCCCCCACCCCCACCCCCCTTTCCCTTCTCTGCCTTTTCCCTACACTCTCCTCCATGTGCCAAAGGAACAGCTGTCTCGCGCAGCCCTTACGGCTGGCCGATGCCGGACCACCGCAGGGCCTCCTGAAGTCCAGACACAGAGCTAATTTTCTTATCGCATCCAGCCTTCCGCGTGCATTTAGTGTCCAAGGAGGTCAGCTAATTCTTCATTTAACTGGTATTAAAGGAACCATGCCATTTTTTTTTTTTAACAAGTTGAAGCAGTTCAGGCTTCAGCTCTCGGGTGACCCTTGTGAGGATAAGCCTCTTGGATAATGGATGGATGTAATTTCATACTTTGCAAGTGAATTTGCATCCAAAAACGAGTCATATTTCCTGATTGATATTGTGTGAATGTGGAAAGGGAATCTCTTGTTCTGGGAAAGTACACAGCGTTTCTCGATCCACTCTTAGGGCTTTTTTTTTGTCATTTTTGCTCCTCATCTTCTCCCTGCCAACTTTCTCAGCCTTTTGGAAAAAGAGAATAAAGCTCGAAATGTCCATTCATGCATGCATCCATCCATCCATGCATTCATCCACTCCTCCCATGGCTGACAGTGGTGTCGTGCAGTGAATCGGTTAATAATTTATCAGGTTGGGTAGCTCTGCCCCATCATGCTGCACACTCACTGAAGAACACACACACGCAAACATCACATTGGAAATAAAAAGTCTGGACACCCCTGTTAAAATGCTGCTTTTCTTGTGGTACAAAAAAGTTAGCGCAAGATAAACCATTTCAAAACTATTTCCACCATTAATAGGACCTGTGATGGATGTAATATGGAACAAAATAAATTAAGATAATGTGTGTGCATCGTTTTGGAACTGTGGACATTGCTGTGTTCAGGAGAAACCAGTTACATTTAAACTCGTGTTAAATAGGACTCAGCAACTACCTAGCCCAAATAAAGTTGAGATGCTCTAAGCGGGCAAATATTTTGATTAAAAGATGTGTCACTTCAACATCATTCCTTGATACCAATTACTACTTTGCAGCAGCCAGGGCATTGGCACCATCTTGTGGTACTTAAGGGTGCTACAAAGGGCACAAAAATTGGGAATGTGGATCGATTTAACAGGAAAAAGTGTATATGGCAAAGTGGGAATGAATGGGGCTCACTATGGTCAGTTCTTCCCAAGCAGATGTTATTACACAATTTCTACTCAGTTTTATGAAGTCACTTTTATTGTTATTGGATGGCTGTCTGACCATGTTGCTGAAAAATAATGCAATCAAATACTTAACTTTTTATGAGATGTCCTACCAAAAGGGTAATGAGATTACGTTGCTTTTTGTTTTCAAGCAACAAAAGCCAGATCACAAGTCCCCTGTTAAATAAAATTGGGCTGTGGATGGCAAGCAATTAGAAAAGAGTTATAAAACGAATGGTGATAACAATTGTTGTCTTAGTGTGCACTAAATGAGGCTATATGCAGCAGCGTTGAATGAGCTCCACCCGCAGGCAAAAATCATTTCATTGGCCAGGAAATGCATCTTTAAAAGCAACACTTTGTGTTCCTTTTTGGTGATAAATGAGTGCATCCGAAGCTGTACATATTTGATTATGCGTAACATCTTGAAGAAAAAAAAATGACGTCTTAGTGCCATTCTCATGTCACTTGTGACTAAGCATCTTTGGCGAAGAAGACAGAAAGTGGTCCTAGTGAGCAGTTGTGTAATGTTACATTTAAAACGAAACGCTGTAAGATGAAAAGACTTGAGGCTCCGGCAATGTGATGTCTTCACGTTCTTGTGTGAACTCGGTATTGCGATTCCCATTTATATCCTCTATAAGATTGTCGAAATAAGCCGAGCAAACGGTATCACTGGTTCATTGGCGTCTTCATAGGCAGTGAAAACTTCTGTAATAAATTTTGAATGAGAAGTGAATATATCCATGCCTACTTCTCCCCTTTCCGTCCCTGTTTCTAGAACGCCTCCACAACTAGTAATTACTAATAAACCTGGGTGATTAATCTGTTTTATTAATTAATTGGGTTTTTTTGGGCATTTTTTTTTTTTCTTCCAAGGGAGTGATTTTGTGACGTGCCCTGAGGTGCAGTATGTGCTTCTATACATGCAAACATTTTAAGTTCACCCTGCCTCATCGGTGCAACTCTGAGAAAAATCTGTGAGTGAGTTGCGTAGTATTTTTGCAAAAGACTTACTAGCCTAGATGTTCAGCTCCCTCAACAGTAGACTGTAACAGATGCAGAGAGACTGGAAGAGTCACGGAAAGGTATAGAAGTGGACGTTCTTGGAAGAAAAAAGTAGGAATTTTGCTGTCAAGGGTTTAAAGAAGGTCAAATTGAGTTTATTTCAGAATGCTGCACTTTTGGGTTGTAAATCATTGCAGTTGGTCATTCCCAGATTTTGGAAACATGTCTACGCCACAGGCCTGACATCTCGGTAAGAAAACAGAGGGTCCAAACCACAGCCACATTATGCCCAAGCTCCAAATGCAGCGAAAACTGCTCATCGCGGCTCGTTTTCTTTTCCTGTCTGTTCGTGGGGGGTGTAAATGCTCTGAGTCTCTACCGATGATTCAACTGTTCTTTGTCTGTGCGCTGCTGTAATAGAGCTTACGTTGCATTACACTGTAGTTGAACAAAAACGGAACAATGTAGAGTTGAAAGAGTCGAGCGGATTCTGTGAGGTCCATCAGTTAATCGGTATCAACTCTTTCTTGCTTATTTCATCACTGGGTTCCAGGAAATTGGATAGCATCAATCAGAGCAGAAAGAATGGAACCTCATCGCGGTTAAAGCCAGGTCTCCATGGAAAGAAAACACTCCAGGTTGTGAAAAATTGTGACTTACTTTGACACCCAGCTGTCACATACCTGCAGGGAGCTCCAGCACCCAGCAGCCCTCCCACCTTCCACCTGACTGAGTGATGTAAAACTGAGCGAGGTGGTGTGTTGTGTCACATGTAGAGTGGTTTCACGTGGATTCGCACAGTTCTGTTACGTGCTGGCTTTTATGATTTATTCATCGGTAACAGAAATATAAACCTTTCAATAATTTTGACAGAGTAAAATATGTTGTGTTTTTCACATGCTCAAATATTATTGAAATATATCCCTTTGTAAAACCCATTTTCTATGATTTTGGATTTTCTGCTTATAGAATTTTTATTGTTTTCAAGTCATAAAATATGTCAAATGTTTTTTTTGTATTTGTGGATGCGGTCACAAACATTCGTCAAACAGTTTAATGCAATTCATTTGGCAGCAATTTAAATTTAATTTACCATATCTATTTGCTTATCTGTGTCAAAAATCATCGTGTGAGCTTGTAATGTCACATAACATTTGATCTTAATTTCTTTAGCTATTAAAGGAGCTGTAGTATGCTTTTATTATTTTTTTTGGGGCAATTTAAAACAGTTCCCTAGTCTCCAAAAAAAGTCAGTCAAAATACTCAAGGATCACAAATTATGGGAAGCTGCTAACCTTCTTTTGATGGCCCAACTTAAGTTAGCCTGTTTTGAGGAGGTGGTCCTGTCTCAAGCAAATAAACAACTCCTCACTCAGACTTTGGTTATTGTGACGGTTCAGGATGGAGCTACTTGTCGATCCCTGAGTCTAAAAGAGTATGAACTGCAAAGCCTTTGCAAAAACCTCATAAAAGCATTTATTGTATTTGCTCTCATGGAGGCAATTCGTGTCAATTAAAGTAGCAGACACTACGCTCAACACAAATAGTCCCAAAATAAACAAATTCACCAAACCTTTGAGAATTTGCCGCTTAGTAGTTGCTAAAGCTAGAAACACTGCTTTTGGATTCGACACGACAGTGCTCCAATGTTGCTGCGTGAAAATGCAGTTGAAATTTGTACAAATTTGATTTTTTTTTTTTTTCGTGGATCCCACGCTCAATAACAGCGTCAGTGGCAGTTGACATTCTTATTGACAGATTTCAACTTCCTAGTTGCATAATTCTCTCTCTCTTTTATTTTTCTGACCCTCCTCCAGGTGTATCAGGGTCTTGACATCATTACCAACAAGGTGACAGCCAAGGAGCGCGCCCAGTGTCCCCATCACATGATCAGCTTTGTGGACCCGTTGGTTAGCAACTACACAGTGGTGGAGTTCAGGAACAAAGCTGTCTCTCTAATATCCTTTCCTTCCGTCTTTCCTCCCCGCCGTGCCGCTGCTGCTCCCATCTCAGTCACCTCTTTGATTAATCAGCGGTTCCAAAGAGGGGAGTTCATTCGATTCGTCTCTTATTAATTGGCTGCTTTGTACTTGTACTAAACAGGAAAGGTGTCTTGAGCCGTTCGCACAATGTGCAGGAGCCGGTTGGCGCACAGATGTGAAGGGAGGAGGCCGTAATAGACATGGTATAATTAGAATGGCACACACATTCGCTCTCCACTTACTCACCCACTCACTGATGTGACGAAGGGATGCGGCAGCTCCGAGAATAGCCTCTGAGTGACTCTAACCTGCTGAGAAGAGCAGGGAAATGGCGAAGGGTGTAAATACAGATTACGGGTGGTACAAACAAATGCGCCTGTAATGCGACAAGGAATGAGGAGTGGAGTGGAAAGGAAGGAGGCGGACGTAATGAAAATGTAAAATAAATAAAAACCCATCGCCTTCTATCAAGCCATCAGTCAACAGGCCGTTTCATTCTGCTTCCCTCGATTATCGCTCTCGGGCCCGCAGGGCTGCTCGTTTGTGTGGAGAGAGTTGGCGCAGTGATAATAACGTACACCTATATCTGCTCTGAGGGCTTATTTTAGCTGGGAAGGGTGGGAGAAACCCACAGAGATGAGAGAGAGGAAAGGTGCAGTGATGAGAACTCAAGTGCAGTTTGTTGAGAGGGGACAGATGGAGATAACAGCTAAATTCACATTTGCGTTACCTGGCAGATGTAGGAGTAAAATTGAAACGCTGAAAAACAACAGTAATGTTACGCTTCAACTGTTGGATTAAAAAAACAAAAAGAAACAGGTGGTCCTGCAAACAATTCTGCACTAGGTGAGGAAGCAACGTGACAAGTAGCAAATGCGGCGCAGAAGCAGTGAGCCGAACCATGAACCCAACATAAACCGAGGCGCAACAATAGCAGCACTACATTACATTGCCTGGTGTGAAAGGGAAATGATGAGTGTTAAATGGGACAGGACGGAACAGGACACGGAAGGAGCAATAAACAAAATTCTGTCGCAAATAGAGAGCCCCACCACTCCCCCCAAAAAATAGCATTACATTAAGACTGTGTGATAAGAACTACATGTGGACTGGAAAGGAAGGGGTTAGTTACATCGTGTGAGAAAGGGAAGTGATAAATGACAAATCGGACAGGACGGAACAAGACGGGAGCTGTGAACCAAAGTCCGTCATAAACCGAGCACCCACTATGTTTCCAACAATAGCAACATTACGTCAAAGCAGGGGCTGAAAGGATTAATTGAATAATTTGATTACAAAAAAAAAAAGATTGAAGCAAAATCTCTGCCTCCAAGCTTCACAAGGACCGTTTTTCCGCAAGGACTAATATTACACTGGACGTAAGCACCACTGGGTGTAGAAATAAATTGATGTGATATCGGCAAGTCAGGAGGAAGCGGTCTGTAAACAGAATCTAACCCACCACTGCCAGTTAGAAGTTATTGTAATGCTTCCTTCCACAAATGATCAATGATAAACACAGCCACAAGTACACTTTCAATCTCTTTGCTGAACAAACTGTAACACAAAAAAAATCTGTAATAAGCACATTCATAGATGAACTTGGCTATAACTATTGCTCAACTGGCTCGGTAACGGTCAACTGTGCATTATTAGGATTTCCACAGAGTTTCTTGGCAGTCCCCCATGCTGCAATGTAGAATAAAAGAATGAGGAACCCAAGTGGGGAACAATAATACCAGCTCCTCACATGCACATTACATTATGTTTTGGCGGCGTTATGTAGTATTGAAATACCATATTTATCCATGTAGTTAATTAATCAATGGCGTAGTAGAATGCACTTGTAAAAAAGTAATTGATAAGCCCAAAAATTACAGCAGTTGAAAAAATTGACTGGAAAAGCATTGGTTGTGAGGGAAAGCCCAGTTGGAGAAGTATGACAGGACTGCACAGGACGAGGAGTTCAACTTGTCTTTCCCTTAATGCCAGCTAACATAGATGACATGCATAATCAGAATAAATTACCTGTCATTGTTGGAGGAACAAACTATTACATTGAGTCCCTGCTGTGGCGAGTCCTATTGGATGCTGGGGTGAGTACATTAGATCTTTTGCTTTTGTTTGGCTTTTTATTTATCTTTTGTCTTTTTTATCTTTTCATTTGTTAGCATGCTCTTAAAGTCAACAGGGCTGGTTTTCATACAAGATAGTATGAGTTTTAATTGACTTTTTTTTTTTCTGTCCAATCAAACCGTTTTATGATCCTGTAGTTTTCTGTTTCCCCCATGGTTTATTTCAGAAGAATGATTCAGGGGAAGGTGAAGATGAAGATGTAGACAGGAAGTCAGAACTGGAGAAACTGGGAGGAGCTGAATTACACAAGCGACTGATGGAAGTGGACCCCGAAATGGCTGCCATGTTGCACCCCAACGACAAGCGCAAAATTGCCAGGTAATCCATACAGGTAATGTCAATAGTCCATACTACAATACACTGGAAATATTTTTTATATAGTAACGCAAGAATAAGTCTCCCCGCTCATATATTTTGAGTAAATAAATGTCCCTGGCTACTATTTGCAGAAATATTTAGTACAAAATGGGATAATATGTGCAGTCATCACTACAGATGATGTAGTTTGCACACACACATGCACACGCGGCTCGCGCAATCTTGACGAGTTGCAGTTTGTGCACTCTGCTCTTTTGTGCAATGCAGGTTAGGTTACCCCACTCCTGCTCCATGATGGGAATCGTCTTTTTCTGTGTTACTTATTGAGTGTAGGCAGGCCCCAGAGTCGCTCTAGTAAAAATATTTCTTGCCTGTGTTTATGTTCGTTATTGTAAACACAGTTTTGCATCACACCAAGTCAATCGATGTTGACCCCTCTGTTTTGCATTGCATACAAGGACAGCGGTACAGGTCCAAGGCTTCCTGTGGAATCCAAGGACCTGTGTTGAATCTATTAAAAAAAACAGGAATAAAGCATGTGGTCTTGTATTATTTAGCCTCCCCTCCGCTCTTGCTTCGCAGAAGCCTCCAGATTCATGAAGAAACAGGCGTTCCTCACAGTTCCTGGCTGGAAGAGCAACGAAGCCAGCAGGGAGGCAACGGCCTCGGGGGGCCGCTGAGGTACCCCAACCCTTGCATCTTTTGGCTCCATGCCGACATGGATGGTAGGGGAAGTGAATCAGCGGATCGCTGTCACAGGTTTAGACATGCCCTATTTTACACGTCTCGTTATTTCTTTGTTCTCCAGCTCTAGACAAGCGACTGGATGCTCGCGTCGATCAGATGTTATCAGTCGGATTGATGGAGGAGCTGAGGGAGTTCCATGCTCGCTTCAATCAGCGGAAAGTACAGAATGACAGGTGGGGAAAAAAAATCAATGCTGCTGAAACTCGTTTGGGCGAATAAAAAAAAAAAAAAAAAATGCCTCCAATGTCAAAACAGTTGGGGTTTGTAGACGGGGTGCCGACAAGCCAAAAATATGATTTTCACAGTGACAAAAAAAATACACCAATATGTCACAGCGAAGTAGTACAACTTGTTCCTGGGCTCTAGGTAAGAATAAAATAAATTGCACATGAAGTTAATAGCATTGGTGTCATTGTAACCAGTCCTTATATGCACAGAAATGTTTCTCCTTTCACACACCCTAATATGCTGCGCTAAAAATGCCATTTTACAATGAACACATTGGCTTTCCATTTTGCATTGCATGTGGGTGTAATATTTTTACAATGATTGAAATATTTAAAAAAAAAATGAAATAACCCCCACATTTTTGTTAATTTGAGTTACTTTTTGTTAAAATCTTCTTAAATTCATGCCATAACATGTTCTTACAGAAGATAGTTTTATTGATCCTGCAGACCTGTAAATTTCTTACCAAATTTCATACCAAATCCTTGCAATGGAGGGATTTATTTAACAAGTTGCATACTATTATTTTGTACGAAATCGAAGACAATTTTACTTGCGCACTAAATCCTATATGGCAACTACTGCGTTTGATAAGTTGTTGAGTGGAATCAAGTCGCTGCATCAAATTACAATGCTGACCATTACTTTTGGTTCCAAAGCCAACTAAATGAAGTCAACAAACGGTTTTACAAGTTGGTGAGTGGTGTTCAATGTCGGTGCATCAAGTTCAAGATCACATTCCCATCTCGCTGAAAATTAATGATCCAGCACGGCGGAAGGATCTCTTCTTCTCCTTGAAGCTAGCGCCACAGAAAACTCAGCCAAGCAATTCTCCCATTATTTATACCCTCCTTTCCCCGTCTTGACAGGTCACACTGTACACTGTGCTGTGGCTTCCCAAAAGCCCGAGGTCCAGTTTGGACAAAGGACACAATTGGGGATTGTTGCCAGTGTGTCAGGGTTACAGTCAGTCCAGGCATGCCAGTGCTTGGTGGTTTTCTTTCCCTACATTCTTGTGTGTTGTTTCTCCTGGGAGTCAATGCATGGATGTGACACTTCCCTGGAAGCCGCCTGTTCCTCATCCCATCTATTCAGTCTGCAACCTTCTCTTGTGCCATCGCCCTATCAGCAATATGATCAGCCAAGCACTTTACTCCCCCACCAGCTCCCTCCCCACCTCCCCTCCTGTCTGCGACTCCTTTACCCTCATGACTCCATCCCCCGACGGGCTTCTACCACCAGACATCAAGGTCAAATCGCTCTTCCCTGTCCTCCGTCATTCCTTTTCACCCTCTGTAGAATCGGCATTTCCTGTGCCGTGTCGCTATTCTCGGATTTCTGTCTCGGGCCTGCACAGCCACCCATTTATTCTACCGATTTGCCTGTTGCGAGTATCGCAGGGTGCCAATCGAAATTTATTTTTCCAGCGACTGTTTCCTCAGCGTAGAAATTGGGTTACACTGCTATTTTTGTACTTCAATATGAGGTCAGGTCGCTCGACACGGATCTGTGGACATTCATCGCAAAGGTACAGAGTGAGCTCACGCAGACACTTCTCAAATTAGGGACGATTTGACCAAATCGTTCTGAGCGTTGTCTGGCGAGGACAAGCTGATGGTTTCTGCCCGCCACCGGTGGGTCACCGCGCCACCGTCGCTCCCTGTTTTAATGTCACGGTGTCCCCCAAAGGACCTCGCTTATTCTCATACTGATGTTCTCCGCTCAAGGAGGGGTAAAAAAAAAATTGAGACGGTGAAGATGGGAAGGTGAAATTATGGCTGTCTAGAAAGGTCGACGTGGTATCTTTATTACTTCCATCAAGGGGGTTCAGTTGTCATCACTGTGTATTCGTCGTCTGTTTTATGTCCAACTTTCTAACCTCGATTTTGAAGCTATTTTAAATAACTGCATATTTATTCAAGGATATGAGTTAGTGAGTCATAATGATGGTCAAATTGTATTCAATTTTATAAGGGATTAGAAGAATAAAGTCATAAAATTGTGAGCATGATGTCATTGAAAATCATGTCTGTCTTTGTTTGATGGTCATGCATATTTTTAATAACACACACACACACACCACACACACACACACACACACACACACACACACACACATCAATACTTGTATTAGATGTAAATCTACATCCAGGCAGTCCGGATTCCTCTCACTTTCCAAAAGTAAGCATTTTAGATTAATCTTCTTCTTTTTCTTTCGGCTTGTCCCGTTAGGGGTCCCCACTTCGTGTCATCTTTTTTTCATCTTAGCCTATCTCGTGCATTCTTCTCTCTAACACCCACTGTCCTCATCTCCTCCCTCACAACATCCATCAACCTTTTCTTTTGTCTTCCTTTCGCTCTTTTGCCTGGTAGCTCCATCCTCAGCACCCTTCTACAAATACAATCACTCTCTCGCTTCTGAACATGTCCAAGCCATCGAAGTCTGCCCTCTCTAACCCTGTCTCCAAAACATCCAACTTTGGCGGTCCCTCTAATGAGCTCATTTCGAATCCTATCCAGCCTGTTCACAGGTTAATAAGAATTGAAATTGTCCAAAGATGTAATTGTGGGAATGGTTGTCTTTTTTTATACTGTGCGATTTACTGACAACTAGTCCAGCCTGCCTCTCACACAAAGTCACCCTGAAAACACTCCAGTTTACCCAAGAAACCAAATGGCATTAAGTCCGAGATTAACATTGATTTTCACAGGTGTTCAAATACTTATTTGCAGCAGTAACATAGAAATAAATTATTAAAACCTCATACATTGTGACTTCTGGATTTTTTTTTTTTTGATTGTCTCTCGCAATTTTACATGTACCTGAGAAAAAAATTTCAGACCCCTCCATGATTTCAAAATGGGAGAACTGTTCAAATACTTATTTTCTTCACTACATGGTTCCCCTCTAATGTTGTGGACTTTGGAGATTTTGGACTGGAAAAGTCAATCTTCAGTCTTACAGGGCTAAAATTGGGTATTTTTACACCGCGTCAGAAACCGAAACGTTGAGCGAAGAATCATCCCAATAGACTGCCTGAAATTTCAATTTAGCATGGTGGGTGGGTGGAGGGGGGGGGTAATTTGCCCCCACGGTGCTTGTCAAACTTCATCAAATCGGGTTGTAATTTTTTTTTTTTTTTCAGAACATTCTCCTCTCATGGCTTTAGCGAAATCCTAATGATTGAACTCATTTATTTTGTAGGTTAAAATTGTTTCGCCTTCTCTGCTTTTTCCTCATGCGTGCTCTTTCTCACAGTCAGAGCTACCAACACGGAATATTCCAGTCGATTGGTTTCAAAGAGTTCCATGACTACCTGACGGCTCCCGAAAGCAGCACCCAGCAGGAAAGAGACGCACTCCGAAGCAAAGGTCCGCGATTTTCAGTCAGGTTCATTTGAGAACGCTCCTCCATTTTCAGCACATAACAGCCTTCATCGCTTTTTAGGTGTCGAAGCTTTGAAAGTGGCCACGAGGCGCTACGCTCGCAAGCAGAATAAATGGGTCCGTAATCGCTTCCTTAAACGTAAGTTCTCTTCTTAAATGTCAGGAGTGCCTTGAAAAGCGCTTTCTAAGTGGTATGCATGATCACGCGTATGTGAAGAGAACAGATGCTTAGCGCTCTCTTCAACGAGATTTACACATAAACCTTCTCAGCCTGCAGAACTGTCATTTTTCCAAAGGAGTGTACTTGTGTATTCATTTGTACTTTATTAGTGCTTCAAAGTTTGCGGTAATGTCGCACACACTCCGAGGGTTAATTTACAAGCAGTTTTTAGTCGTATTTGGTGATGGATTAGATCCTGTTTGCTTTTGTACCCTGAAGCTGCTTAATAAAATACCCATTCATATTTTTTTTTTGCAAATCATGTTTGTTTAGTCGAGTGCTGGGACAAATTTCAATATTTACACAATATAAAAGTAGTTGAGCTGAGGCTATTTCTCTTAAGTGTAGTTTAAAAATTGTTTTAATTATTTTGATTTTAATATATCAATAACGTGTGATTTATAGGCGACACGGTGGAGCAGCCGTAGAATGTTGGCCTCACAGTTCTGAGGACTGGGGTTCAAATCCCGGCCCCACCTGTGTGGAGTTTGCATGTTCTCCCCCATGCCTGCGTGGGTTTTCTCACTGGCACTCCGATTTCCTCTTTACACTTTATTGACTATTAACGGGCTTCCCAACTTGAAATATTAGACTAAAATGCTTTTATAAATAAATATTTGAGCTACCCTTTTCAAAAGCAAGCCGTTGTGACTTTAGCCAGGTAGTGATGTCGATAAAAAGTAAAAAATAAATAAATGCCACCCCCACAGTAATTTGCCTTAGCCAGGACTGTCCCCCTTTCAAAACTAATTTCTCATTTCAAATTTTTCTTTTGAGGGTGGGTGTGTGCTGACTGGGTAGGGCTTTCAAAATGGGTCTGTGGTTTGGGGAAAGCCTAAGAATGGCGTTCCAGCTTTCAAATCCATCCCTGCAGGTTGAACTTTTCAGCGCCTTTTTTCCCCGGCACCAGGTCCCTCGTGGCATCAAATCCACAGAAACCGGTTTGAGCGGTTGGTTACCTGCCACAGTCAGCGACACTAAAGACTGGATAAACGCACGCGCTTCGTCCAAAACCAACTTGGGGTTTTGGCATGCCTGCTCATTCCCCATCCTTATCCTCCCGCGGCCATAGACTGTAGTTGTATTCTTCAAGCGAGCATATGTAAAGCATCTGTGA
The DNA here is from genome assembly GCF_019802595.1 of Syngnathoides biaculeatus. NCBI lineage: Eukaryota > Metazoa > Chordata > Actinopteri > Syngnathiformes > Syngnathidae > Syngnathoides > Syngnathoides biaculeatus. The sequence continues at coordinate 10,065,886 of NC_084640.1, read as the reverse complement.
ATTCTTGAGGGCCAAGGTGGGAACCTGGGTGCTCCCGTGTGCCACTGCCGGCATACCCTGAAGTAACCCAGCCGCCTAATCCTGTTAGAACCAAATGGTTTAAGCCACGTCAAACCCTCAGACTCCAACCCCCCCCCATTTCTCACTCCCTCTCTCCTTCTGTACACACCATCTGGTCTCCGCCACATGCCTATGACATCCCTACGTAATCCGTCTGAAGTCCTCGGCGCTTTCGCAACGAACACGCGTTGCTCTTTGTGGCAGGGCGGTCCACAAATCCTTTGCGGGAACCACTTGCGACCCGGTCAGCCAGCGGATAAGATCGACTTTCTGCATTTCATCGTAGTAAATCCTTCACTTGCACGATGGAAGTTAAAATCTGATATGTGACCACCGGTCTAGCTTGATCGAGTCAGAACCAGATCTCTCGTCCTTTTGCCTTTTTTGGAAAAGCACGTTTTCTGTCCGTGATCTCAAACCTCAACATATCGGGTCCCGAGTAAAACATTTCCATGACAAACTTATTGGGGGAACCAGAAAAAGTTGACACATTTTTCCGCGATTGGTTTAGGTAATGTCTGAACAAGAATGATAACTATACAGTTTACGCATCTACAGATGTTCCTTTAAAGAACACAGTGTGTGATTTTTTTTTTTTTTTGGGAATTAGAAGTAGCTATCTAACCCTACCTATTTTTTCACCCCATGCTGCCATCCTCATTGAACTGTGCATGTTTTAAGGGGGCGGTCCGATCAAATGTAACTCAGCTCACTGCTCACTGCGCCACCTCCAAGTGGTGCCATTGGAGAGGAGGACTTTTGCGATGAGGCAAGCCGTTTGACAAAGCATGTCCCAAAATTTTCATTTGGAAAAAAAGCATTGATCGTATTTTCCATCTTAGAGGCACCACTTCATCTTCGGGCACCAGACTTAGATTTGGAAAAAAAGTGTAGCTCATCTCTGTATGTGACACATGCGGCAAACACATTGACAAACATCCCACAAACGCAAGTGTACATGCGTCGAACACTCTCCACAACTTCCACGGGGAACCCAGGCTAAATGCCATATGAAGGTTATTTAATTGAGATGCAACATTTCGAAATAAGTGCTTGACAATTACTAGACAACATTCCAATTTCCTCGATCTGACTACAAATTTTAACCTTGGTTTTGGCCTGATTTGCTTCAATGCTGACTTTCCAGATCGGTGACTTTTCAGAAATATTTTGTTTTGGTACGACAAAACTCCTTATGAGTATTGTATGACATAATCCACAATCAGAAGTTCGGTCCTACGAAATTCCTACAACGGAAGAATAAAAGTTTAGCATTTTTTAGTTTTCCTTTTTTAAAAAGATATCTTCTGTGTAGTCTGGTGTATTATCGAACCGTCCGATAGTTAGTAGAACATTTATCGTCAACCAATTACATTGCCTTTCGCAACAGATCCTCATCTCTCTTGGTCGGTGTAATTAAGTGAAATTTGAATCGTGAACCACGGATATGCGTTGGATTACTTAGCTTGGTTGTGTAATTTCACACTTGATGGGTGGAGCAGGCTCTCCAGAGACCCAAGTGTTTGTATACAGCATGCATATAAAAATTCAGCTTTATATGTTACTATCTGTCCCTTTTAATAGTTAGTCAAATTGTCACCTGCTGTTTCCCCCACCTCGATTGTTAAATTCTTACTCTGATTGCTGACCTCTTTTCGCTTTACACACATCCACACACACACACACACACACACACACACACCGTCTGAGCAGGCTAATCTCTTCAAGCATTACGAAGCTGCCGGGAATTTGCCCTGACCACACAGACTCGGGCAGCAGGGTCAGCAGCAGGGGGCTTACGCGGGCCAACCTGAGCGTGTACAGACTAGTGGGTCAAAGGCAAGTGAAGATGACAAAAACGCCTGAGAGCGGGTTACACAAGGTGCCACAAAATGCATGTAAATAAACTGAAATATACACACACTGACACACAGAGGCACACGCGTGAAAGGTACAAGTTTAACCTACTTTTGAAGTTCAGCCCTTTGTTGAGGTGAGTGAGCAATCGGACGCCTCAATGGCATCTTGATTATTCAGTTACACAATAAGCAGGTCAACCAGCTCAAATGAAATACATTTTTATGGCTCTTGTCCACATTATATGTGCTGTATGTACGGCTCTTGAGTGTGTGGCACATTAAATTAGTTGACTTAATTTTCTGCAATGAATGTTGAGGATTTTGAGGTGAGTTTATTAGATTCTAGCTTTGAATGCGGGAACGTGACGTGAGGGGAGTTTGTTTTATTTAATTTTTTTAATTTCAATCCCCGACAGGCTTGCGTGACCACGCTTTGACGGTGTCACACCACCCAGGTGTATTTTGACGGGCGTGGGTGGCGGCATGTGGGGGCTTGTAAGCATTAACACGGGTGTCAGTATCTTTTCTATTAAAAAAAAAAAAAACATTGCATAAAGGGAGACAAGAGTCACATGGACAGCTGTGTGGACGGCAAGCTTGGGTGTAAGATGTTGGGGCGGCGCGGGGTGGGGGGTGTAAGATGATTCAGTGCTGGCAACAGGTGTGCACCGCATGTTTATACCCTTGAATCTTGCATGTACACATACGTTTTCTGCGGAGGTCAAGCTCAGATGTTGGTATGGAAACCAGATGAGCATCGTAGTATATACATGTTCACTACCAATCAAATGTTTTGAGACAGTTCACTCAATTCAGTAACATGAGTTTTTTTTCGTTTTTTTTTTGTACATAAGGCATGAGGAACCTCTTTCGCATCAGGGACCATTTTAGTTTTGATAATGGGGAAATTCATATTTAGAACCCAACTAACCTTGGTTGCTGTCTCCACACTACTGAGTTCCATTTTAGTTATGTACTTGAATTAAAATGGATTTTAATCCTACTGTTATAGGGAAAATTGATGAACACTTGTGTGCACTTATATTATACCAGTGAAATTTGTTACCCGAAACATAAATTGATTCTGATCCATGAACTGATTTGTTCCGTAATATGTTGGGAAGTCAGCAAAAATATTTTGTTTTTCAAAGTCAAAGCCGACGTTTGCAAATGTCTTATTTCGATCAAGCACAGTATAGTTCTGAGGAGGACTATTTAAATTAAAAAATATTTACTGCTTAAAAGCACAGATTACAAAGATTTGGATAATTTCAAATCAAGCAATGTCTCTAAACAATCAATGGTAAAAATAGTAATCATCCATATATTATTCAATTAATTGTTGCACCATTAATTACCACTAAAGCCCATTCATTGCCCCCGACTACATTGGTATTGTCAGAGTACTGCTGTAAATATGATGATGCTCTTTTTTTTTTCTTTTAACATTTGTAACCTTAGTGAAGGTGTAGAATCATTCATTTTTCAACGTGGTATTGAATTTATTTTCCATCTCACATCACAAAGATAAACAAGGGACAAAAAGTGGAAGAGGAACAACAGGAGGGAAAGAGGAAGGCAGTTGTGAATGGAGGCATGTGTTGTTCTGCAATACGGATGACGGCCAGCGAGGCGCAGCTGACCGTGTTGTGTTTTTTTTTTTTTTTTTTTTTTTTACACACTCGCACTGCAAACACAACTCGACAAATGAGTGCTGACGCGCTCAGCGGCAACAGGTGGACGACTGATTCAAGACGGGCAAGCAGCTGCATGGCGTCGCCCGTCTTACTTTCTTCTTTTACTGTTTGTTGATTTTTTTTTATCAGCACCATTCAGAGTTAAATGTCACCATTGCCCAAACTACGCCGAGTCCCTTATTCACCCAGCCTGCCGCCTTGCCCATTGTAGTATTTTATGCACCCGCTATGGGAGAGGCTTTTCACAGGTATGCCAGATGACGCTCAACGCTGCCGCCACCTGGCTCTTGTTGTGGCTTCAACAACCAAAACAAGGTTGCTCTTTATGTACAGTATACAGTGACCGCACCAATGTAACCTGAAGCTGTGATTAACAGCTGCAGTGGGTCAGCGCCTACTGTGCGGCTGTATAAACAGATGCATTATTTAAAGACATCGATCTTGCCCATTTAGCCCTTTGTCAGCCGAGCTATTGTACAAATAAATCATGTTGAAGTAACTGACTGACTGTCGGGTAAACTAAAATGCAAATCGAACATGAATCCTCATTTTTATGTAGATGGGAAGTTACACAATACTTGAGCATTTTCTTCCAATTACAAGTGTCGCTCATCAATTAGTAGCTGAAAGTTACTTTAAAGCAACAATAGAGTGAAAGCCCCCCCCCCCCCCGGTCCAGCATCCACGCCTCTCTGCTGTATGGCAGATTTTTAAGTTTTCCCTGTGAGTTGGTGTTGTGTTGATAGTAAGGACTTGTTTCAAGCCAGACTGTTTTTAACATGCACTTCATTGTGTGGGTGTGGAATGGATTAGGCCGTAATCAAGTTGGCTCTTACGAGTTAATTCATTTTCCGGAGTGTGTGCGCTGTCACTTAATTAACTTATTAAATACAAGCGTCTCCTTCTTCCGCCTTTATATTTTGCAGTGAACCGACTATATCTTGCTCGGAGGTGCTGGGTGTTCACCGCTTAAAGGTCACCTTCACTGCAAGCTTTCTGCTCCATCCATCCATCCCTCCCCCCGGTGCATCTGCATGTCTTCAGTCAATACAGGGCAGCGTTCGTGAAGGCAACCAGACAAGCAGCGCAGGGATTCGGTGGTGCTGTTTAGCGCTCTTTCCCGGCCCAGCCCAGCCCAGCCCTGAGACTTGCTGACCGACGCAGAATGGTCACACGGGGGTGGAACTGCTGGAGAATGAGTGAAAGACTTGAGGGGGGGGGGAGCGGAGTGCTGGTGGTGGAGGAGACATTATCGAGCCGGTGTGAGTCAGCAGGTTGGCAGAGCTTGAGGGCGCGGCGCCGACAACATCCCTGCTGCCGGAAAATGTTGCCAATAATGTGGCCGATCCATATCAGCCGCCTTGAAACACCTCTCTCATTACCTAATGGGTGTCAAATAATCTGCGTGTGATATTCGTGGCGCATCAATATGATCAAACACACGACGGCTCTTAGAGGGATCAAAGTGGCGCTTTTCTTTTTATGACATGCAATTGGAGGTTTCTGCAAGCGGCATGAATCACCTTGGCCACAAATGGCCTTGTCGTGTGCAGAAAGGCATGCTAAATTGACCCACGTGTGCGTTTTTGCGGGTAGGACCCGGAGACAACGTGCCCGCAGTGTACGGCCTGGATGTGACGGATGTGGCGAGGTGGGAGGAGACCGTGCTGAACCCTGCACTGCAGATACTGGACAGTCTCCGCAAGGTGTGGCCTTCTTTTCTTCTCGTCTCAATTGGCAACACATCACGGCTCTCTTTGTTGCACTTGGACTTCCTTTCTGAGATAGAAGTATCGTTTTTAACTTCCGCTGGCGTCCTTTAACACTTTTTCTTTTTTTTCCGGTTCTTCTTTTCTCATCAGTATTGTCTTGTCTAAGTATTGCAGAAGTACTGCACAGTGATACCATTTATTTTTACCCCATGTACACAGTTAAAACATTTAAACTTAACTCATTGATTGCTGTGGATGTTGACATTTGTCACCTGGAATCCAACAGTCGACTGCCACCGAAGAATATGCAATATACACATTCAACTGGAGCAATAAAGTGTCAGCATCACTCACAGCACATATTAATGATTTATTTTACCATCAAAAGCCTTTTCTCAGGGGAGAAATTACTGTTGATGAAAATTGCATCTTTTTTTTTTTTTGTACATCCTAAATTGACCTGTGTGTATTTTTAATCAGGGTGAGGAGCCCTCGATTCCACCAATCAGAGTCCAGGGAGGGGAGTTAAGGAACAAACGCAGCCGGCATAACTGCGACCTGTGTGACAAGGTGATCATCGGCGACCTGGAATGGGCCGGTGAGTCACGTACACCCGAATTAGATAATGAGCCACACGTGCTAGATTATATCCACTCGAATCCATGATGACCGTTATGAATTTTTAATCGCGCCAGGCCACATTTGTTTTGTGACGTCAGCGTCACGTGCGGCTCTCTGCCCCGCAGCTCACCTCAAGTCCAAGAAGCATCACTTCCACGCCGCAAAGAAGCGCAAGTCCGACGTCGCGAGCAACGAAGGGGATCCGTTGAGCGCTTTGCATCCTGCCCCGGGTGCCGAAACGCAGACGAGCGCCAAAACTCAGACGAACTGTTCGGAATCCGAACAAGGCACCCACCCAGCACACTAATGAAGCAGGTCGACACGCTGTCAGAGAAAGTATTTGGTTGGACTTCGACCTCATTTTAATTTTTTTTCAGATGGCAACACATTTCTTTGGTGCTGGCCTGCGAGGTGCTGCATTTGGTAGGATTTTTTTGGATTACACAGTTTATAATATATACAGAGTTTTGGTTCAATCTGAGCATGGACTATTTTTTTCATCTCAATTTTGTAGAAAAGTGAACTAAAAATAACACTATTCGTACATAAGTATTGGACGTTTGGACTTTACAGTTCCAGGAAGTGTGGAGAAATGGAGGAAGCAGTTTTTTTTTTTTGCAGTCAGTCTTGAGTTTTGGCACAAAGGCCAACACAAGCTTCGATTTTTTTTTTTTTTTCTTTTCTGGAAAATATTTTTCGTCAGAATCACTCCAAAGGACATATTTCACGATATGGACCTAAATATTTGGACCTTTGGATACAAGACCTACGTAGTGAGACTAGAAGAAAATGGTGTTGGAAGCACTAGGTCTTCTCTTGACAACAAGCTTTATTTTTCTCCTTAAAATTGGACAAAGGATTTTTTTTTTTTTTTGGGGATACTGCACAGTATGCTATAAGAAAAGTTGAAGATTGAAATGATAGAGATCCACTTAGTGTGACAGAGAGGCAAAAACTGAAAACAAAGCACAGCGTGACAGACCGTGTTAAAAACTGAAAACGATCATGACTCACAAAAAAAAAGTAAAAAAGGAAGCATATTGAGAGAACTGAACCTTTGGCAAAAGAGTTGCGAGCTCTTGTGTCACAAATTCTTTATTGTCACATCTTGCACCCGAGTCATATACACGACGTTTTACACCAATCAATAAAGTTACTTTGTTCAACAACTTCCTTTACAGAAGCAATTACCCCTTGTAGCACTTTTACGCCTCTTTTGTGCAAAAACCCCCTTCCTTGACAGCGGCCTTTGTCTTTATGCGGAAGTGAGCGGAGTTGTGACACTCAAGTAGTCGGTCCAGTCTGCGAGGTGTGAGTGTTTTCCCAGCAGCGATCGCAGCTTCTTTGTTGATCCAGCGGCTTACACAATACCTGGCATCCGCCCGGAGAGGCCCTCTTTTTGCTGCCTCCGTTCCCTCTTGCCACCTTTGGGCTCTCACCTCCCCCTTCATGTGGATTCCTTGCTCGCACCTTGACCGCATGACAACATTTCCGAACGGTGTCGTATTTGTAAATAAGCACGTGTGCCCCACTTGGACAAACTGGGTCAGGCCTCAAGCTTGGACTTAGCAGTATAGACAGTATAGCAGAATAGACTGTTGTACTGCACCAGTCCAACTATGGTCTTAATAGCGAGCAGGGAGACGTTTAATGCAGATGAAATGAGAAATTGTAAATTCATCTGAATGTTATGTACATTATGTACTCGTGTATACTTCCTTCTCATGTGTACTGGCCACATACCAAAAATAGTCTTCGTAGTGTGATTGAAGACTCAAAATTGCACAAAGCATTACTGTATTTTCCGCACCATAAGACGCACCTAAAAGCCTGTATGATTTTCTCGACAGTGTGCCTTATAATCTGGTGCGCCTTATATATGGATCACTATTGAGCCTTTGGTGCAGCTCCATCTAATGGATGCACAACGTAACCCCAGCCTCTACTGTAGCGTCTATTCAATGCGCCTCATAATGCGGTGCGCCTTATATATGGGAAAAGTTTTAAAATAGGCCATTTGTTGGAGGTGCGCCTTATAATGCAGTGCAGAGAATACGGTTCTTATTTCGCGTAGCCCGCGTTGACAATTTGGCTGAACATTTCAGTGTAAGCCATCGCTTGAACTTGGTTGATATTCATTTACTTGGTTGTGTAATTTCACACTTGTTGGATGGTTGAGCACTCCAGAGAAGTGAAAGGATTACGGCCTTGGTGGAGGTAACAACGGTCCCCATGTGACTTACCTTCTTATGTGGATGAGCCTGTTTTCCTTACTCCTATTTGATGCTTTTTATCTATTGTATAAAAAAAACGTAGAAGCTGTTTTGTTTTCTCCCTCCGTCCTTGTCCCCCGCCTCTTCTGTCATCTCTGCATTCTTCGTACATCGTGTTCCCATTTGGGAGGCTCAGAATTCATCCAGTCATGTGATGTGCTGTTAATTCCTTATTTGAAGGACTAGTGAATGTGTATCCTGTCAGCTGGTTGGTTGTGACACCTTCAGGCGTTTACAAAAAAAAAAGAGAAACGGCTGCGGTAATTCATTGACACAAGGCTTGACCTGAACATGCCCCCGCAGGAGAGGGGGGGGGGGTAGAAAAAGTTACGCAGCATGCTAGGTCACAAGGCCAATTAGTGATTTGCACAGCCCGATGCAGTGAATCTACTCTCTCAACTTAAATAACCTCTCTCATTAACACTCACAAGCCGACTTATGCAAGACAAAAAATTTAAATCAAGGCAGCCACTACAACTAGTTTAAATAATCTCTTACGTTGACTCTTTCCGCTAATCTGCCAACACGGCTAACTTCATCTAAATGTCGGTGTGATTGTGAGCGTGGAGGCTTGTTTGTTTCTTTGTGGCCTGCAATTGGCCGGCAACCAGTTCAGGGTTTACCCTCTGGCAATCCCGCAACCCTTGTGAGGATAAGCGGCTCGGGCGATAGATGGACGGATATTACTACATTGTACATTAATGGCAATTGTGCGGTGCTCAATGAAGCCTTAACCATACGTAACCGCTCTCGTGCACAGGTGTCAAACTTAAGGCCCCCGGACCAGATCCGGCCCGCCGCATGATTTTATGTGGCCCGCTTCGGCAAATCATGTGTATCAACTTCCATGTTTTTTTTTTTTCAAATCTGTACCAAAATTTCAACTTGTCCTATCATAAATGATAACCTTGAGGATATTACGAGCATTTTTGTGTTACCAAACAACAATAGTTGGGAAAACCCATTACCCTTGATTTCTGATTTCAAAACTAGTTCACAAATCTCATGTGTAAATATAATGAAGCGGTTAAGGATTTTAGTGGTTTCACAGCTATAACGGCCCTCTGAGGGAAACCGCAAGTACAATGTGGCCCGCGACAAAAATGATTTTGACACCCCTGCCACTAGTGGGTGGGTGAGTAGGTTGCGGGAACTGCGGCATGTAGAACACTTTTCGTATGCAGTATTGCCCACATTTTAAATCTTTAAAAAAAAAAAAAAAAAATCACCTACGATTAAGGTCATTAATCATGGCAGCCAATTTTACGATCACTGATTAATTTTGCAGTCTTGCTCTCGGGCATATATTCTTTATCCTCTGCAAAACACCACCAACGGCTGCAATATATTTGAGACAATCTTCTGTGTTATGTAAATTATTTATAGTAATATACAGCACAGAAGTATGAGCAGCACAATGCTCATTGAATTGCAGTGGACCCCAGGGGATATGGAGGGACTGAGTTTGATCGAGACTCGTGACAATCTGCAAATAATTGACGCTCCTTATATTTTTAACACCAATAAGCGAGAGATCTTGTTGAAAAAAAATGCAAATCAGATTTTCCTCCAATAGAATCTACACTCCAAAACACGAATATGCACAAACGTAGTATTTTCCTACTAAAAACACATTGCAAAATTGACCAGATTCAGATAAATGTTTTTTTTCCATTATGGAAGATGACTGAAAATGAACACATTTAGATGCAAGTGTTTTGCATTATGAGCGTGATTTTGCGGATGGAACATGTGAAACTCTGGAGTCGAGGTTCCACTATAAGTGAGGCCCAGCGTGAGGGAGCTGCCTGGGTGACGTGTTATGTAACTCCAGGCTGTATCTTATAGATGCTTATTACGCGTCTGGTCTGTTTGGCCTGGATTTTCGGCTCGCGCGTCTGGCTTCTCGCGACGGTCAACATACATCGCGGATATGAGCCCGTGGCGTAAACAAATGTGATTATTAAACAGATCATACACGCGTTATACCCCTAGATGGGTACATTGTATTTTTCCATGTTATAGCTGCACCATTTTTGAATAGATTTTCACACAGTCGTAGAAAAACTAGTTTATCCAAAACAGGTAAAAAAAAAAAAAAAAAAAAAAGCGATGTATAAAAGAATTCTCGCTTGACCACAGAGTGGCTACACACCCTCTCCGCTCCATCTAGTAGCTCGTCATCCAGTGACTGAGCGTCCAGGTAATTTGAAGTTAATCCTAATCTCTAATCCCATCGCACTAAATGCTCTCTGCCATCTGGCCCTGGCGAGACGAGGAAACGCGCTGACATGCACCTTAGAACTGACGGGCGTCGCGCGAGGGGCTAATTGCGGAGCCGCTATTCATCGTCTCCGTTGACATGTCCACCGACAATAAAAATGATGATTTTTAATGCTAATACAGATAAACTTTTAAGGGTGGCTGGGGGCTCTATGTGGGTGTGCTTTTTGGGTTGTGAATAGGTGTGGTTTTGCTTTTGCGTGTGTGTGTGTGTGTGTGTTTTGGTTATGCGTATTTTGCAGTACAGTATGTATGCGTTGTGTGTTTTTCTGATGTATGTATGTGTATTTTGCTGTTTGTCTTACTTTATGGTGTGATTATTTTTTTTACGTGTTTTTCAGTTTTGTGAATGTGGTTTTGGTTGTGGTTGAGTGTGTTTGTGGTTGAGCATGTATGTGGGTGAGTGTTTTTGGTTGGTGTTTTTTTTTTTGTTTGCACGTTTTGTTTTGTGTATGCATGTGCATTTGTTTGTGTGTAGTTTGTGCTTAGCCTATACTAACCATTTGTGTTTGACGTTCTCTCATTTCCAGCCTTTTAAAACATTTATGTGTGTGTGTTTTGCAGTGTTATCAGGAAAACAATCCGGAAGTTGCATAACTGCGCGGGAAACAACACTCATAGGTGTGACTTACTCCGTTTTGTGTATGCGCTTCCTTCACTGCAGGCATTAATGGGTTGCACACACACACCGATGTCTTTAAAATGTCCTGAAGTGTGACATACAGTCTGCATCCAAGTGCAGGTTTTCATTTATTGATGTGCACGCGCGTTAGTTAGCGAGAGTGCTGCATGAACTCATTAAACCTCATTCATGCCGACGCGTGCGCACACGCTCACATGCACACGCACACTCGCTTTCTCCATCGCAATAACAGATAAAAGTGTCATGACCGTGAGGAGAAGAAATGTGATTAGAGGAGGGAAGTCATTAAGTTTCATAGGTGCAGCGGACGCATGGTTGCTTGTCGTCTCTCTGTGGTTGGCTCCCAGCAGCCTCCTGGTCTCTGCTGCATATTTCCTCTTTGCTTATGTAATAGGGGGCCGCTTGGTACTTTTTTCCTCCCTCTTCTCCCTGAGCATAACATGCCTTCCTGTGTTTTTTCCAGCTACCCAATGAACTGTTTTCCCAAGGCATACACAGACACACTCGCTGTCTCTCTCTCATTTTTCTTTGTTTCCTCTATCACACCTTAAATAGGATCTATGGTGTGTGTGTGTGTGTGTGTGTTTGCTTGTGTCTGCAAGTGAGACAAAAGAGGCAGAATGTCTGGCTTTCCTCCTTTGTCGCGGGTGGGCGGCTGCCGGCTCTTTTTCCCGCCAGTGCGGCGTTTTGTGGGATTTTTTTTTTTTCCTCTTCTTTTTTTTTTATCGGGCGGGGCGGCAACAAAGAGCCACAGCTTTCCCGCCTGATATGCAAATGCAGTCGGAGTGGGCGGGGCAGGGCCCCTCCCCTTCTGCACAGTTTAACGCATTCGCTGCCAGACACATCTAAGACGAGAGTATATAATTTTATTGTTCAGGTTAGAGATTTAAACCCCTATACTGCAGTAGTAATGCACTGGAAGGGCATTTGAAAGGTCAAGAGTCATCCCCATAAATATTCTAAAATAGATATTGAAATGAAAAATACATATGACATTATTCACTTGAATGTCTACACGAAAAAATAAATATGAGCGAAGAGCGCTTCACCCATGCGTAAAGTTGCGGAAGTCTCATTCGACATCCAAGTGGTCGCCATATTGGCTCCATTTACTGTCTGTGATGTCACCACAGACACTCGCCATTGAAAACACGCTGTAGCCTCTACTCTGGGAGACGAACACTCGAAGGATAGAACATCTCACAATCAAGTGAAGTATCCAGGTTATATTATCCTATTGTTTGGAGCCTTATTTAGATGATATGCGGATCACTTCTAACTAACAACAGACTCGCCGACGGTATGACAGTCTGCTGCGCAGTCAGCCGCGAGCGATCACAACGCCGCGGTTTAGGTGCGACGACCCGATCACGGCTTCGGCCGGGATGGCACCGTGGTGGCTCATCGCGGCACAGAGCCGGGCCGCTTTACGGTGTTGTCGTTGCTCACGGCCATTGTCGACAGCGATAATTGGTGGTGTTGTTCATCGCTGACGGCGGCGGCTATGATCAACGCTGCCGGCAATGGCGCACTCAGCCGCGTGACTGGCAGAGGCAGCTTCGGCCGGGGTGGCTCATTTTCGGCGCTGAGCCGGGCTGCTTTACAGCGTTGTCGTTGCACGCAGCTGAGTGCGCCATTGCCAGCAGCGTTGTTCATATCCGCGCTGTCCGCGAGCCCGACGCACCAGTTTCCATTTAGCACCCCTGTCATACGTATGCGGATCTTTTGTTACTTTATGAGAGACGGATTACGTGATCCGCCCCAAACTATTATTATTATTATTTTTTTTTTTTAGTAGCTGCATACACAACTAGCTGTCATGTGGAACCAATGTAGCTCTCGTCCTTTGCACCCGTGCAATCCATTTTTCACGACGAATCGGGTCTCTTGGAAACTTATGAAGGGTAAATTCATCCTCCCGTGTGTTTGAACAATATCCAGCAATGGAATAAGCCGGCATTTTGGCTACACGAAGGAACAACGAGCTACCGTCACGGAGGTACAACTAATACAAAGAAACGAGTCCACTTCAGCGCGCTACTGCCTCCAACGTCACTTCCTGCTTCTTGTCGAAAACAAATCCCTCGAGAGGATTTTCATGGCGGGAGTTACAAAAAGCCATATACGTCAAAATCATGTTTTGTGGTGGAGAAAACAGATGGGTCCATACCGGCTGCCGTTTTTTTCATTAATAACATACTAAAAATCATCCATTTGATGACACTTGACGTTTAAGTGTTATCAGTTTAAAGGAGACATGCAATTTTTTTTCCCCCTCAAAATACAACAATTCCTCGTAAAAGCGAAGATTGTATTTTCACTCTTGGAGGCTGTACTTCAGGCCACACTGTTCTCTCCAATAAATTCAAATAGTGTTTCAGAAATTGTGATATGACTCTTACTTGAAAATGATGGATCGTAACCCGGTTAGCTGCAATATGCGTCTACGACATTCCTTACCATGCCAAATGGTGGCTAGCGGCTACTAATTAGCCCAAAGTGTGACATCAAAGGTGAACGGCAGTACAGGCAGTAAAAGTGTCAGTTTTCACTTGTGTATAGATATCACTGTGTAATTGCCTCAAGGTATGTTTTATTCATCCAGGCAATCATGCACCGCGCTGAGACGCCCGCGCTTTCTTCATAATGTTATTAGAATATAGTCAAGAGTCTTGCAGCCCGCGCAATCGATATTTGTAGGAGAAAGGGTCTAATACCCGAGGGGGCGTGTTAGAGAATCAATAGGACGTTGTGCAACTCGGGTGGATTGGATCAAATATCACACCTGTTGTCGGTCATTGTGTGACCGTATGAGTTAAGCGTATGGGCAATGGCGGCGTTTTCATTGTACGGGCGTAAGTGGGGTTCCGCAGTCTCCATGCGGCTCAGCTTGTCGGAGCACGCGCCTTCGCATAATGCCGTCCTTTGTCGGAAACCAGGGTGACCAGAAAGTGCGCGCGCGTGCGTGCCCGGACAGCTGCGACCGGTCTCCAGGGCGGCTGCTGTTACGACGCCGCTTGCGCAACACACCTCAACACACGTGGAAGCTATGCCATGCCATGCGTCCAGGCGCAAAAACACAACTGGCAAATCGGTAAAAAGAGGCGTTTGTCATGTTGGAGGTTTTATTTAACTGGAGAGGAGAGCAACATATTAGGTACAGCTCTACTTGCCCCCTTTATTGAATGTGTAGATCTATAGAATCTGTTGTTGGCCACTGCTTACAGTCAGAACGCACACACATACACACACACTACTCATTTACTGATGTCACACCTCACCCCATATAAGAAGCTACAATATGTGTTTAAAAAGTTTAAAGATGCCATTCCATCAAGTATATTTTTTTCATAATCTTTGCTGTTCTGTTCTCCATTATGCTAGATAATTTGGGCTGAAAATGCCCAGGATGGCCTTTTTCAAACTATTCTAGTTTTACACCTGGCAATTGAGGCTGTTTCCTTGTAAATATTTTTTACTGTACTGTAAATAAGCATTCCTCTGATTTGATCTGGATGTGTTATTCTAAATTAAAATGTGCAAAATTGCCCCTCAGCGTTCATCGCGATGGCATGTTTGGATCTTTCGGTCTGAGATCCTGCTGTCTTTGAGAAGTGCAATTCATCCACCTGTCTAAGCGTTTTCGATGCCGCTTATCTTGGTTAGGGTCTTGGGGGGCCGGACCCTATCCCAAATGACTTTGGGCGCAAGGCGGACTACACCCTGGACTGGTCACCAGCAACCATCAACCAGGAATCCAAGAACAATTCACTAACTTATTAGTATTTAGGCCACAAACGTGCGGAAATCAGATCCAGTCGTTTTGCGAGATTGATTTCCTTTTGCATTCTGTCAATTTTTAACCAGTCTAATTTTCTTATGCATGTGGGAAGAGTATAACTTGAAAATTATGTTTTCTGTATTCTCAGGCAGGATCGATTACTAGTTTGCTAGATAAGCCCCATTAATGAAAAAAACAATTTCCACAGTCCCCCAGTTAATCTCAGGGAATCTTTCTTTTGAATGAAAGTATGGAATTATCTAATGACAATCATGGTCATCATGTGATGATTCAGACATTCAAGAAACTTACTGTCAGGTATTAGGAGAGGAGCCGCGAAAAGCAGGTATTTCAAACTGCCGATTTGTCAAATCTCGGTACCAAAGAACTATGTTGAAGTGAGTTGAAGAGCTTTATTTTGACTAAAGATGTGCTTTCCACCACCGTGTGATATCTGAAGACAATTTTGAACCCTTTTCGGGAAGTGCAGATTTTTGCAAATAGTCGTGGGCCACTGTATGCCTTCGCCGTCATCACCTGACCTTAACCCTGTTGAGAACTTTTGAATCATTCCTTAAAAGGACGCTCGATGAATGGATGGGAGTACGCATCCGCACAGCATCTCAAAAAGGAAATTCATTCGATTGCAGAAGTGCTTCAAATGTCGTTCGGTGACAGGCGGGAAAGGGACTCTCCCCGAGGGAAAACCACGATGGACTGTTGATCAAATTAGGTGGTTCGCTCCTCCTCGCCGTGCTCGAACCAAACCAAAAGAACGCTGCAGCAGCATGGCTTCCGGGTTAAAGTTGGACTTTTTGGAATATTTCAAAATAATACTGTGCTGCAAGATTTTAACTGCTTTAATTGTCTTTTTTTGTCTTGGCCAATCAGCTTTTGTTGAGCTTTCTTGGCATTTGTTGGGCAGGTGACAGGACGATGAACCCAAAAAAAAAAAAAAAAAAGAGATTTTGTCAATAAGTTGAAAACACTTCATTACTAATGAGGCACAGGCTAAGATAGGATAAAATATTGTCTTTGTATTTTCTCACCGACACTATATCAGTGTGAAATATTGATTATTTGAATGCTGATGATGACAATTTTGACCTTTTAATGTGATGCCAATCAGTATTCTCCTTCACAACTGCCAATGAAAAGTGATATGTTAAGCATCGGTCAGCTGAGATGTCATAAAATATTAATCGTACAACATACGGTGATGAAAGAGAAATAAAATAACCTACATTATTATTCCAAAAATGCACTTGGGCTGAGGTGGTTCCCCCCCACAATGTTTTGTTTACTATTACATTCTCTCCACTTCTCTTTATCTTTGCATATTTTTAACTTCGCATATTGTTGCATTCATTTTTCATTTTTAAACTGCACTTTCACTTGACTTATATTGTAACACCGTAATATTTTACCTTATTCCCAAAACGCATTTATCTGTAGTCACTGGGAAATTCTGTCTTGCCTTAAACTCCACTTTGTGTCTTATTACTAAAATACTAAAATATGGTGTAATACGCGGATCCTCTTTAGCGTTACTTCTGAATTGATGTAAGTCGAGCAACTGAGTGTCTGGAATCTTTTTCCAAAGTCTTTTGCTTCCCTCTAGTGGCAAAAATTATATAATCTTACTTATTTTAGTAATTTGAAATTTATTTTGAGCAAATGTGTTCATGTTTTTGTTCATAATTACAATGAGTTATTGTAATTGAATTTCCCTTGTGGGGTTAAAACTACCCCGTGACCCTTGTGAGGATAAGTGGCTTGGGTAACGGAATGGTGGATGGATTAAAATTAAGATAATACAGTCATTTATAAGCCCAATATATCAAGTAAAATAAGCAGTTATAAGAAAATATCATGGGAAAGTTAAAAAAACAATAATAATATGGTATGTGTCAAAGCCAAAGTATATCAAAACTTGTAAATGTATCAATGAAATTTACATAATTTTTAATGCATTCAAAATCTGTTTTTAAATATTGGGATCAAAATCAAATGGGAACTCATATAAAGCAGCATTATAATCCCCAAAAATGTGAATGTATAATCTTTTTCTTACTGCAGTAGGTTATAGTAACAAACTCCAGCAACGGGTGAATGTAATAAATGACAAGTTTATTGTTGCACAAAATGTACAAAATAACAAGCAAATGGACAGCCACCACCCCCCTCCCCCCGTACCCCCCTCACACACATATCTGCACACGCACTTTTTTCACCCTTCCCCTTCCGGATCAATTGCGATGATGAAAGCTGATTTCCAGAAAGAAAGAGGGGAGAAAAAATAAAATCCCTACGACTACGCCAAGTCCGGACGGTCCGCTTCGGCGGACGGATGGTCAACGTGAGAGAGACGACACAATTCACCCATTTCAGTATCACCGGACAGTTCAAAATGAATAAAAACACCTTATTTACACCCTTTCACTCGGACCTCGTATAACATGCCATCTACTTTATACAAGCGATGCTTGTGCGCATACTTCCTGTATTGGGGGGAAAAAAAACAATAATTTAAGATGAAATTAATATAGACTAAAAGCCTATAAAACATCCAACACACAGCACTGCTTGAAATAATTATTTAACTCATTTGCCCCCCTCAATTTTCATTCAAATATGACTTATAGGCTGACTTTAAGATGGAATGAAAAGAAAAATGTTTGAATTGAAAATGTACTTTTTTTTTTTTTTTTCCTGTAGCCGTCGATGCCTGCTGTGACATTTGATGAAGCGCATCTGCTCTTCGAAACCGGTGAGCGTAAATGATTTAATGATAAATAATGACTTAAACCCTCCTGTTCTGTTGCGGGTCCAATTTTTATCGGTGTGATGAGGTCTTTCAGAAAAATCTGAATCACATTGGTTACGATTTCAATAATTGTGAGCGATAGCAAGTGTGATTATTTTCGTTTTTTTCGTTTGTTTCCAGCACTTTTGGATAATTTAGTATTAGCATTTTAGACGATACGACCTTTCAGAGGTCAATCGTCAAACTTTTGTTTGAAATTGCTTATATGTAGGGAAGTTCATAATGAGAGACAAGTAATGATTTTTTTTTTTTTTTATGACACTTTTGGCTAATTCATGTAAAAGGTGAAACTGACCCAGGACCATGATTGACATTGTAATCCATAAAATGTAAATTATTAAAATTTGATTCAACTTGTTAGAAATGAAGTTCATAAAATAGACACGATGTTTATTGGGGTTTTGTCTGTTTCTGATGTTTTTGGGATAATTTAACATTTTGACCCCGAAATTTGATCTAGTCAAATTATTTATATTACCATCTCTGAGTGGCTAATCAATAAACATTCATTTTTAGGAGGGGAGTTGATATTGAAGGGCGGCATGGTGGTTCGGCTGGTAAAGCGTTGGCTTCACAGTTCTGAGGACCCAGGTTCGATCCCGGCCCCGCCTGTGTTCCCGTGCCTGCGTGGGTTTTCTCCGGGCACTTCGGTTTCCTCCCACATTCCAAAAACGTGCAACATTAATTGGACACTCTAAATTGCCCCTAGGTATGATTGTGAGTGCGGCTGTTTGTCTCGATTGACCTTGCGATTGGCTGGCAACCAGTTCAGGGTGTACCCCGCCTCCTCCCCGTTGACTGTTGGGATAGGCTCCAGCACTCCCCGCGACCTTCATGAGGATAAGCGGCAAAGAAAACAGATGGATGGAGTTAATATTGAAATTGAAGCGGCATTTTATTGGTATTCTTGAGATAGTTTCTGACACTTCTGGGTAATTCAATATGTCCCTTGGTCAAATTGACCCAAGAACATTATTGTAATCTTTGAGAGGTAAATGATTAAACTTTGATTAAAATTATTGTAGTGAAGTTAATATTGCAATCTAAACGATGTTTTGGGAGAGGTTTTATTTTTGCTGTTTTTGATACTTTTGGATAATTCAACATGTCAAATATGATTTTTGTGGGGCTTGACCCCTTTGAATAGTTCCAAACGCCCCGGGGTCAAATGATTGCTGTCCCTGAGAACCGAACAGAACAAGGGGGTTAATAAAGCAGGTGACGCACGTCTTCCTCGCAATTTTTCCCGAAAAAGCAAGGCTTTAAAAAGAAAACTAGGACTTTTGGGGTGGGGAGAAAAAAAAAAGTGGCAAAGTGCTGAGCTGGATGGCGAGTAAAGCACAGTGATAGCGAAAAGCACATCAGCACCCCTGGAGAGAAAGACCCAACTACAGTTGTTCAAGTAAAGGCCCGCAACATGAAGGAATGGATTGAAAGGAAGGAATGACCTCATCCTTCCACTGCTCTGATCGTCAACACTCCAAATGTTGGAAAGCAATTCTCCGGAGGGCGTCCATCACATTGCTCCGCGGTGCATTTATGACGTCAGCCCAGTGAAGGAACAAAAAAAAAAAAAAAAAAAAAAAAGTTGGGTGTGCAAAAATGACCTGTCAAGACTACTGCAGGAATTAAGTGTCAGCTTAGCATCGATTCGCACCTAAATTGGCAATAAAAGCGGCCTCTCTTGTCATTAATTCTACTTCTTTTTCATCTGCGGCTTGTTTTTAAATATATCTTTTCTGGCTTTTGTATCTCTATTTTCTTACTTTACAAAACAAGAGACAGAATGGTGGACAGCTGACAATAAATAGAATTCTTTTTTTTCCTCGTCGCGTTATTATTATTCTGGTCATCCGGAGTTGTTTGTCGTAAACAAATGGGCCCTTTCGTTGGCGTTTTGCACTCCTTTTTTTCTTCCTTTCTTTCTTTTTGCAGTGCACGCCCCTCCGCGGCTCTCTCGCTCACTGCAGCAGCGCCCGAATCTGTTTGGAGGTGCTGTCGTCATTTAAATGTCGTGTCGTATACCTGAGAGGCGCACAAAGAAACAGATCATTCACAGGATTTAATAAGTTTGGAACAAAAAAAATCTGTATCAAATGCAACAAAAATGAATAATTATCTACCAGACAAAAAGAAATCAAAATTTTAATAAGATGAATTATACAACTACTATAATAAATGATGTCCAGCTAACTGCAGTTTAGCTTCTGTAGAAAATCCTAACAAATTCTCAAAGAACTGTACATAAATGTCTGTATATTCTACTTAATAATAATAACCAAAATACAGTGTGGTTTCTATAGCATATCATACTTAATATAAAGATAATGGACTTCAGTCCTACTAAATAAAAAAAAATAGTAAAATGATAAAATCCAATTATATAATAAATTGTAATTTCACACTTAACTCTTAAAAACACATTTTACTAAATTCGCAAATAGTCTTATGAATCTTGCTACATTCTCCAGCCATTTTAGTTTAATTAATTGATAGATTTTTAAATTAATTTTTAAACAGATAAACACAGGGATAAACACTGCTACCTTATTTATCAGTATTCCCCTCCCCCCACCCCCACTTCCCCCCAAAAAAACATGCTGTATAAACTGTCTTCCAAAACACAATACACATTGAGACACACACCTCAGTGCATTGAGAAGTCCTTCCACACTGTTGGAGGGTTGCTCTTTCAGGACCTTGATGCAGCCCTTCATCTGTGTGGGGGGGTTGGGGGGGGGGGACAAGGACAAGACAGCCACTTAAGGAAAGGTCAGCAGTAATTCTTCCGATCCGCATCACTGCCGGCGGCAGCCCAAACAATGACACGGCTTTCGGGCTTGAAAAGAGACCCGTTCGATTGTTGTGTCAAAACTCATGATGAAACCTGAAGAGTACAAGTACTCCGGGGGGCGAGCGTAGAACTCCAAAATAAACATCCACTCTTTATTAATCATTATTTGGGTTTTACATACAGTACATTCACTGCCTAATGCGAGGCAACAACAAGTAGCTCTGTAAAAATGGATTAAAGTAGATATTGCTTTTTATAGATTTTTTTTTTTACTTGTAATCTGTCTATTTAATATACAGTAATTAGCTATCTTGCTTAGTAACTAATTACAAACGATTTTATTTTATTTCCAACAAAATTCAATGACTTAGAACGGTGACATGAAAAGGTTTTTTTCTTTTTTTGATTAAAATAAAAACAGCTTGACATAAAAATCATCATATTTTGAAGAAAAGAGTATTGGAATATAAACATCTCTGTATTCAAACTTTCCTTGTTTGGCCTAAAGTAATGAGCGGTATCATGGCACAAAGGAACTAAATTGAAGTGAGTTGATGCCCTTCATATCGGCAAAAATGTCACTTTGCCCCCATCTTGTGGCATCTTTCGGAAATTATAAACCTTTTAGTGGAGGTTTAGTTTTCCGCCATTTTGAGTTATCCCCCCCCCCCCCATTTCATATTTTAACATTTGGCAATATATATTTTTTTTAGTTGATTAGAAATATACGATGTACTTAATAATACAGTACAAGCTATTGTTTACCGTTTGATGTCTATTATAATGAATTCTGTGTTTAGTAAATGAGTGCACGCTTTGAGAGTGTTGTGTTAAGAAAGAATAAATCAATAAGTAAGACCCACGTCGATTTTGGAGGTCTTGGCGAAGGCCCCGACTGGGTGGACGTGGTCGTAGAGGATGATGACGCCCACCATCACCCTCATGCAAAACAACATGGTGTCCGTGTTGGTGAACCGGCAGCGGTACTCCCTGAAAAATGTACACCATTAATTAGTCCGTTGCAGATAGGGGGGGGGCAAAAACTAACAAGGATATTAAATAAGTGCCCCGAAAAAACTTGCTGTGTTTTAGGAAGCTTTTGTGTCTCAGTAGGAAAGACTTGAGGTACAGGGAAAAAAAGAAGTACTCACGGGGTCTCAAGCATGACACGACACACGCAGGCCATGGTACTCAGACAATCTGTGGTATCCTCGATGGGTAAGGTCTTGTTCTGGAGAACGCAAAGTTCAACATTTAGACTTAAAGGGCCACTGTCATGAAATGCATGATTTTTAGTATGTTATTATTGAAAAAACGGCAGCTGACATGGAACCTTGGGTTTTTTTTTTTCCACCACAAAACATGATTATGATGTATACAGCCAGACTGTTTGTCTAAATTTTGTCAATTTTTATCTGAAATATGCAAAAAATTTATTTTGGGCCACAAATGTAAAATATTGAGGAGAAGTCATTCGGCACCTCTGAGACGAACTTGGTGGTGGCGTTGCTCAGGGTCTTCAGCATGGGCGTGGCCTCGGCGTAGAACAGCGACATCCGGTTGGCCATCTCGTTGTTGACCTCGTTTTCCGCTTCCAGCTGCGACAAGTTTGCCATCGCGTGAAAGGGTGAGTAGACGTTGCAGATATTTACGGAATATTCGACAAAATATCAGCAAAATAGGAGGATGCCAAAGTTCACCTAATTACAGTTCCTCTTTTGTGTGAAACCCTATTCAATAAAAGACATTTTCAATATTCACTTTGGAAAAAAAAAACAGAAATAGCAAAATTGCAACTTTTAAAAATAGAATCAGTTTCTGATATAACTTTAATAACCCTAGATTGATGAATACTTTAATTTTTTTAAACTATTAAATAAATACAAAACAAGATAATCCTCATTTTAAAAATAATTAACACCAAATGATTATCAACTAAATTCCACAAATACAATTCATGTGAATAGCTCCACTAAATTCTACAAAAAATATTAAAAATGCTACCATATTGAAATTAAATGTTTAATAATAACTCATCATGGTCATACTAAAATCTAAAAATCTAGATTGAAAAAAATGGATCCAATTACATTCTTAATTTAAATGAATAAAAAGCCTACTGTCTATAAATGTTTATGATTGTTTTTAAAAAAATATGTAAATGGGAGGTGGGGGCAATTAATTTCAGCAATATACTGAACAAGGCCCCTTCTTTACCTGCTGGTTGTTCAGCCTGTTCCTACTAATGGTCCTCCTGTAGTAGCTGAAGTCGTTCTGAATGGCTGGATTTGTCATCTGGACACACACAGACAACAAATCTTTATTCCAGAATATTAAATGATGATGATTTGAGGGTTAAGTGCTTCTGGGGCTTTTCATAGCAGTCCCTCCGTGTGTTTTATTTCTTTTTAAGATTGCATGGGTGGCACTTAAGCCGTAGGGTGCCCAACCCCTTTACTAGCCACAAAAAAAGACGTTGAAACTTCTCACTTTGAGTTCATCAAAACTGAGCGTAAAATGCAGAATCTCTGCAAACTGCTTGGCCAGGGCCTGCTCTCGTTCCAGGTGCTGCATGGGGGCGTAGGGGGGGCTCGTCAGGGCCTCCAGCAGACTGCGCAGGGCGTTCTCTGCAAAAAAGAAAAAAAAAAGTAAATCATGTTCAGAAATTGATGTAAGAATATCGTAAAGACGTTAATCTCCGTCTGTGCAACCAGGTGCAATACACTCCAATCTTGCCATGAAGTGTCTGTCTCAGACTGTGAGTCAGAGTTACATTTTATATTTTGGTAGGTTGCATAGTTAACGGCTGTTGGTCTTGATGTGCCCTGCGATTGCCTAGCAACCAGTTCAGGGTGTACCCCGCCTCCTGCCCGTTGACAGCTGGGACAGGCTCCAGCACTCCCTGCGAGCCTTGTGAGGATAAGCGGCTCAGAAAATGGATGGATACTTAACGTAGTAGCGCAAACAAAATAAGTAGGTAGGCAGGTACCTGTCAAAGTGATAGAAACTAATTAGTCAAAACGATGGAGGTAACTAAGTGGCTAACTAGCTAGATAGGTAGCTATGTTGCATAGCTTACCTATGTAGGTAGGTAGGTAGGTAGTTAGCTAGATACTGTCAGGAGCAAAGCTGGACCATAGCCAAGAGGGGCGAGGCCTGCCATCTCTGATACCTGTCGCGGGTCACAGCTGTGTCACATGAGGCACTGTGATTAGACAATGTATTTAAGTTGGAATTTTGTCACTGGTTTTTGCCAGTTTGTTGACTATGCTTTCCCGCATCCAAGGTTATTCCGCCACTGCACCATTATAGCCCAGTCACCCTTTTGGTTAAGCTCTTTAGTTGACTCATAGTTATCGGACATTGTTTCTTGTGTTTTAGTTCCTGCCTTCTTGGACTGTGTTGTCGTGCACAGCTTTAGTTTATCATAAAACCCACTGAAGATCATGTCCTCGTCTTGGAGTCCTGCATTTGGGTAGGATGGTAGGCTTTGGTAGTCCAAAAGATATTAACTCTTTGTATAGGTAAGTCGCTCTGGAGGTAGATACAGTAGCTATCATTAGGTGTTAGGTAAAGTAAGTAACTAGCTAGCTAGGTAGCGAGATGTTTGGGATCTTGAATTTGAGGTGTATTTCTTGCTCTGTTCCTCGCGTCTTACGAAATGAGTTGCTACTCGCTTATTGGTGTCCCAGAAATCCAGAACTATTGAACCTTTGTAATGGGCTTGCTGCCTCCAAGGTCCTGAGAGGCTGTCTGTGTGGCTCATACACACACAAAAAACAAAAAAAAAAAAAAAAAAAAAAAAAAAAAGAATCAAAGGGTCCCACCCGGTCCTCTCCATTAAAAATGGATAGGGGCCTTCTATAAATACAGACTGAAGTGTTTCTTCTAAAGGGCCATCTCCCTCCTCCAATTTCCATCGGCAATGATCGCTGAGGCTAAAAAAAAGTGACTGGTTGGACAAGAGATGTGCTACCTCTTTGTTTACTGGAGACTCACTGGGAAAGTAGATCCTGTCGATGCGTGATGGAATAAGGTTGAGCTAATTAGCTTAGCAGCTTGGGAGGTACATTGGTACCTAGGTTGGTAGTACCTTACTACCAAGGCAGAGGGCTAGAGTGGATTAATTTGTCCTGCGAAGGACACCAACCATACGGAATCATGCATGGAAACATTAGCGCCAACACTGTTGCTTGAATAATTGGTGAGCGTTGGGGCAATACAGTGGGAACAGGACGTTCTGTGTTCGTCGTGTTATTAGTGGGCAGAGCAGAGGAGGCAGGTGGGCAGGCTAACTGCTTCCCTCTGCTCGCTCGCTGACACGGTTACTGTAGCAACGGGAGCCTCAAACTATGAGTGAGAGTGCCAGAGAAAGGGTGAGAGCGTGTCTGTGTTTGGTCACATTAAATGCATTTTCCTTGCGTGAGCATTTATCTTTTGAAAAAATGTTTTTTTTTTTTAAATGCATACATGACACCAAATGTCTTTTTCCACTCACCCAGGCGCAGTGAGAATTCATAGAACCGCTTCAGTTTGGCCACAAGTGGGCACACTGCGTTCCAGGCCTTCTCCTGCAGAGCCAGGTCACCTGGGTTCTGAATGGCCTACAGGTAGATGTCAGGCACGTGTTACACTTCCACGCTTTTGTCGTTCACCCGCACTGAGCCCGCTTTGTCGTCGGTCGGCAATTACTTCTCGTATCTCCTGCCCGGCCCCGTTATAGGACTGCAGCTCGGCCAGGATCCCGTGGGCCTCCTCCAGCACGGCGCTGACCTGGTTCCACACGGCCGTCTCTGCCTCGGTGGGCTGGGCGTCTGAGACGAGATGAAGGAAAGGAAGGAGCGAGGGAGGAAAGGAGGATGGGGAGGAAGCGAATGTGTGAAGTAAGGAGTGGGACGGGAGAAGTAAAAACATGTTTTTTCAATCGAAAAAGATGTAAGGGTGATATCCCCTAAAGAACCAGATAAAAGCCTTATTTGTCAAGACTTCTTAGCATTCATACATATGGTGTATAAAAACACAATTAGTACAGTATTAGAAATCCAATTATCATGCTCAGTCGTTCTGCTGTGAGAGGGAATTATTTCCTTTGTGTAACCAATGCAATGAATGAAAACAATTCATTAGTTATCGTGGTAGTCCACTTTGAAAGCTTAAAAGAGAACAAATTACATCTGCGCTACTAAAGCTGTCCTTCTTTTGTAATATTTTATGAATCAATTACATGTGAAATAGTTTCTTCTTGCACCTGTTTAAAAAAAAAAAAAAAAGTTAGCCGTCAGATTTTATTTTTGTTTTTATGAGAGAGAAAAGTGTAATTTTTATTTGTTGCATTATTTGATTTATTATTTTACTATGTGAGTATATCGACTTTTTTTTTAATTTAAAAAATATGTATTTCCATCCATCCATTATCTACCGTATTTCCATCCATCCATTATCTACCACTTTTCCCAGTCTGGTCGCAGGGGAAGTAGCTTCAGCAGGGATACCCAGACTTCCCTATGTATTTGTTACACATACAGTATTTGGCATCATAATCTGCAAGAAAAACGTTAATTGAAAAATTAATCATTATGTAATTATAATTGTTTTGTATTTATTTAAAACAAATGTTTTTAATTAGGTTACTACGACTACACTATAATAAGCTTTAATACCTTTTAAAAAGAGATTTTAGTTCTCTCCTAATTTTGGGGGAATGTTTGACATGAAAAAAAAAAAAGATGTGTTCCTTTTTAAATTAATTTCGATTTTCCAATCTGGGTTGATCATATTTTCAATTATGTGATTCCCAGTTGTGGTAGGAGCAGCTTGAGTCAGTGTCTGCCAACAATCTATGCAGTGTTTTGTTTGTCATATACACTGACGTATTTTGCCTTGCTTTTTCAAAGCAAGAATTATGATGCCCTTAATGGTAAAGTTGCCCGCGCCCCCTCCCCACGCTCACATAATTTTTTTTTCTTGGTTTTGAGTTAAGGTGAAGATAATACTTTTTTTTCACGTGAGCAGCACTCAAGCCGTCAACTCCAGCTTTATTCTCATCGTGTTCCCATGTGTGCGCACAGCGGTTGGGGAGTAAACATTTGAGGGAAACGCATCTGACAATGGAGGAGGCCTCTTGAGTCATCCCGCTGTTTGTTTTCGCGCCTTCCCAGCGCTATCTGTGTCGCGTGTGACTCAGGTGAATAAACGGGGGTAACCCATTTATTTCTTGCACCCCGCGGCTTTCCCCTCCCCTGAGGAATCCTAATATTTGCTCATAATACACAACAATGTCACTGTTTTAACTGACTCATGAAAGTGATGCTGCTATTTTGTCAGAGTCTTATGGTACACCTTAAAATTGCAGTTATGTATGTGCCTTGTGATTGGTTTTGTTCACTTTGCATAAATATTAGGGGCTTGTTCTCTTTGAAGTGATTGTAAATTTTGACTCCGTTTTGAAATGGACATTGTTTTTGGGAAGTTGAGTTGAAAGGGGAACCCGACAAAGAAAAATGGGGAAAAGGAGGACAGAAGTGGTTTCATTTGCCCACATCTTTCTCACTTTCTGTTATCCCGCTCACACACATTAGTTAGCACAGCACAGATTAGACACACACACACGCAGATGAGGAGGTGGGAGGATGCTGACGGACTCTCTTATGTTAAGCCAACGGCATCCCAGAGCAAGACAAACCCACACAGGACTGCCATTCGCTGCTCTTGTGCAGCCTCATTGTTGTCTTGCCGTGACGGTATTGTGCATCTGTCAACTTTTGTGACATTTAGAACGAAATTTAAAAAAAAAAAAAAAAAAGAAAACTGAAAGATTTGCAAATGTCAATCCTGGGTGGGAAAGAAAGGAGTGGTTTGAAGGCAGTGATGGTCAGCTCATTTGGATGCATGATGTGGGGGGAATAAATAAATAAAAAAAGGCGACAGAGTAAAAAGCGATCCAAATTAAAAAAAAAAACAAAGCAAAACATAAGAAGCGGATGGTCTCACGTTCAAAGTCAAGGAAAACTATTGGGCCATGCTCAAGTTCGGCGCAAGCCAGCACTTTCAGGAGGTTTCCCATGAGCCCCCTGGAACAGAAAGAGGGGAGACATCTGTGGGTGATGAGGGGATGGGTGTCGGGGCGGTGTGCGCGCTTGTGCACGTGTGTGTATGTGCATGTGTGTGTGTGTGTGTGTGTGTGTGTTTGGGAGCGGGATGAGTGAGCTGTTGGGATGGCATGGTGGGCGCATGGCAACATAGACACACAACTTCTTTAATCCCACTCACATTTGCGTATCGCTTGCTTTATATATATTTGCACCTGTGTTTATTTATTTATTGGGTCTATAATTCATCTATTTACCCATTAGAATTTGGGGGGGGTTACAACATTAGCAAAATAACATAATTGCAATGAAAACCATAGAGGTATTCATTAGTTACCAGTCAATTATTTTAGTGCATTTATTAGTTGGGATGGGCGAGTACTGATGCCAAGTAACGGCCTTATTTCAAGGTTTGTTTCTTTGTGCATGGGTCACTCAGTATGTCAAAATCTTTAGCCAAAAAAAAAAAATCTTAAATATATACAGTACTATATATTAAGAGTTAGTAAAAATTGTGTAAAATAAAACAGTTAAATGGGTAAATCACTCACTGAATGTTTACCCACCATTACTGTAATACCTTGGGGAAAAAAACAGACGTATATACAGTACGGTCAATAGAAGAAAATGAAAAAAATACATCTTTTTTAATTTAATAAAATAATCCTCAACTTAACGGGAGTGTTAACTAAACCCACTTAGGTTTATTTCTTTGGTATACCAAAAATGCGGCAATTGGCATTTTCATCCATTACAAATCATAATAAAAACATCCCGATGTTTATTTTTTTTAAGTCATTATTTAAAAAAAACAATATACATTTTACAAATATGTTTCAGCTGTATTTTTTTTCCCAACTTTAGAAGGGGTCCATTTGACCCGCAATTTAAGAGTAGTATTCCTAATGTCCATCCGAACTGTCAAGTCAAAACGTGTTCCATGGTTCTTGGTGTGGGTTTCATCAGATTGAGCGGGTGTACCTAATATAGTGAGTGGGACTAGAGAGGGTCTTGTAACAACAAACAACACCCACAACAACACTCCATTACACCATCAGCAACCCGGTAAAGTGCCTCCACCCTGCAGCTTCCCACAGTACACCTCTACTCCACATAAACACACACACACTACACACACACATACAGTACAGTGTAAACACACCCACATGCACTCACGTCCCAAGCATGCGCACACACACCTCTTACTTACTTTCAAAGTCCAGGAAAAAATGAGGACAGTTCTCTAAATCCTTGCCAAGGACCTTAATGAGGTTCCCCATGGCTCGTGACCTGGACGGGAGGAAACAGCAAACAAAACAAAAAAAAAATGCACACAATGCGCCAAAACCCGCCAGAAAATATAAAAATCACATCCTTGATTTCCAATCGTTTGTCTCTGGAAAAGGCCATAAATGATGTTGAGTTTGTGCCTAATAGTCCTATTTGCTTCGAGGGGGGGGGGGAAATCCAGCAGTGAATCATTTAGCTCGCTCGCCGGGAGCTTTTAATCCGTTTACATGGCTATAGTAACCTAATAAGAGTCTGCTATGCACACTCTTGTCTCCCCCTCTAATGCTCCTCACTGTACATCAGTCTATAGATATTTCATAACAAGCACCGCACACTTAATACCCTGCGGCGATGTGCTAATGCTTTGTTCTGAGCCAATATTATCAAGGGTTTGCAAGGCGTAATGGACCAGCAGACTGAGACAGAAAATTAGGTACAAATACACAGTGGAATGAGACCCCTTGCAAGAAATGTTACATATTTTGCCAGTATGAAGACAGTAATACACGGGCTATATTGTTGCATATAGTCTGGGCTTGGACGGAGTCTCGGTTTTCAGTCTTTCATCACACCACAAGAAACCACTGGATACTATGTTGCTCATCGCTTCACTAAAGGGGTGGGAGAAGTTGCTAAAGTGACAACACCCTAGCTCTTCCAAATCAAATGAAATGCCCTCACAAATTCTATTTTTACAAAGATAGTATTTAACTGGACTCAACTTTTGTAACACAGCTTTGTTTTATAGCACAAACAACGGCAGCTCCAACAAAGTTCTATAGCCAAATAAAACTCTAACATAGTTTCAAAAAACAATAGTCCAAAACTGTAAAAACAAATCACTAAAGCAAGTCTCATGCTGAGCTGCGTGTTAAGCAATAAAAATGGGTTTCAGGGTACGTTTAAAAAATGGACAGCAAGAGGGTTTGTCCAACAGTAGCAGCAAATACACAGAAAAAAAGCAGAGCCCTAAAATTGAACCCCGTGGAACCCTGTAACACAACACAGGAGAGCAGGACTCAAAAATAATAGTAGTATCTTAAAAAATAAAAAGGACCTTTGATGGAAAATTGACTTTTTCTTGGTACGGTGCACAAATACTTGAGTCTTTTGGAGTGCCTGCCCACCCGTCAAGTATGATATTGAACAGCAGAGTAAAAAGTTAAATTAACTAGTGGTGGCTTCGCATCGAATGAGTGTCCGAGTCTCCAGAAGCTCTTTAATTAAATATCATATGCATGTGTTCCAGTATCTCATGGATGGACAGTAAAGAATTACACATCAGCTGTCACGCTCTGATGCAAACTGTAGTGTGGACCCATTGAGGAAATGAAACAGGTCTGGTTCTGTTTAAAGGAAAAGCGGAAAAAAAGAGCCGGGGATGCAAGTTGCCTTGACACTGACATTTAACTGGAACTGTTGATTCACTGCTTTTTTGTTTTTGTTTTTTTTTAGTGAGTTGCAAGCCACAAAACTTTTCACCAAGCTATGGCATGGTCCTCAAACACTTGAAAATCAACACCATGCTTAAATTTCGTGATCATTATTAACTACCGGGGTGATAGTTTACTGTAGTAAATTTGAAGTTTAAGCCAGTATAACATAATCTACTGTTTGAAAAAATGAATTCAGAGATTCTTTCGCATACCAATCAAGGGAGCCTGGGACAACACTTTTAGAATCAGTGATCTAATTAAGCGATTATTAAGCCCTAGAAGGTGTAACTAATGTTTGGGCAATTGCACATAACATGCGGCAGAACAAAAATCCAGGCTGGTATGAACAATTATGAGACGCCACAGCGGGGGCAGAAGCACTTGACAACGCAGCACTTGGAGGACAATGACGAGCAAGAGGAAAGAATTGAGTTACACAGTCGGTTGCTGACGCCGACTGAAGCGCGTTCGTATCGTATCGCGTTGAACTCCGACCGGCCACGTGCGCTGTGCGTCCGCTTCTGTTGGGTCGCGTCAGCGGGACGAGCTGAGCTGTAACTGGCTGAAACGCTCTTGCTTCACTTTCAATGCACTCTTAGGTAATCACTGTGGTGGTCTTGTGACTGGCTGCCTGCGTCGACCTCATGAATACATGAATAATCTATTTGTCCCCCCAACGTCACGGGGTCATGGCTTAGATCAGGTGTACACCTGAACAGTCTAAAGACGACTACTCGGATTGAATGTTTGAATTTACTAATGCGAGTTTTAATGCCTGCTTGATATATATATATATATATAATATATATATTAAAGTCTTATTGCAATGTAACTAAGAAGCTACATTTTGGATACTGTATTCATATTGGATTGATACTGTAAGTGGTTCTACATGGGGATTGATGGAGGGATGGATGGATTATGTGTAAAGAATGATGGGGGGGGAAAATGACTGAAGATGGGTAAAAGGTGCGATGCATAATCGCGATAATGGGTGATTGATAATCGCTTCAGGGTGAGGTATGACTGGTAAAATAATAAGAATGGATTATGGGTAAAGGATAAACTTTGATTTGTAAAAGATAATGGATGAAAAAATGTAATGTGACGGTAAAAAACTAAAGTATGACAGGTAAACAATAACGGATAATGGACAAAGGATATATTAGGATGGATAGATGATGGGTCACTGCTATATCACATAAGTATGATCGTAAAAGACAATGAATTATTACCACAGAATACAGTATAGTGTGATGATAAAATGTAATTGAAAGAATTATGTACTGTGGTAAAAATGATGGGTAAGTAATAAATTATGATCAAATATATAGTGAATAATAAGTGAAAAACAAAGAAGGGTAGAATAAAAGGCTAAACCCTAAGTATGACAAGGAAGGGGTGATGAGTAAAGAATGAAATATAGTATGTAAAAGAAAGTATGATGGTCAAACATTACCAATATATGTATTTTTGCAGTAGTAGTATTATATTCAAGCCTCATTTAGCTTTACATGTGATGGTCATAATATTTTTAGACGGCTCTCGGTATGACGCAATGCACCCCAGCAAGCTACCCACACAATATTATTCGCAATAAATGAGGTACCTCTATGACAAACAGCCAAAATTAAAAAGCCACATTGTTATGCAAGACTCCCTAATGTAGTGGCCAGCGAACGCACACCGACAGAGCAGCAGTATGCGGTCCAGGCTGAGAGCAGTGCTCGGCCTACGGTTGCCAGGTAACTGTTGGCCTGGTGATATGGTCCGTTCGCCTCGCAGCGAAGGATGCCGGAGGAAGGAGGGGGGGGGGGGGGGTCTCCGGCATGCTCATGCTCACACACTCCACACGCTTACTTATCTGATAACAGCCATTTTTAATATTTGCATCCTAAACACAAGCACAAAAGCCGCTTACCCTGTTCCTTTTTTTGTTGTTGTTGTCCCTTTTAAGATGTCGCCTCTTCTTCACTGGGATCCTTTTAAGTCTCTCCTGCGTGTTTTATACCGCGGAATTGGGGTCTCTCGTTGGCATTAGTTTGTCACTCTCGTATTACTCAACATTAATAACGTCCTGGCTTGTTTCGCTTTGCGTCTCTGTTTGTCTCCTTCCACTTCACACTTCTCCTTTTCAGACATCTATTTAGAGATGTGGCTTTTCTCTGCTGCCCCCACCATGTTTACTCGTGAAAACAGAAGCTCGTGGGACACAAAGATCCTATGCACAAATACAGGGAACCCCCGTTTATCATTGGGGATACGTTCCAGACCTAGCCACATTACGCGAAAACCACCAATCACCAGTATGCTGTAAACTACACGCATAAAATGTATATAAAATACTGTACATTTCATCATTTTTTGTGAGTTGGCATCAGCGAGTCTGTGCGTGAGTGTCTGAGTGTGAGCTGTGGCCTACAGCAGCTCTTGTGCATGTGTACTTATTGTGTTTTGGTGTTCTACTATTTCCTGGATGTGAGGGCATTACAAGTGGGCCTCTAATAATGAAACATAATATAGCGGGGAAACAATATTTATATCTTTTTTTCTGCATTTCATTCTTAAGTAAACACTTCTCTTTTTAGCTGACGTCCCCCCCCAAAAAAAACTTTCAGCTCGACTTCTCTATTTCAACACCCCTCTTGTTCGCATGTTGTCAATACGCATCTCCATCAAGTTGCTTTTTTCATCTCACTGGTGGGCCCGGAGGTGCGAAAGCAATCCGAGTGGCGGAATGGAAATCGTCGTCCGTAATGTGCGCGACGTGAAGGTCAGGGGGCGTGCGGTGTGTAAATGCGTTTGCGGGGCCGCGTTGGCTTCCGCGGCGGCCCTCATCTGCAGTCTGCTGAGAGAAAGCGGTCCTTCAGACGGCAAATGGGTTCCCACATGGCGGCTGAAAAGCGAAAAGCCGGGCCCCAGACAGGAAGCCAAGCGGCAAAAGCCACGCTCCCGGCCTCCTTTCAGCTCTCCCTGAAAGATCCCTCCTGTCACTGCCTCGGGGGCTGCATTGCAAACCAGTTCTGCTCGCCAACATGGCCACCGAGTCTAACCTCGAATCTCCATGCGAGTCTCTCGCTACCTCGAAAAGATCTGAATCTGCATATGCATCCCTTCTGTACACATTCTCCATAAATTAGCCATTTTATTGTTTCTTATTGCCCTCGCTATATGTTCTGTGTCTTTTTTTTTTCTACTTCTCCGCCCTTGTGTTTGCTTTTTACCTTTCGTTTGCGTCGTCTCCCGCAGAACACTTAACTGCATCAACCAGGGCTCGTCGGCTCAACGCGACGGTCCGAGCGTCCGCAGCCAGCACCTGACGACGACAGCAACATGAACGGATGAGGAGGGAGTTTGACGTCACGGATGTACACAGTCATTTAGAGAGGGCAGGAGGAGGTGCAAGAGGATACAGAAAAACTGAATTCACCTTCTACTAAATTGTAAAGTGTCCCTTTCTATTGCTATATTGCATGTTGATTGTTCTTTTTCTTCGGCTTGTCCCATTAGGGGTCGCCACTGCGTGTCATCTTTTTCCATCTAAGCCTATCTCGTGCATCTTCCTTTCTAGCACCCACTGTTCTCATGTACTCCCTCACAACATCCATCCACGTTTTCTTTGGTCTTCCTCGAGCTCTTTGGCCTGGCAGCTCCATCCTCAGCACCCTTCTACCAACATACTCACTCTCTCGCCTCTGGACATGTCCAAACCATCGGAGTCTGCTCTCTCTAACCTTATCTCCAAAACATCCAACTTTGGCTGTCCCTCTAATGAGCTCATTTGTAACCCTATCCAATCACTCCGACCGAGAACCTCAGCATCTTCATTTCTGCTACCTCCAGTTCTGCTTCCTGTTTCTTTAGTGCCACCGTCTCTAATCCGTCCACCATGACCGGCCTCGCCACTGTTTTATAGACTTTGCCCTTCATCCTAGCGGAGACTCCTCTGTCACATAGAACACCAGACACCTTCCGCCAACTGTTCCACCCCGCTTGAACCCGTTTCTTAACTTCCTTATCACACTCTCTATTGCTCTGGATTGTTGACCCCATGTATTTGAAGTCATCCACCCTCGCCATCTCTTCTCCCTGGAGCTTCACTCATCCTCCTCCGCCCCTCTCTTTCAAGCACATATGCTATTTTACTTCAGCTAATCTTCATTCCTCTGCTTTCCAGTGCGTACCTCCATTTTTCTAATAGTTCCTCCGCATGCTCCCTGCTTTCACTGCAGATAACAATATCATCTGCGAACATCATGGTCCAAGAGGATTCCAGTCTCACCCCATCTGTCAGCCCATCTATTACTACCGCAAACAGGAAGGAGCTCAGTGTGGATCCCTGATGCAGTCCCACCTCCACCTTAAATTCTTCTGACACACCTACGATGTACATGTTCTGTACTATTCTTACTTATTTCTCCACCACACCAGACTTGCGCATTCAGTACCACAGTTCAGTGCACATTTTTACTGTTACTAGATATTGCATTAGGTACAACTGCACAATCTAAGGACAGATAGTGTAAGTTGTGTATGAAAACTGCGTTGATAATTGAGAAAGTATGATAGAATGACAATAGATGGATGGGTGGACAGTGGATGGATGATGGGTAAAGGGGGGATATAGGAAGTGACAGAGGATAGAAGGAAGGATGGATGATAAGAAAATGATGGTAGGCAGAGAGGATGGCTGTATGATAGTTATGATTGCAGATGATAGCTAAAGTGATCGTTGGTTGATAAATGGTAAGGCATGATTGATAAGATTGATGAGTGAATAATAATGGGTACACTATAAGGGATAAAGTATGATGCTTTGAGAATGACTGAATGAGACTTAAGCATGAAGTACGGTGGGTAAATTATGATGGGTTCAAGAATCAACTATGAGGGGTTAAAGATGATAAAGGATGAAAAAGTGATAAATTGGCGAATGCACTGCAAAAACTCAAACTCTTACTGAGAATACTTATCTTTTTTCTCGTCAAAAGTAATTGAAATAAAACCCATCACATTAAAAGTAACTATTTTCATTTGTTTCAGGTGAATTTGTACTTGAGTAGGAAAAAAGGCAGTGTGTGAGGGGAAAAAAAAGAACTTAGATGTTTACTGCTTTGTTTCTCCTTCGAGTAAACCTCCTAATGCGTATTGATCTGTCCTGCAAGCTAAAGGCTAAAAGCCTAAAGGTCAAATATTGCATAGGAGACAATGGCGGAGACTCGAGATGAACGGGGGGGCGGGGGGGGGGGGGGTTGTTGTACTTTTGAGGAAATGTAAGGTGAAGTGCATGTTGTTTGCCCTCTGTTCCTTCGCATATTGCACAAAAATATAACTAAACAACAACAGTGAAAAGCCCACACAAACGCGTAGCCGTGAATGCATCTAATGAAACGAAAGGAGCGGCTGTTGTCACAAATATTAATGTCCTCCCGTCACGTCAAATTGAGAGCAGACATCTAATCTAATTGGACTCAAACCGCTCCGGGGGTCCGGCTGCGCATTTTGATGGATTCCTATTTTCAATTGTGCTCATTAATGCACTTCAAGCACATTGATTAAAGTTTCTCTTAACTCTGATGGAGTTCGCTTGTCTTATCAGTTTGGAAAGTAGGACGAGCATGTGAGAGAAAAGACCGCAAGGAGGTCTGAGTCGGCCAAAA
Source organism: Syngnathoides biaculeatus (assembly GCF_019802595.1). Classification (NCBI taxonomy): domain Eukaryota; kingdom Metazoa; phylum Chordata; class Actinopteri; order Syngnathiformes; family Syngnathidae; genus Syngnathoides; species Syngnathoides biaculeatus. The sequence continues at coordinate 10,029,862 of NC_084640.1, read as the reverse complement.
AAGAAAATACTCGGTGTAAATAGCACGTTAGCGGGTGTTGGTTGAAGAAAAGAGGAAAGATGGATTATTTTACATTGTGCTTCACTGAGATGTCATTTTTCCACATGAATACAAAAGGAATGGGTGGGGGGGGGGATCAACTGAGACTCTATCCAGCCCCCTTTGACATATAAAGAATGTGCTGTCTTTCAAAGCTTTCTATGCATTCATGCCTGTGCTACTCTTTCATGTATTGACTCGCAAATGTTTCCGATAGAGGAATTATTACAAGACTAATTCACTTAGAATGCACTTGTATTTTATGCAAGTATTAATATTTTAATGCCATCATTTCTGCTCTCATTCCGAGACAATAACTAGAGTGTAAAGAACATAGAACAAGAAAAATCAATTTTAAACAGATGGGATTTTAGACATGATTTGTCTCAAGGCCAAAGCTACAATACAAAAAAAAAAATCTTTCAACAGTTTCTTAGACTAGACTACGTATAGAACAGTATTAACTGATCCTAATTGAATTGAAATGTGTCGTAGGTGTGTCAGAAGAATTTAAGGTGGAGGTGGGACTGCATCAGGGATCCACCCTGATCCTCTTCCTGTTTGCGGTAGGAATGGATAGGCTGACAGATGAGGTTAGACTGGAATCCCCTTGGACTATGATGTTCGCAGATGATATTGTGATCTGCAATGAAAGCGAGGAGGAGGTGGAGGAACAATTAGAAAGATGGAGGTACGCACTGGAAAGCAGAGGAATGAAGATTAGCCGAAATAAAACAGAATATATGTGCATGAATGAGAGGAGGAAGAGTGAAGCTCCAGGGAGAAAAGATGGCGAGGGTGGATGACTTCAAATACTTAGGGTCAACAATACAGAGCATTGGAGAGCATAGTAAGGAAGTGAAAAAACGGGTCCAAGCAGGGTAGAACAGTTGGAGGAAGATGACTGGTGTTCTATAAAGAAGAGGTTGATGGATGTTGTGAGGGAGGACATGAGGACAGCGGGTGTTAGAGAGGAAGATGCACGAGATAGCCTTAGATGGAAAAAGATGACACACTGTGGCGACCCCTAATTCGGACAAGCCGAAAGGAAAAGACCAAGAACTGATCCCAATTCAGATTGTTATTGCTGATTAGCTGGAACACATTTTTGAAAAATGACAAAGTCACACTGCAAAAAAAAAAGCACTTCTAGTTCAAACGCAGTACTGTACCTAAAGTCTGTTAAAAATGGGACATGAGTCACGTTGCGAGACACGACCATAAGAGCAGCAGAAAAACAGAAGCCTCAGGGCAAGTTGATTTTAGGTTAGAACTAAATTCAATTCCAAGCACATATCAAGCAATATTCTTTTTGATTTGAAGATGGACAGAATGCGTGCTGGTTAGCAGGATTGTTTAAAAGGAGAAAAAAAATCTTTCCATGGTCGATTGATGTTCGGTTTGTGTTAGACTGGCAGATATGGCAGGTTATAACAATATTAAATTAAATTTAATTGCAAGACAACTTAGTAGAATTCTGAGGGAAAAAAAGGAATAGAAGGATGGATGCATTCCCAGGAAATAACTACAGTGTGGACTTGAATGCACTGCAGAAATACTCAAAATATAAATGTTAAAAAAAAATGTTTGCACAGCCATAAAAGTACTTATTTTTGGAAGCAGATTTTGCATATCCCAATCAGTATTTTTATGGGGCGCTGTTTAGCTGGAGTACCACAGCCGAAAATGACAAATTTAGCATTTAAGTCATGCTGCAAGGCACGTTTTTTACGTGGAAACGGTCTTTTTCATCGTCTGGCATTTCAAGTTGTTTTGGTGGATCCATTGTGAAATCGTTATGAAAGGATCACCTGACTGTGCTGTAGACAGTCGTTTCAGTTCCCATTCAATGACAGCGCGGTTGTCCCTGATATTAACTGGAAACCAGTTCAGTGCAGCGCGCCCCGCACTCATCACAAAGTCGGCTCGCCTGCACCTCCCCCGCCGCCCTGACCAGGATAAGATGGATAGAAAATGGATGGACGGGTTATCATGGTGTACTCTTTAGTTGGAGCCGTTCTCCGTAGGGTTAAACTGAATACCTGAGGACAGTCACAAATGACAAATGTAGCGTGAAAGTCGCTCCGTCGAGAACAACTGAATGGGCGGACCTCTGACCCGCGCCTGACCTAGAATCTATATACAGCTCGAGGTGTCCGAGTCATACATCAGCTCGCGTGGCCCCGGAGGAGCCGTAGTGAGGGTTTAGTCCGATGGGAGTGGCAGCGTGACATAAGTAGACAGAGGTGGCGAAAGTACTCACATTCTGTACTCAAGTAGATAGATAGAAGATAGAAATTTATGTAAACGAGGAAGACTGGCAAAATAAAAGTACTAATTCCTGGACCCAAAAGCATTGGAACAGTGACAGTACATCTTTTTGGGGGGGAGGGGGGGGGTGATATGTTGATGTTCTTGCTATTTTTATGATTTTTGTTTTTTCGCTTCCTCATTGTCTGATGCCAAATGCCTCCACTAAGTCAACACTCCCTGGCTCACGCAAGGCTAATTAGTCAGGATGCGCGTCCGTTCGTGTGCGCAGAAAGTGGAGGGGCGAATACACCGAACGCGCACCCCTGTCGATCTGGCACGCTTACACACAGGGAAACACAAACGACGACGCACAACAATTACACGGATAGAGCAGATGGTGCAAAAAAGATACTCCTAATGATGTGTAAATGGGTGTTAAAGTGATCTTTTGCCGTGTGGAATGGTTTGACCCTGAACTTCACCAACTAGACGCTTGATCTGGTGCTATTATAAGATTGTGGTGTGGCTATTTGTAGCTTTCTGGCTTTCTGCTCGTGTAGCTTGCTTCCAATTGGCTTCACCTCGCCTCCAAATTGGGGTAATTGATCTCGCGCAGGACCACGAGATGGATATTTGGGCAACGGGTCAAAAATTGATCCCATTGACAAATAAATTGACTGCGATTCTGTTGGAAGTCCTCAGAGGAAACGTAGGCGGTACTTTGATCGCACTTGTTTTCTTGTGGTGAAATGGAGATTATCTGGGAACGGGTTTTTAGGTGATCTTTTCTTTATGGCTTTTTACAGTTTACAGGCGTGTCTGAAAGCTCTTATCATGTCCAACATAGCACACCACACATATAACCGTCTCCACTCTTGAACCAGAAGTCTGGGGGAGTATCAAGATCGGCTTGTAGGCATTGCAGTGCTAAAGAGTAATTGTAGTACTGTATGTATAGTAGTATACAGAAGAAGCTAGGCTAACTGTTAGCTCATTTGGAAGAGCCATTGCAGTTACAGATTTTCTCCTTTTTCATTTTTATTGGGGTAAATGTAAAAGGATGAGCATTTAGCGCTGTTAATGCTTTTAATTTGAGAGGGTTTCTACTTTGTGATTGCTGACATTCATGCTAGCTTCTCAGAATTTTTAGTCGGAGGTGACACTGACCAACTTTTGAGAATGACTGCTTTGGTTATTATGACTGGCGTAATGTATTTGAGACCAATCTCCAAAGAAGAAATGCCGAAGGAAGATGTAGACTGCTATATGTCGAAGGAAGATGTAGACTGCTATATGTTAGCTTCTGGCGCTAGCTGGTATATGTATGTTTGCCACCACCATTTTCTTGCTCGGATTCAACTTTCAGATCTCTCCCTCAATTTTTTATGATTCCACGGGACTCCCAGCCGGTATTGATCAACTTTTCGTAAACAAAAGGACTTCAATTCGGTTCATCTGTCGTGGCTTTGAGTTCAGACGGAAACCTCTACGTTAGCGATCACCAGTTAGCTGACATATTGTTCGCCTAATAGCAAAATCGCCTCATTCATTTTAACTTCATCTTAACAAATCCATAGAAAATACAAATGTGCTTGCAAGACATTTTTTCCTCATTTTCCAACAATTTTCTCATATAACTTTCAACAATGCTATTAGGCTAACAATGTGCTTGTCAGCTGTGATCAGGGTAGTAATGCAAACTTGTCTCTTTTTTTTTTTTTTATTGCGCTTTCTAAACCAAGCTGTGCATTATGAATAATCTCCTGGTATTTAAAGCCTCCCTCGATTTTGATGGTCCATTCCGACCACCTCCCTGCATCTTCCGTCGGACCACCATGCGTCCCGGTAATTTGATCATCTTCCCTCACAGGGATTTATCCCCGATTCCCGACACTGCTGGGTTCAATTACACCATCAGGCAGTCAAGAAGGCTCATATGTCAATTTCTAATATTATTTCTACCCGGCCTACAATAATACGCCCTGTGATCCTGCCCCTGAACGGCAAGGAGCACAAAAGGCGCATCATAAGCGCGACTGCAGTGACAGATGTTCTTGATACGCGGGTCGACCCGTCAACTAGATTAGGAGGGATTAGATCCGACACAAATTGAAGGAATTTGAGGAATTCCGCACCGATGAACATATGGGAGTTGCATTTTAATCACATTCTTCCCACAGATGTGCCAATAATAGAACTATAAAATTGTGGCACACAATGACTCAGCTTTGAGTTTCTCTTGGCTAAAAGTCTCTCCCCCCCCCCCCCCCCCGTGTCCATTCGGGTGTCAAAATGTTTTGACGCAGAAGTGTTCACGCGTGAGCGAGACCACCGTTTTCTGCGAACATCTCTTCTCCGCCTCGCGGCTGCAAATTCAGCAATGTTGCGTTCACTGAAGGCTGGAGGAAGTAATTATACATGCACTGTACATCTCACCGTGGACTGTTTTCACAGTAACAATTCTCCTGAGCATTTCAGTAGGATTTCGTCCAAAATGTAATTGGTACAGTCTCCCCCTATATGCAAGTGTCAGTACACCTTGATTGATAGAACCACATCCAACTCCCCTAATACTGTATTTCAATCAATTCCGATCTCAACCACGGTGTATTGTACTGCTCTCTATTTACTTTCCACCACTGCAAAAGTGATGCAGTGCTCAAGATTGCAGCAGACAAAAACCCACACGCGTCTCTCTTTTCTTTACATTGCCTGCCTCCCTCTATTGATCACTGGAAAGCTATTTGAGCTTTTACTTGAAATCTTTGATACGCACCTTAAGGTCCTGTGTTAGAATGGCTGTGTCTTACTAGTACATTTTTCCCACTACTAGACACTTTTAACCTACTAGTTCACAATTAAATCTTACTAGTAAACTTCTGTGCTGTAGTAGTAACAATACTATGACAAATTAATGGAAATTAGTCATACACTGGAACCAGCTCAGGGTGTGCCCCACCTTCTGCCCGTTGACAGCTGGGATAGGCTCCAGCACTCCCCATGACCCTTGTGAGGATAAGCGGTGAAGAAACTGGATGGCTGGAAGGATGGTCACACACTATTACCCTACTAATAAGTCATATAATATATACAATGCCCTATTGGATTGATTTTTTTTTTTTCACATTTTTCCGTTTTAAATGTTTGAAATGTGTTTTCTTGTATGTTTTTAAATGCTTTTAATTATGTAAAGCACATTGAGTTGGCTTATCTATAAAATGTGTAAAAAAAAATGTGCTTTTCTTAGTAACATATTTTACTAGTATGCCAAACTACCATCCATCCATTTTCTTAGCTGCTTATCCTCACAAGTATTGCGGGGAGTGCCGGAGCCTATCCCAGCTGTCAACGGGCAGGAGGTGGGGGTTACACCCTGAACTGGTTGCAAGTCAATCGCAGGGCACATCGAGACAGAGACAAACCTAGGGGTGTCCATTTCATGTTGCATGTTTTTGGGGTGTGGGGGGAAACCCGAGTGCCCGGAGAAAACCCAAGCTGGCACAAGGGAGAACATACAAACTCCATACAGGCAGGTCTGGAATTGAACCCTCGACCTCAGAACTGTGAGGCCAACGCTTTCCAGCTGAGCCACTGTGCCACCCTATGCCAAACTTGTGTGACTAAATATCACCCAGTGAATTTTTCTTTTCTAGTGACAAACTAGTGTGCTCTAGTCATTCCACTACTGCACAGATTTACTAAATGTGAAAAAAAAATAACTAAATAGCATACTAGTACATGAAAATCAAGGATTCTTCACTAGTTGGACAACTTCGTCATACAAGCAGGACAACTAGATGTTTTCGAGTAAGGAGAAACTGCATACTAGTTCACAACTGTGTGTTACTCATGCTGCTTGCGCCATAAAATTCTATTAACTAACATTGAGCGCTTCAATAGTGGTACTAGCGCAGATGTAAGATAAGATAACCCTTATTAGTCCCGCGGTGGGGAAACTTGCAATTCCTCCTAGTGTGGAGCAGTTTTGCCTCCAGCGTAATATGTAGTTCTCCTACTAGTATGCCAACATTTTCCCGCCAGTGTGCAAAAATGTCATACGTTAGTGGCAAGAAATTGTCTTACTAGGGAGGACAGTTGAGATAGGTAGCAAGGATATCGAATAAATAATTCCCAGCCTCTTGACACGTAATAACTGGTGGTCCATCTGTAATGTGATCAAGACTAAACGCTGCAAGATCGCCACGACGCCGCCATTGTCCCCATCAGAACTGCATTGCAATAGATGATGCAAGAAGGAAAAGCACACCCCCCCCAGCACCCCCGAATCGTCTGTTCCGCCTCGTCGAGCCCGATAAAGCTGACACACATGCGTGGCCCCGTTAATGCAGTACTATGCATCGTGTGGACAAAGGGGGTGAAAAAAAAAAAAAATCTAAATTTGTGACTGTACATGTGGTGGAAAATTGCAGTTTGCGTGGAACGAAGCTCTAGTATGATGGACAAGAAGTGTATGGAAAGTCTCTTTTGAGCCTTTTTTCCCAATATCCTTGCTGTCCATCTTAAGCTTCGTTTACTAGTACACTTTGTCCTCGCTAATAAGACAAGTCAGTGTGCTTGTACAATGACTGTCTGACTAGTAATATTACTGTATGACATTTCTGTCCATTAATAGTACAAAATTTGGCATAGTAGTTGAGAAACAAAAATGATAGTAGTGTGGCAAAACTGTGCACTACTTGACATCTGTGCACTACTAGTACTACTAGTGAAGCACACGATATTAGCAAATACAATTTTATAATGTCACAAATAGTGCTGGTAACATAGAATTGTCAACTAGAGCACAGTTTTGCCTCAGTAGTAACTACTAGTATGCCAACGTTGTCCTTCTCGTGACGACAAAGAGCATACCAGTACATGGATGTCAAGGATAATGTCAACTCTCGATTGTAAAAATCACAAAATAAATAAAACAATGAATAATAGCTTGTACGGATTTATGTTGCCTTTTAAGCATTTATTGATTTTAGTAGTCAGTCATTCTACTAGTTGCCTGAATTGTCTTACGAGTGAGGACAAAGAGCACACTAGTATCTTCGGTCCCAAGTACCAGAAATAAATAAATGCTGAGACGGCTTTTCATAGCGGGCTGTCTCTCCATATATTTGAAGAGCGAGAGAGCGCAAGAGAGAGATGGAGAAAGAGGCAGGGTGACGTTTCTATGGGCGCTCGGAAAAGATTCGGGGGGCGAGGGAATCTTGCATCACCGCCACCAGCGAGCCAATCGGACGGCTCGGTTCCGACATTCAAAGGGAGTGTCCTAGCAACAGCGCAGTAAATACCGTACCTTGAAAGGAAAAGAAAACTATCCACATATACACATTATCTTTTTAGGTTGATGTCGCCGCTTACTAAAACAATATTTGATGTTCATCCTTCATGTCGACAGTGATGGAATGCTCTAGGGGCAAAAAAAAAAAAAAAAAGCCCACCTCGGATTGGTTGTCATGGTAACCATAGTAACAGGAACTGAGAATGGACTTGTTCACATGGATGGTTGAGAATATATGTACTGACGCGTTTTCCTATGTTGACGTCAGAACGTGGTAGTTGAGCGCTTTTTTTTTTTTTTTTTCGCAATCCAGTCCATCATCATCGGTCGCCTCTCGCGTCGCACACCCATTCTTTAACGTTTTTCGGGACCTCATTCATCCCTCCAATTGCTCCATTCAGATTTTCCTCCCTCCTAAGCCACCTTGTTTTCCGCGCACCCCTCTTCATTAGCCGTGCTTTTGTTTTTTTTAAGATCGTGTGGATGGGGGCATCTCACAGCTACAAAAAATAAAATAAAATTAGAAAAAGGGCACTTTTTTTTGTGCTTTGCATTGTGCAAACTCGCACAGTCCATCAATGTGATTTATGACGCGTGTGATGGTTCTAGGTCACATATGTATCACGGGTGCGCTGATCCATCTATCGCTGGAAAGATACACCCATTAACGCACATTAGCATCCGCTGCTCGCTGATGGATTTTAGTCGGAGGAGGAATACCGTCGATCCTCACGCCACTTTTTGGCCCGAGCGCCGCAGTGAAAAGAGGTCTGACATCGTCAGGCCACGCGAGCTTCCTCCTCGACCCCAAACGCACACCCTCCCACCTTCAAATGAGTCAGTAGACGCTAACCTACATCCCTCATCGCATCGCGGCAAAAGACTCCGCTGGCTTACCGGCTGTGCAGGATGGATGCGCCTTTCCCTTTTTCCTTTCCCTCGAGGTGACACCGAGATACGGGATGCGAGGGAACAAAAGAGGAGGAGGGACAAAAGGGCAAATAAAAAGCGGCGTGAGGATGAAGTGGAGGGAGGATGACGGGAAAAGAGGGTTACGAGGGAGGGGGGGAGAAAAGAAGAAGTCCCTTCGGCTTTTTCCCTGCGTCTCGCTCAGAGGAGGCTTCTTTCTCCTTGTGGATCGGCTGTGGGGGCTGTGGATTGAAAGCGGAGGAGCACGCACTGCCTCATGCCACTCGGCCCTCCCCTCCTCTGCCTCCCTGCACTAAAGACAGCAGCTGTTGGGCTAGGAGAAATAGAGCGCCATGCCCCCCCCCCACTCCCCCATCGCACCCCTTCTCCTCCCACCTCACAAAAGACCCCTCACCGTACACACATCCTCACAACACCTCACTTTTTTTTTTTTTTTACTCCACTCCTGGCAAAACTGCTTTTATTAACTTCTTTAATAGCGGTGGTTGTCAACCTGCGATTTTTTTCAGGGGGGGGGTTGTACGTTTTGCAAATTACAAGGGGGAGCTACGTGTTCTACAAAAAACAAAGCAGAGGTTTTAGCCCTAAAAAGATACATTTAATTTATGTCATCCAATGTAATGTCACCCCAATGTGAAAATACATTTGTTTGTAATATATCTTCCTTAATGTGCTGCCCTGAAACTATTATGTATTTCATTTATTTATATTTAATCAGGGCAAAAGTCACATTAAATAAATACATATATGTATATATATATGCCTTCCATTGTGAAACTTTGACTTCACGACCCCACTGTATCTTGGGAAAAAAAAAGTGATTTTGTTCTCATCAGCTTACTAAAAGAAAACTTCTTCCCTGGACCCAAAGGGTCCGCAAACGGCTCGCTTTACAGCATTGTTTCGGACTTCTTGTGCGCAAGTGATTCACGATGATTCAGGAATGTATTTTTGCACACTGTGTGGGTGACTGCGAGCGATCACCCCGGGAAAGTCACATCGCCGGGCACGCGCTGACGAGTTTTGTGTTGTCGGGGGGCTATAAATTCTCCAAAAATGACATTTATAAAGCAGTGCAGCACAAAGTCTTTCACTGTTTAAAGGAGTACAGTTAGTATACTAAAGAGGAGACATAGAAAGGTGCTCTTGATGAACTCTATATTCCAGCCAGCCATTTTCTTTGCCGCTTATCCTCACGAGGGTCACGGGGAGTGCTGGTGCCTATCCCGGCTGTAAATAGGCAGGAGGTGGGTTACACCCTGATCTGGTCGCCAGCCAATCGCAGGGAACATCGAGACAAACAGCCCGACTCACAATCACACCTCGGGGCAATTTAAAGTATCCAATTAATGTTGCATGTTTTTGGGATGTGGGAGGAAACCGGAGTGCCTGGAGAAAATAGTGGAATTTTTTTTGGGTTGAGATGGGACTATTCTTACAGTTGAGTATTTCCTTGAAAATATGACAATTCCTGAGTAGAAGTACAAGCCCTGGAATTTCCCTAAAATGCTCTCCTTGAAACTTTCTGTTCAATTTCAGGCACGGTTCCTTGAGACTTTCTCCTTTGCCTGAGTGAATTTCGGGGAAGGCTCATGTTGTTTACATCGAGACGCGAGATGTTAGTTTTCTTCTTCGGTGAGTTTTTGGGAATTTCAAGGCACCACAGTATGCACACAGTTAAATGAAAAGTGAAAGCGAGAGTAAACCTTCCTCTTTTGACTACTGCTTTCCCGTTGCAAAAAAAAAAATCCCAGGGAAAAACCAAAACAAAACAATATTGAGGGGTGGACGTGGCTGTTACCTCAACATTGTAATAGGAGTATTCACATAATTAGCCTGTGCATGACGACATGTGCTAAATCCAAAAATTCTCTGTGAAAAAAAAATCATTTGTGATCAGTTTTGTATGTCATTGTAATCACGTCATGAGTCAGCTCAGTTCCCCAAACTTTTTCAGTGCGGACTCAAATTACAAGTGAAACCTTGTGAGGATAATCGGCTCGGTAAATAAATGGATATTATTTCACGTGAGTGACCTTACTATATAAGGTCACAAACAACTGTGGCGATATGTTACCATTATTAAAAAGGCCCACCAAAGCTTAGAACTCTCAACGAGGAAGTTTGGGTCCACTTGTAACTCTATCCACACTGGACCAGATGTTGCCTTTAAAGCACATTTATGGCAGGCGCACAGGTGGGGGAGGAATTTTTTGGTTGTGTGTGAAAAAAAGCTGACCCGAAACCTTTACCCCATCCACATCCGACCAACTGTGGAGAACAAATCCATCCGTTCAGTTCGCACCGCACCGCACCGTGAAAGCCAATCTGGACCCATGATGGTCACATGACTCCTGAGATGGCAAGAATACTACAACTCTAAGTAGAAGTACAGATGTGTGTCATAAAAGTGGAAGTACTATGCTGATTAACTAGTGTACTTAAATAAATGTAAAGAATACAGATATGAATGTACTTCACTACAAAAGAATATATATATTTTTTTTTTACTGTACATGCAAAACACTTAAATTCATATTCACATTTGGGCATTCGCAAACTTATTACTCGTCATTGTTTTTTGATTCAGGCAATCTTGGGGGAAGATCTAATGAATTGAGGAGCTTTATTTCAAGAATAATAGTGCTTTTCCACCATGTTGTGGCGTATTGGTGTCAAGAAACTATGTTGAAGTGAATTGAGGCGTTAAGACAAAAGTTGTGCTTTGCCACTAAATTGGCATCTAAAGGGACTTTACTCGAAATGGTTTGCTATTAGTGGGGGATAGGGACTGAAATACAAATATATGTGATACAAATATATATATCTATACGTGTATGTTTTTCTGCGCATAAAACAAAGTTTCCCTCTTTTATTAACTTACATGCTTCACATAAAAGATCAAACAAAATCACCTTACATGTCAGATGTTGAAGAGCTACCGAGCACGGCTTAACTTTTAGGTTATGTTCCCATAACTGGTAATGTTGTAAACTGAGTAACAATATGAAATTAATTCATGATAACAACTCACAAAAGTACACTTTAGTGCTTTTTTTGTTTATTCCAGATACATGAGAAGTTTTTGAATGACAGAAGCTGGTGGTTTTTACGCTGGTGTAAGATGTATGGATGCCTGAAAAATGTACTTAATGATAGTAACGTGTTGTATGTTAAGTTATTTGTTTTATTTTTTTGAGACCAAACTAAATTTGTGCATCTAAGGATACACCATAAGTGACATTTGCATGAGATTAGAGAGGAAGTTTGCCCCCAGAGATGCTGTGTATCGTCACAGCTCGGCACATGCATAATTATGCAATAATAATACTCCGCAATTTGCTAATTCAAGGTCCCTATTTGCCCACAGCTCTGCATAAATGCGTCGGAAAATATTTTTAATGAGCACCATTGATCATAGATGACGAAATGCCCTCAGCAACAAAGACACTGGCATGAGATTAACCTGAAATATTAATAGTGGAGTGTTATTGCCATACAGCGCAAGGTGGAGCACTTTGGATTATTCATACTTTCTGTGTGTGTGGGGGGTTTTTTTTTCTTCTTTTTAGGCCAATTGTCCCTTTCTGTTTGATGTTGCATGAGTGGACCGACTATGTGACGTGCGTGTTTGGTTTCTGCGAATGCAGGATGAAATAAAGAAAAAAAAGGTAAGAAAAATACACATTTTTTGGTGGTGGGGGGGAAAAAAAAACAATGCTTCGTTCAAACTATATGTGAGGAGTAGTTCGTTTCTATTCATGACAATTCAGCACAGGGTAGGACCGACTCTTTACAGCTCAAGGCTCAAATCATTTTAAAATATAGATGAAAATACCGGGTCGGTTTATTGTATCTCTTCTTTTGTTAACTTAACATTACTTATGGAAGCCCTGTTGTGCCAACTCACCAGAACCCCCTCACCCCCACCCTTACCGTCAAAGTCTGACGGAAAGGTGAGGGAGACAGTGGACAGTTGGAGCCGGGATTCAAACCGGCAACCCACAAGCCACAGATGCCAATTACTACTACGACGACCACACAAAAATAAAAATGTCCCCGATGAGGTTTATGCAGTCAAAGGTCTTTACAGGACAAAACGTCTAAAGGGTGGGCTGATTCCATCACAACTAAAGTCCAGTCTCCCCCCCCAAACTCACACACACATGACCCTCACTGGCACCTGGTGAGTTGCAGACACCCTGACATCCCATCAAAAAGAAAAAAAAAAAAAGATCCGGCTGAGCAACTGTTTATTTTTAGTGGCTGACTCGGAAGGTAAATGTAGCTTTGTCACACAGAGCCTCACATTCACCTTCCCTCCTCGTGTCCTTCCTCCATCACCTCCTCCTCCACTTTGTACCTATTTCTGTCCTCCTCTTTGGAGTCATTGATAGAAGTGAGTACCCCACCCACCACCTGTGCCCCTACACGCTTCCATCAGCTCTCCATCCGGGTCGTCACTGTCTCCATGGTCTCCGTGGACCCCCGCGGCGCTCACGCACTTAGTATGCTCTGCCTGGGCTCTCGCCTTATAAGGACAAAATGTATTGAAAGAGAGAGAGAGAGAGAGAGAGAGAGAGTGGTTAGGTTGGGGCGGGGGCGTCTTACTAGGCAGGTGGGGGTTGGAGGGGGTGCACAGGCTCTGATAGGGATGCTTTTGGGGTAGGGGAGGCGGGATGAAGACTGCTAGAGAGACAGAAGTCTGATGGAGCTCCAGATTGAGTCTTCAGAGTCCAGGAGTGAATGGAAAGCTATTTCGGCATTTATTGGATCCTCTTGATATTCATCTTAAAGGTCCGCTGCCGTTCCTATAAACATTCTTAATTAGATATTGTTATGAAAAATACATATAACATTATTCACGTCAATGTCTATACGAAAAAATAAACATGAGTGGAGAGCGCGTCATCCATGCGCAAAGTTGCGGAAGTCCCATTCGACATTCAAGTGGTCGCATCTTCTGTCCGTGACGTCACACTGGGACATTCGCTATTGGAAACACGCTGTGCCACCTACTATGGGATATGAACAGCAGAAATATTCGGATTTTTCCAACCCCCCCCCCCCCCTTCTGCCATGGAAGCTCTTTTCGAAGAAGAGAACATCTCACAACCGAGTGAAGTGACCGGTGCAATATTAACCTATCGTTTTGGACCACATTTAGATGATATGCGGATCACGGTCAAACCACATGCAGCCAAACCACCTCCCCGCCCGATCCACCTCCGCGGCGGTGATGAACAACGGCGCCCGCGGCCACGAGCGACGACAACGAGCCACCTCTGCGGCACTTGTCCGCCGATTACGGCTTCAGCTGGTTTGCCACATCGACACATTTAGCACCCCTGACTCAGGGATTACGTCCCTCCCCAATTATTACTTTTTTTTTAGTAGCTGTATACACACCTACCTGTCATTTGGAACCCACGAAGCTCTCGTCCTTTGCACCCGTGGAATCCATTTTTCACGACGAACCGGGTCTTTTGGAAAAGTATGAGGAGCGAATCCATCCTCCCGAGTGTTTGAGCAATAGCCAGCAATACAACGAGCCGACATTTTGGCTAACACCAAGGAACAATGAGCTACTTTCCAGCGGGTAAAACTAGTAGAAACATACGAGCGCGCCTGAATGCGCTACTGCCCTGTACGTCACTTCCTAACCCTTTTGTGGTGGAAAAAAAAACCAGATGGGCCCATACCGGCTGATGTTTTTTTTATTAATAACATACTAAAAATTATGCATTTCATGGCAGTTGACCTTTAAAGGTCCATCCATGTACTAGTATGCTCCTTGTCCTCACTAATACAGACAACTGTGTCTTACTACAGTAATAATGTTTTTCTTCCACTAATGTTGTGTTTCAACAACACAAATATACTCATAATCCATAACATGTCCCTCTTATTTTTTCCAGCCAATATTAAACTTTTTTTAACCACTGACATGACACGTTCAGACGTCTTATGAGCAACGCGGATTTAGCCTTGACAGAGCAAAATATTTTTGCAACCGCTCGCCTGCGATTCTAATTTCCTGCGCCGGAGCTTGAAATGGGACAAAACGGAGTTGGCCCCAATTTGAGCGCGTGCGTGTATTTCCGTGTGTTTGCGAGGGGTGGCCGTGTTGGTTCAGCTGCGGCACTTCTCAGCATCGCACCTCCCGTGCAGCAGGAGGCCCGGCCCGGGCGGCCTCCCCGCGAGGAGCGAGCAGGTGCTAATTGGGCTCCAATAAAAAAAAAAAAAAAAAACGGGGGTTGCATGCGAGGAAAGCCTGGTGTGGTGTTGACTCGGCGTGTGTGTGTGTGTGTAAGTTGTACCGACACATCTCTTCCAGCACAGCTATTTCACTTCAAGTAAAAGTACTCACGAAGTTTTAGCTTAACTTGGAAAAGACAGCTAGCGACTCTGCGTACTCTGGTAAAATTAGAAGCACTGATCTGGGTTTTGCCTTGCTTGATTGCCATTCCGTGGGGAAAAAAAAAACCTATTCGTGTAGAGGAGTAAAGTATCTGTACTCGGTTACTTCCGACCACTGAAATAGACATCTCGCGGTGGTGCAGATTGGGAGAATGACACCCCTTTGAAAAGAGAGAGAGAGACGCAAATCTGTTTAGTCACAGTACCCCGAGTGGAGCGAAAGGCAGACGAAGAGGCGCGTTAAGCTGACTGCTAAATGTGTCTCTGAAAATGGAAAGAATGATGTTTGTGTCAGCATTTTATCTCCCCGAAACATCATCTTTTTAATCTCTTCCGACCTTTAGGCGACACAAAGCCACTGAGAGCCCCCCCCCCCCCATTCCCACCATCTTAGATTTGGATTCAGCTCTTGTCTCATCCCTCTGCTGTGACTCCCAATCAACTTCCTTTGAAGGTATGAGGGGCAATGTATGGGGCTCGATATTGTTCCCTGGTGTGTGCCTGCAATGATATAATTTGATAGAGATGGTAGTGATTACATGGCTGTGTTGAAGGAGCGGTAAAGTTGCCTTTTGGGATAGTTTGTAGAGTACAGTGAAGAAAATAAGTATTTGAACACCCTGCTATATTGCAAGTTCTCCCACTTACAAATCTTGGAGGGGTCTGAAATTTCCATTGTAGGTGCATGTCCACTGTGAGAGAGATCATCTAAAAAAAAAAAATCCAGAAATCACAATATATGATTTTTTTTAACGATTTATTTGTGTAATACAGCTGCAAACAAGTATTTGAACACCTGTCTATCAGCTAGAATTCTGACCCTCAAAGACCTGTTAGTCCTCCTCCACTCCATGTATTATCCTGAACAGATGCTCCTGTGTCAGGTCGTTAGCTACATAAAGACACCGGTCCACCCCATACAATCAGTAAGACTCAAACTTGGAACACGGCCAAGACCAAAGAGCTGTCCAAAGACACTAGAGACAAACTTGTACAACTCAAGAAGTACAAGAAATTGCCAAGCAGCTTGGTGAACAAAGGTCCATTGTTGGAGCAATCATTAGAAAATGGAAGAAGCTAAACATGACGGTCAGTCTCAATCGGAGTGGAGCCCCATGCAAGATATCACCTCGTGGGGTCTCAATGATCCTGAGAAAGGTGAGGAATCAGCCCAGGACTACACAACAGGACTTGGTCAATGACCTGAAAAGAGCTGGGACCACCGTTTCCAAGGTGACTGTTGGTAATACACTAAGACGTCATGCATGGCACGGAAGGTTCCCTTGCTTAAACCAGCACATGTCAAGGCCCGTCTTAAGTTGGCCAATGACCATTTGGATGAAACAGATGAGTCATGGGAGACGGTTTTGTGGTCAGTTGAGACCAAAAATTGAACTTTTTGGTCATAATTCCACTAACCGTGTTTGGAGGAAGACGAATGATGAGTTCCGTCCCAAGAACACCATCCCTACTGTGAAGCATGGGGGGTGGTAGCATCACGCTTTGGGGGTGATTTTTCTGCACATGGGACAGGACGACTGCACTGTATTAAGGAGAGGAAGATTTTGATGGCATGCTCCACCTGTCAGTTATAAAAGTTGGCAGTAACTAAGTATGTATACAAGTGTAGGTCGACATGTTACGTATTCAAAGTAAGAGGAAATAAAAGGCATTATTATGTGTCACTGCTGATAGAAGGATGCTTAGGGTGGCAACTCCCCTGTCTCCCCTCCCCCCTATATTCGGTTTAGTATTCAACTATAGAGGGATGCCAACATGTCTCCCCCCTTGGGCGCCCCTACTCACAGTTTTACAACACCCCTCTTGGTAGCGATCCGCTATCAGTTGAAAACAGATCACGGATTACCATGGCTTTAGGATTTGGACTCTAGAGTCCGCATAAAGACCGGATGCACATTAGGGTATTGTGAGAGATAAGTCGATGTTGCTATGGGAAATTGGCCGAAAATGTATTTAGTTACTACAAATATTGCAGCTACGTACATCTATTTTTTCCAGCGATGTACAATAAGAGGAAGAACAATTAAATGTTCATTCACTAGATGGCCACCAGAACAATGCGTGATGATGCCCAATTGACCCTGTTGTATGCAGTGTACTGTACATGGGGGGGTTGGCCGCAATCACAGACAAATACATGCCAAACCTTTGTAGGTTAATGTAAGTGGAAAGGACAAGAGGGGCCCCCAGGGGGTGTAAATAGGGATGTGGCGGTAGAGTTAATTTCCGGGGGAAAAAAATGGCAATGTAGATCTTTCGTATTGGACTCCAGTCACTCTTTACAAAATGTTGGTTTTATCGAAAAATATTGGTGTGTTTAATATTTTGGGCTTTTAAGAAAATGAAATAATTCCAGTGCGGTTTTGGTTGTTTTTATAACTTAATGGTGGTTGGTTTTACGGTTTCACATTGCTGAAATATTCTTGACTTCCCTTCTTTTTCTATCCCGCATATTCTCATTCCACTCATGGACAAACTGGACCTTGATCACCAGGCAACTGAAGGGAATATTGAAAGCCATTCACAGGTAGGATGCATAAGAGGTTCATTGAAAACTATCACTTGTCTAGATGTCTGAATGGTTGTTGCTCTAAATGTATCCTGCGATCTATTGGCTGGTGACCAGTCTGGGGTGTCCCCTGTCTCAGGCCCAAAAGTCAGCTGGGATAGGCTCCAGATCACCTGTGACCTTACAGAAAGTGGTTGGATAGATGAATGTTTAAAACGTATTGATTACATACAGCAGAGGAAAATGTCACTTGGGAAAAGGGGTCCTCCACATTATCAATTATTGAAAACATTTGTTTTTCAATTGTGGCGCTGGTACTGCCAGAACCTTTTTGTTTAAAAAAAAATGACAATTTACATCAAATGAAAAAATTGACCACAAAAAAAATAACATTTTTTTTAAAATGTTGAACTTTTGGTTGTCCAGAAATCATTTTTTAATGACTGCAATACAGCACATTGACTTGTTGGACAAGCACGGGGAACAGTTCACTTTGGCGCCATCTGGTGGAATATTTGCTACGATGCACGGATATTCAATGACTAAACGTGTGTGACAAAACTAAAAAGATCAACTTGTAAGAATAAAAATATTTTTGAATGTTTGTCCAATTACACACAGTTATTAAAAGACCACAAAACAGGAACAATTTTCCCAATTTATACCTATATATAACTTTTATGATGATGATGATTGAGCACCAAGAAACAAGTCCTTCAACTGGAAATAAACAGAAAAACTCATCCATCCATCCTTATTCGTACCCACGTATCCTCACAAAAGTTGCGGGAGTGCTGGAGCCTATCCCAGCTGTCAACGGGAAGGAGGCGGGGTACACCCTGAACTTGTTGCCATCTAATCGCAGGGCACATGGAGATAGACAACAGTCGCACTTGCAATCACACCTCGGAGCAATTTACCACATGCAAACTCCAAACAGGCGCGGCCCTCAGAACTGTAAGGCCAACGCTTTATAGCTGCCCCACCGTGCTGTCGGAAAAACTCAATGAAACAAACAAAAAGAAAAAGTTTAAAAATATCAACTAACAAAAATCCTACAAATGTGTCAACAGAATGAAATTAATATCTATATTTCGTGGAGTAATCCTTGGGCGACACCACCAGACCTCGTCCTTTTCTTGCTCCCCGGTACACAGTCTCAACAATGTCTATCATCTCCTGCTTGTCCTCCATTGTCCAGTTTATCTTGTTGTTGTTGCCAGTTCCCAAATCAATCATGATGTGCTTGTTTCTGGATTAAAAAAAAAATGGCAATAATTGTGAGACAGGCAGGAGTTTTAATACATTTAAATATCGTCAAATGACTCAGTCCTTTACCTGAAAAAGAACATGACAGTGCAAGGGTCGTATAACTCGTACATCTTGTTGAAGTCGGGCACTTCTGTAATGTCTACCAGGTAGATGACGGCAAAGTTTTTGACCTGGGAGAGCAGTGAAGTGGTTAATGGCGAAAAATCATGCATTTTTCTCCCCCTGGCAGTTCTCAGGTGTCCGAGCATATCTGTGACGACTCCAAGAGTTGCTGAAATTAGCTTGCTTTTAAGGGCCAGGTCCGCCTCGAGCAACTAACTATTCACCTGTTACCATAGCAACTGGGGATGGAGCAAGGGAGTTGCAAATAGCGAACAGCTACTCAAACTCATGTCGTGTGCGTAGAATTTTATGGTCTCTGCTCTGTGGGAAAAATGATAACTGGAGCTTCTTCTGGGGGCTTCTCTGCAGGTTTCTTCTGGCTCTAAACACCACATTTCGTCGAGTGGGACTCCACTGAAGGTACACAACTGTCAAAAGTCAACTGTCCGTAGTGTAGCCCCTTTCAAATCTACAATCGTCTTAATCGGTGCTATTGAGGTTTTATATACCGACGTCACGCGAGCCAATGCTAGGCAACACAAAGAGTTTTGCTAAAATACTCCACGAACCTTTTCGGCGATGCTGTACAGAACCTCGTCCATTTTCATACATGTCGGGTCCCAGTCGTGCCCGAAGCGGATGACGAGCACTCGGTCCTCTTCGGACAGAATGGCTTGGTCGACCTGCCAGCCATTGTGAAGATGCGGTAGCATGTACGACATTTTCAAACGTCGCTTTCGACTCCTAGCTCCTGAAATCAAACAAAAATGTTGGTTGGATCATAAATATTTATAGTTTAATTTGGCTTTCGTTGCGTAATTGCGTAAAGAGCATTGATGTCAAACAACGCGAGGTGAGTGTGGCAATGTTAGCCTAATGGCTAATATATCGGACTATATTGAGACGTTTTGGTTTAAAACACCAAAACCTATCAACCTACAGTTTAAAATGCGTTAAAGTTGAGACACTTACCTAAATATCTTGGCACAATATATTATTCGGCGAAACGAGTGGTTTAAAGAAGCAAAATGAAGCGTGTTTACTATTTCCAGACTAGCTTTTTGCCCGGGTGCTGTCGCGTTGGGTACGTCATCGACACGCGACAGAAGCCCACAACGGCGACGTCAGTCATTTAACGCTGAGGGCTCTTGGCACAGAAAATTAGAGAAAATAGTGAAAGACAGGAGGCAAAAGTGTGACTACGTGCTGCAAATGATGATGCAACAACAACAAAAAAATAGCTACTAACTTCTTAGCTCCTTAAGTTGTGACAAATTGCCTATCTGCCCAGCGGTGTACTGATAACCTTTGTAGTGGCTTCAAATTCTTGACACTGATTTGGGTATACATTCAATACCTAGACACCCAGAGTATCATGAGCCTTATTATTGTGGAGCAATACATAATATATTTCAGGTATGTATGTCTTTTTTAAGCGTTTTTTTTTTAACTTGATAGCACATTAAAGCTTTTATTGCTTCAAATCCACATCGCATGATGTAAAGAGACACAATGACAAAACATTTATTTTCTTGTGCAATTCCTTACAGTACAAATAGAAATGACACTGAACAAAGATCCAAAGGTTATAGGAAACTTTCCAGTCTATGACATAGCAGCATATTATGACACTCCTTTTCAAAGAGCGTACGAATCACCATTTAAGATATGTCCGAGCCTGTCGTCAAGTCCACTCTCTACATGCCACACAATTGCATGGATGTGGTTCAGAACAGCTGAGTGATTACCTTTTTTTTTCATGTTAAGACTATTTGGTCTATGACACATTTGTTTTAATATTGGGGGAAAAAAGTTATGAACTGCCATCAATGCTAATCATCCCTTAAAGCTGATGTAGGCATCTTGTATCCTGTATGGCTGTTGTTTTTTTTTTTGTTTTTGTTTTTGTTTTCTTCACATTACAGCCGGGACAGAACAGGCAATGACAACAACCAGAAAAATCTCTATTGAAATGTCACATTACTCTCCCGTCACAACACAGTTCCTTCCACCAGATCCCAGTTTTTCGGGAAAGGCTCCAGCCAGCAGAGGGCCCGATGAACATTCGCTATGGAGGCGCGAGCGGACTCCGCCAGTAGTTTCCCCTCGCGCTTTCCACAACACACTGAACCAAACTCGAATAAAATCCATCCAATATCCGTCGACATCTCTCCCGCGAGGCTGCACGAATAATCCGCTACACAATCATGTTTTACAATCCCTGATGAGCACTTAAACATAATTACAACACTGGAACGTACAGTGTTAAAAATAAGGTGGAGCACAGTAGATTGATTCGCTGTACTGGTTGCTAGTTGGAGGGGTGCTCCGGACATGAGCGATTCACTTCAAACCACTCGTCTATACACCTGGAAACAAAAAAAAACAACAAAGAATTATGTAGAAGTTTGGATTAAAGATGACACATTCCACTTTATATTTACCCTGCATTTGTACAAACAGTTCTCAGGATGGTTTCAAGATCCCTCTTAAGCTGTGACCACTGATCCATAAAAAAATACATAGCTGGCATCTACAGTTTTAGGATACCCACAATTACCAACATTTTCCTTGGTTTAATATGCACTGGTAGATCTAAAATCCGGTTTAGAGGACATGGGTCAAATTTGACACACAGGGATGGGAATTTTCCGCAGATTCGCGGGATTCAGTTTTTTCAGCTGAAAATGTCATTTTTCTGAAACGTGTAAATCCGTTGATCAAGATCTGTGATCAAGCTAGGCCGCCAGCATCAATCGGCAACACTCGTCGTGAAATAAGTTAACAGCTGTGATAGCGGAAAACGGCATTGCTATCTGTTTGCATTGAAATTGGTGTTTATAATTAGGACAAGATTCTGATTTCTGGCAGGATTTTGGTGGTATTTCATCAGTATTTTCACTCTGATGTTAACATTTCATAGAGAAGCATTCTGTTTACTATGGCATAGATATATCTCATAGACATACGTACGCATATGTTATCGAGCGGTCTGCACGTTTGCCAGTATGGCGAAAAGATGAAGATCGTTCCAGGGAAATTGATAAAAACCACGGGGTAAAAAAAAAAAAACTGTTTCAGATGGGCATGGCTTGAAAAAATTGTAATTGTGCAGATAGGAACGAAAACTGTATCAACAACATGTCTAACTGAACACATACAAAAAGTGGACGTTCCCGGCAAAGTGCCGTGCACTCTGTTCCGATAGGAGCAAAAAATATCCAGGAAACATAAAGTTAAGTTGGACATAAATTTCTCAAATATTATATAATTGACAACTGTTATTACGATTAGGCCTCTGTATAGCACTGGCCCTGTAGATCACGCATTTTATCACTCACTTTTATATTTAATGATCTCTCTCTCTCTCATATATATATATATATATATATATTTTTTTTTTTTTTCTCTTTTTATATATAAACAAATGTGTACTTATTTCTGAAGTATAACATGTAAGTGCAGTAGCCTGTTTGATATAAATTTCACTCAGTCTACGTGTTTATGTCTGAAGTTTGGCAAAATTATTTTGGTGGTTTGGACTCATATTTTAAGTTTTCAAAATATTATGATTGCCCTATATTTACACTATTAGAAGTAACCAGAGGTCACCATTTTACAGTGTGTTTTATAAAAAAAAATAAAAAATTGTGCCCAAAGGGGGGCACACCCCCCTTTGAACCCCCGAAGGCAGACATTTTCAGTGTTTTTCCAAATCGGTCATTCTCATCCCTGGACCCAAAACAGTTTTAGTGTACGCAAACTTTATATAGCACCTGTAGAAAATAATGATTTTTTTGTTTCTGCATGTTGAGCCACTTGACTAAATAAAAGAACTAACATTTCAGGGTTTAAAAAAAAAAAGACATGGTATTTTGATTCCTGTCAAATGTCGGAATGCGTGAAGTTTGACCCAAGCAACTTGCAGGATTAAGCGGTTTGGAATGTGAATGTTTCCTTAAGCACTGACTCAATGTTTGCTTGCCAAGGTAAATAAGTTTTTCTTTTAAGTGTCATCGCTTGTAGCTATTTGAAAAAGAGTCGGTCCGAAATGAATAGTAGTAGAGGAGGATATTTATCTTACTGAACTCTAAATTGACGGTAATATTTGTATTGTTTCACAGTCATAATGGCCCTCTCAGGGAAAGCGGAACAATAATGTGGCCCGTGAGAAAAATGAGTTTTGACACCCATGCTCTAAATTGCCTATAGGTGTGAAAGTGACTGAACAGTTGGTTGTCTATATACGCCTTTTGGAATATATTTCACATCTTCCATTTATACGGTCCATGTCTAGACCATGCTGGCCAAGACTAAAGAGCTCTCAAATGATGTCTGCGGTTCGAACGAGTTACAAAACCATCAGCAAAGGGGATGGCGACAACATAACGCGGAAGACGACAAGATCATCAACGGCCCCTAATCTGGAGCTCTGCGTGAGATCTTGCCTCGTGGAGCGAGGAGGATTATGACAAAGGTAAGGGGGCGGCCTCAAAGTCGACATCAGCAAATATGTCATGATCTGAAGACGTAAAGACGTAAATTTGGCCTGCTTTACATAGAATCAGACCGTGCCGACCAATCGCGAGGCCACTTGTCTGCGTCATCGTGTCTGCCGCAATGTGAAAATGGTTAGGATCTACCAGGGGAATGCTAACTTGCACCGCACTGGATAGACGCTGTGCCACATCCCTTCTAAGTCGCTAATCTTTGTCTGCATAGCGGCGAATAGGCGACACTCCTGACAAGTATCATTATCATTAAAGGAGGATGAGGAGTAACTAAGTGAGCATGCAACACGAGAAAGAAGAGAGAACAGAAGAAGACTGAGAAGTCAGGTTGACTGCTAAGTTATTGTGAGATAAGAGCAAAACACAAAAATAAGTGCTTGCGTTGCAGTCTGTGTTGCAGCATAAAGTCATCAACAATGAACGGCAAATTATCAGGTTCATTCATGAGGGCCTGGAGATCAAATAATACAACAGCTACTACCTAGTAAGCAGGTACACAACACGTTGAAAAAATTGAAATGAATTTGTATCTTACTGCAGACGTCAGCCAGGAGGAGGAGTTTATATAGTCAAAAGTGTATTAATACATTATTAAATATTTAGAATATCATGACTGTTCTTTTTTTTTTGAGTGCTGAGTTTTAATTTTGAATTTAGTCTAGCTGTTTTTTATTTTTTGGATTTGTAATTAATTTAGCTTTGTTTAGGACTTATACATGTATAATTTTTGCGCTTAAGTATATACCATAATATAATAATAATAATAATATACCCCCATTACATTGAGGGGATCCAATTCACGCCATGTTATGATTTTACGCCATATCGCTACCCCTAATCTGAAGACAATCAGGACCGAGAAAATAGGTGGTAACATAGTAGACTTGAGGCACATGTTCAGGTTTTAAAAACCAAAATTATTTTGCATATGCTTGGGAGAAAGGTGATATGAAATCAAACTTTTTGGCATCAATTAAACGTGCTATGTTTGGAGAACGATGACATCTTGAGTATGGCACCGAGAACAATGCCCACAGTAAACCATGGGGGTGCAAATGTTATAATTTTGGGGTGAAGGCGACTTCGAAGAGCCCTTTTGTGTCAAAAACTGGATGAAAACCACCTTTCCTCGTCAAGAACACAGAGAAGAGTCTCAGATGGCTCTTCCAGCATGACAATGACCCAAATATACTAATTTGTTTGTATATAAACAAAGGAGTGGCCCAAGAAAAAAAAAATTATGATGGCTTTGTCGGTCTCCAGACCTCAGTGCAATGGAAAAAAAAACCTGTTAAGGGAGTTCAAGTTTCGAGTTTTGGCAGTTGTGTGAGTAAATTACCCCTTATGGTAGATACAGAGGCAGGGGAGTCTGGCAATGGTGTCGCCTTGCTCCAGCTCCTCTAAGCAGATGGCACATTCCCCAGAATCTCTGGACAGGATGTCCTCTGAAATCGAAACAAACAAAAAAAAAAAATACACAAATGTTGTATCAAATGAACAGATGAGTTACTTTGTAAATTGTAATGGAATTTTCATAAAAGTATCCTATATAGAGAAAAAATATGAACTGAAGCATATAGTATCCTTTGCTATATTTTTAGCAGTGATAGGCCCACGTGTCAATATCGGGCTTGGGTGTCACGTGACTTACTGGTAGCAATGTCGTGTATGTATAGAAAATCTGACCTTGCATAGCGATAATAGTACCTGTGTGCATTAAGAGCGGGATAAACGGGATGGATGATGCATTCTGTTGATTTCTATTATACACGGTGATGGTTATGAATAACTGGCGTAGGAGCAATCACATAATTATATGGCGCACGTGATCATGTGCCAGTAGACTGAACTGGCGTTGGATTTTTAGTCTGATTTCGCTTCGTGTGTATTTCAAGTCATAGTTACTTACATTCTTGGCGCATGCATCCTATGCCTGCATGCTTATGACTGTGTATTTCTAGTCGACGTATCTATTTAGAATACGCAACGTGGCAGTTGTCATTAATAACTGGTATGCAGTGATCACATTACAGGACCTGTATGACAACTGTGCTTGGCCTAGCACGAGTACTCACTAACACACTACAAACCGGGGCAATAGCACCAAGTTCTACTGTAGTAGTGCAACATAATTAAGAGTGAAAAGAAAGCGGGGGCTGCTTCAGAGTAACACGGAACAGTGCGTTCCCGCTATATGGGGGGGGGGGAAACCTGCACATGACCGAGATCCTCATCATTGCACTGAAACGAAAAATCTATTGAAAAATAAAGCACGTAACTGGCAGTTATCTTTAAATAATTGGGGATTGATGTATGGCGTTGGGTAACAGATGTGAGCATTCAGCCAGAAGATCCATCCATCCATTTTCTTTTGACGCTTATCCTCACAAGTGTCGCAGGGAGTGCTGAAGCCTATCCCAGCTGTTAACGGGCAGGAGGCGGGGGACACCCCGAACTGGTTGCCAGCCAATTGCAGGGCACATGGAGACAAACAGCCATACTCGGAATCATACCTTGGGCAAATTTAGAGTGTGCAATTAATGTTGCATGTTTTTGGGATGTGGGAGGAAACCAGAGTGCCTGGAGAAAACCCACGCAGGCACCGGGAGAACATGCAAACTCCACGTAGGCGGGGCCGGGATCGAACCCGGAACCTCAGAACTGTGAGGCCAACGATTTACCAGCTGTACCAGCTGATCCACCGTGCCGCCGAACTCAAACTTAACTCCCCTCCTAAAAATAAATGTTTATTGATTAGCCGCTCAAAGATGCTAATGTAAATAATTTGGCTGGGTCACATTTTGGGAGTCAAAATGTTCTGTTATCCCAAAAAAGTCAGAAAAACCCCAATAAACATGGCGTCTATTTCATGAGTTGAAGTTGAACCAAATTTTAACAATTTACATTTTATGGATTACCATGTCAATCATGTTCCTGGGTCAATTTGACGCAGGCACGGGGAGAACATGCAAACTCCACACAGGCAGGGCCGGGATTGAACCCGGGACCTCAGAACTGTGAGGCCAACGCTATACCAGCTGATCCCTCGTGCTGCCATTTTGGTGTTATAATATGCAATATTTAATTTTCTTGTTTTATATGCCACTTAATGGTAAACTTTAAGTAATTATAATGTGTTATATCACAGATTTGTAACTATTTGGAGTGTGTCTTGCACATGTACCCTTGTCATAAAAACTAGCAGGTGACATGTAGTCGTTTCTCCCCCACCCCCTGAAAATAGTGTCAATCTTACTGTTGTAGGTGAGGCGCGACTTGCTGAAACACATGAGCAGATGTTTCTCTATTTCATCCGACGCCATGAACTTGGAGCACACGGGACAATGGAAACCTGGGGAGGAGACAAACACAGAGAGGAATACGAAAGAAGACCCAGATACGTGGTCTCGGATTGACAGGTACACAACTCAACATGTACTTCTTGAAACTATGCAACTGCCGTGTATGGCATGATTTTTTTTTCCTTTGACCCGATTATCTGAAGCCATTCTGTTCATTGCAATTTTTGCAAGGTCATAATGTACCTCGCAACACATTCTTCTGGAAAAAAAAACACCATGTGACCGAACGGTTTAGTGTTTAATCAAGTCATAATTTGAAGCCCATATATGTGGATTTGGAGCAGCTTCTCAGCCAGATTAACCGGGCAAGCGTCCACTAGCTGGAGTATGATGAAATCCAAATTGGGAAATGGCACTCCCATGCATCATATGTGCACCATGTGTGCACGGGGAAGGCCAGGAAAGAGGAACGGCACGTGACGAGAAGACCTGCTGTTCATTAATGATTGGACATCCTGGTGAGGGAAATTGCCACCATGGGGGCGGGTCGTGTCATACCAGGAATAGTCAGAATAAGGAAATGGACAACGTTTCTGTTGTATGATATAGGGGCAGGAGAGACGGTGACAGTTTTGGTTAAGTTCAGTTTTGTCTCATTTGGGACACGCCCCACCAGGAAGTGTGCATGCATGTGCGTGCGTGTGCAAATGTGTAACCAGCAGGCAGCTCTTATCTGCTGACCTACATTATGCACTCTTCCCTCTCGCGGTCGCCGTGAAAAACAGGCCGGTTTTGCAAGACGGTTAAAGAGCGGGGAGGGGAGGGAAGGAGGGAGACTCTTAAAACAAAACCACCACCTGTGGCCGCAGTCACACGGCGACGGCTGTTGTACTGTAAAGTGCTGTGCGCCCTGCTGGAAAATTACAATTCAAGCAAGTGGGGCTGTTAAGAAACGCTCACGTTCACTTTGTTAGGACACATGCATGGTAAAGATAAGATGCACTGGAGGAGGGGTGTTGAAAAGGGAACTATGGATAGCAGGTAGTGGTGGGAAAAATGCAGCACATAGGCTATGTGCAGCCCCGCAGGGCATTCTATTTGTTCTGCTATTCTAAAAACAAACAAAAACTATTTCTATTTGAAAAAATAAAATACAAACTTAGCAAATCATCAAAAAGTGGATTTATTTGCCATTCCTGGCTTGGGAGGGCAGTAGGACTTTAAAGTGCTTTATTTTATTTATTTTTGTAACTTGGGGGGGGGGGGGGAATAATTTTGGGATGAAAATCAATTACCTAAAAAAAAATAGTAATGTTTTTTCCCCTAGGTCTTGCTTGTCCTCATTAGGGTTACGGTGGCTAACCTCAGCTGACTTTGGGCAGATAAGCAGGGGACAGCTGGGACTGGTCGCCAGGCCAGGGCCACAGGGCACATCTAAACAAACAATATTTACTTGCACATTTAATATTACAATTTAAACCAAAAAAAAAAATCTAAAATGCATGTTTTGTTTTTCAAAAATGTATTTATTGACTACACGTACCCGCAGAAAAGGCACAGGAACACCCGACCTCGGATGCCCTCTCAGTACTGTGAAGCCGACGTATTCGGACCCAAAACAAATACACGCTGGTTTATTTTGAATAGCGAGTCTCCATTTTGGGTCACGGGTGAGCTCGGGCCTTTTTGCAGCTGAGTTTTTTTGGGGGCCGAGATAAGCGCAGTTACACCCTGAAATGGTCTCCAGGCACGTGGAGACAAACGACCAATCACACTCACACCTACGAACAATATATTCATATTTTCCTGCACATTTACTTGCAGAAAATTAAAAAAAAATGTGACCGGTGACATGTCATAATGCACATTAATTAACTTGGACCTGGAGCAATCTGATCTTGAAGCTTACCTGTCAGCAGGCGTGGAGACAGATGTGCCGGTAGGGACCCTATTAGCAGCCTGTGGCCCTCGGGGGTCATCTGGCCCTCGTCGTCACCATCTGTGCCATCCAGACTTTGATTGAGAGCGTGCGAGCCCGGCCTGCCGCCGGCCGGTATGCTGAGGCCAGAGCTGGTGGGCCCCCCGCCCGTGTACCTGATGCGGGGACCCTCGGGTCCATTGGTGTACCTGAAACCAGCGAACCTCTCCCCTCCGCCGGTGTTCCCGGACGGCAGGTCGGAGCTGGAATATGCCCGGGTTCTGCCGTCGTACGCGGAATTGCTTTGTTTGGCCCCCATGCTGTTTTGTTGTTGTTTGGGTTTTTTTTTTCTATTGTTTATGTGATCAGGGGCGAAGCTCGTCAAGCTCTTGAGTGGGGCTTAACACATGCTTACCGTCCTGACGACGTGACAGCAACAAAGGAGACGCAAGTCAAAGCGACATTGTAGCGTCGAGACAACATCTTAAAGTTCCATTGTCGTGGTTAAAAGTGCGGACTGGCTCACACGCAACTTCAATTTCCCAAACGGGCGTTTTTGTTTGTTGTTGTTGCTTTTTCTTTCTTTCTTTTAGATTGACAAGAGCCCTTCCCTCTTCGTTCGTTTCCGAAATAAAACAAAGGTGCAAAAAAAGAAAAATAGAATCTCTTCAGCTGGACGCCATCCGCCGATCGTCCTCCGGCGTGCGAGCGTGTGATCGAGAGTTGACAAGCATCCCACGTAGTTAAAGTTTGTTTTTGTTCTCGACTGTGGACCTTCTGAGGAGAAAAATAGAAGCAGGGATTGCCCTCCTCCTCCCACCGGAAGCGTCTGTCAAGAGGACACTATCCCGCCTTCGAAGCAAAAGCTCAAAAAAGCGACTCCCCGGTTTTAACCGTTTGAGTTAAGATTTATGCCCTTCATATTTCGTTTGGTTTTAAATTTAAGCCTTATGTTTCCATTTCCCACCTATAAAATAGTGTATTCGTTTGCTTTAAAATAAACAATGCTTATTTTGAAGGTCACATTCATTGTGTTTCGTTTCCGACCCGTACTTGATTTACCAGTCCGGCGCCTGCGTCGTCACACGGCGACAGACCAGCGGCCTGTTGTTGAGTCAAGACTTGTCGGCAATCAATCGCGGGCACGTGCATATTATCACATTTATGGACAACGTGTTCATATTTTAATCCTTTGCTTGCAGTAACTGCATCACCGCGAGTCAATCTCCAACCCTATAGACTCCTTAACCTCTTAGAGGCTTTTAGAGTCTTAAATGAATCTGTTTATGTTGTTCGAATGTGTACTAGAATCAAACCTGTAACCTCTACTGTGAGGCAAATGTGGTAACAACTCAGTCACTGTGGTGCTACATTGGGCAATTAAAAAAAAGAAGAAAGACAATTTAGTCATAGCCGCGGTCTGGACCAAATTGATTCAAAATCGACCCACAAAATAATTGATTTATTATTATAAATTATTTTTCCATTGCTGCATTGGACCAGGCCCCTGATTGTTTGTGTGTGTAGCTTTGACAGCACCCGAGGCCCCAAAATTGTGTGTTGTTTATCAACTTGAAAACCTGGCAATTTTAAGAGAGAAAATAATCGAGCCCCTGAAAATTGTTACTTTTTTTGCCATTTCTGGGTCATGCTAATACAATTTTTTTATGTGCTAAAGGTTTCCTGGTGCTTGAGGACAGACGCTTTTTTTTTTTAAACGACCTTAAAAATTAGCAATTATGCCACAGCAATATAAAACATCACAATGAAAAAGAAATTGCTTCTCCCCCCCCCCCCCCCCCATTTCTCTGTCTGATTGGGGCCACTGGTGGTGCGGCAGACGTTTTCCCGGTGCTCGAGAGAGTCGTTTTTCGAAGCTTGGAAAATGTGCGATTTAGTGAAGCGTAAGAAAAATCGGCCCCCTTTGAAATCGACACAACAACCAAAGAGTGGTTTCACACGCTTTATTGGAACAATTGCACACACACGCACGCACGTACGTCTCTGGGACAAACGCAATAAAGATACACTCCATGAGGAACGTTGGAAGAGGCCCGGAATGAGACAAACGCAGGCTAAAGATGAACTATCTGTGTGCTGAAGGCGGTGGTGGGTGGCAGGGTGGCTCCGAGCGCCAAATAGCAACAGAAATGAGATTTATGCTGTCTGGGGGGGAATAATGGGGTGCACAACCGGAGTCCCTTTCTGGGCCTCTACGTACAATACACTGTATCGTATATGCCAATGTACTGACTCCAAGGTAACTTTGTACCTTTTGTAGGACCAAATGTGTACATAATATTTGGGTATGCATTCCGTTAAAAGGTATGTGAACGGCTTGTGCTTGGGAGAGGCAAGGCAACAACTAGGAAGAACACATTGAAGATAAAACGAGGGTGTCATGTGACACGGGAACCAGGAAGAGCAAACTCGGCAGCACAGGGCCTTTTGTTGTGACAGTCACAAGATAGCAAAAGGAAGGCGGGGGGGGAATGTCTGCTTGTGGTGATGTAATATGAGAAATTCTCCATGCCCCTCGTGAAAATGCGTAAAATGCCTTTTTTTTTTTTTTCCCATCACGCTCAAAACACTTGAGATCCGCCTAGTAGCCGCGAATGGAAAAATCTACCCGTCCCCGTCTCGCGTGTTTGCCGCCCGTCCGTTCTCCTCGCTGCTTGTTTTGCGTGTTGTCACCAGGCGAGCGGAGAAAGTGGGTGAACGGTCACACTCGAATCCCGGGAAGTACAAGCGGTGCCGCGTCGCCGTGGAACGTTAACCCAAAACGGTGAAAGATTATGAAACTTGCGTGGTGGCGTGGGTCACAGAGCCCTGTTGTGTTTCTGTGCATGGTAGGGGTCAAGGGAGAATTCAGGATGGCGGGGGGGGGGTCAAACAAGTGTCAGCAGAGTGTGCGCCTTTAGAAAGCAAAGCAACATTCAATTCAAGAACATGGTGATGAATTTTTCTTCTAAATTGGCCCCGTGTGTGTGTGTTTATCAGTAGTGAGGCCTTCCACGACCCCTGGCCAGCTTCCTTCCTCTGGCGGGTGTGTGCGGGGGTGCTCGTCACTGCTGGCTGACCCCCATCTGCTGGTGGTCGGGCCCCGGCTCGCCCTCCACGTCGGCGTGGTAATGCTCGAACGTCTCGTCTTCTATGTCGGGGAGCCCCAGCAGCTGGCGGGAGGAGACGGAAAACGGCGAGTTTGAACACTCTTGGGAGCGGAAGGCCCGCGCGTGCGTCAGCGTAGCCCCAATACTCGGTGATTTGCAGCTTTTTTAATTAGTTGAGGGAAGAGGTAGGAGTACATCACATACAGTATGTTCAATTCTCATGTTACCGTGGCAAACGTCAAGTGGAGTTCAGACAAAATGTCCAGCAAGTCAAGCGATTACTGAGATCATCTGATTATAAATGAAGTCATCGTTTCGCTCAGTTACAACATATTTACACATGAGCCATTTTCACGGCGCCATATTGCAGGTCAAACAGAGCTGCTCGACGTTGTGGGAGACATTGAATCGGAGGAGAATATTTACAATACCCGAGACCTGTTGTGCTGTTGGTTGTCACAACAGACGAGATAGATATTCAAAGACATCATTGTATGAAATACCGGCTGATAAGACCAGAAAATATTGATGGATTTCAGCAATTAAACATGATGGATGGTGTCCAATGGATCGCTTCGTTTCACGTAGGAATTATTCGTCTCAATCTCAAATGACCAAATAGTATTTATAATGGCAAGTTGGCTCATTTGTGAACAATGCGTGTTAAAAGAGGTTCATGGAGGTTAAGTGTGGCCGCAATCGCTTCCGTGTACGTTCCATGGAGACGACTTCATCCCATTTTTTTTTCAATCATAGTTAATGAATGCGAGTTTGTGTAAAACCAGGGGTCATTTATTTAAGTATTGCTATTTGTATTGAATACTATCTGAAAAGATTGACGGATTCCGGCACAGGTTAATGTGTCGCCGAACACACTCCCGCGTTCACGAGCCATCAAAATCGTCACTATGTGGGATTTATTCTTAATGAGAACAGATCCAGCAACAAAGTATTCGTATACGTCTAGACTTTTATACGCTTTCCAACTTTTCCGTGTAAATCTCGACGAATTACTCACCGGATCCATGTGTAGATCCAGTTGTCCAAGACAAGCCCAAGTGAATTAACAGTCTCTGGGCGTCGTGCTAGAAGACATATTTCCGTGTCGTCTCCAACCGACTTAGCATTGAGCAATGCTTAGCTTGACCGGCAATATGGCGAGGTAAACAAAAGTCACGTGATTTTATGACGTAGGTGCACGAGAGAGGATTCAGAGCTGATGCAGAATTATTACTATTATTACTGTTCTGCGGGTAAATTCATCACCTATTTTTTTTCCCTTAACTACAAACTGATAACTTTTAGTGTTAGAGTAACGCTCCATAAAAAAAAAATAAGTCATGATCTCAGCACAAGCAGCCGTGGCTAACGTGCGCTTGTATACATCGCACGGCGAGTGCAAGTTGAGGTGGCGCGTAGCTCCGGTCAGGAACTCGAGGGTGGCGGCATGAGGCAACGTTCAAATCTCGCCCCCAGTTACACAACTGGAAACTGCCCATTACAATAATAATTTAATTGAAATGGATTGCCCGTAGATGAATGTTGAAAAACAGATTTGAAAGATTTAGTGCAAAGTTAAGTTAAATACAACTAAACTGTACTTCTGAAGTGATTCTCCTGTGTACAACACTTTGAACATCACCGGTCTACAATATCACTTTATTGTTCTGAAATACATAAGCGGCGTGAAGAATAGTTAATGTTTGACCAGCTATTGACGAGCTTAACTGTGAAGCTAACCCAGTTTACCTGTTTTTGTAGTGACTGATGAAGTGAGTTGTCACAGACCCCCATTCAAAACATTCACGTCAAAACGGACTCTATGAGTAATTCAGCGTTGTTTATCTATTCCAGCGTTGAGAGAGACGCCAACGCGGCATTCCGAGGTCAGCGCGTATGCGGGAGTGTGTGTTAAAAAGCGACGTTGTTTATCTTACAGGCCTGAAGGACGTGAAGACCTTCTGCAGCACCTCCAGCAGGGTCTTCTTGCCACAGGACGAGATATAATCCTGAGCCAGCTGTAAGAACGGTAGGCAGTCCTCGCTCTCGCTCCACACGTGCTGTACAAACACAACGTTCATGATGAACATTAAAAAAAAAATAAAAAATTGAGATTCAGGAGGCAAAGTCAGGTTATCTGGCTCCAGTTTGCGGCCTACGCGGTTTCCTGGGTCGGAGCCAGCGCAAGCGAGGGAAAGTGGAACGGGGCAGTTGGACCAGATAAAGGGGTGAGCAATACGATGTGGACCCGGCACAAATATGATAAGAGTCATCCAGAAAAATGGTGAATCTCCCCCCCCCCATGATCCTCTAGCTCACTGGTGTCAAACTCAAGGCCCGGGTCCCGATCCGGCCCACCGCATGATTTTACGTGCCCCGCGGAGGCAAATCATGTGGATCAACTTCCGTGATTTTTTTTTTGTTCAAAATTTCAAATTACAAGCATTTTTGTGTTACCGAACAACAATAGTTGGAAAAAACCCATTACCCTTGAATTCTGATTCCAAAACCAGTTCTAATAAATTTCATATGTAAATATGATGAGGCGGTTAAAGATTTTTTTTATGGTTTCACAGCCACGACGGCCCTCCGAGGGAAACCACAAGTACAATGTGGCCCGCGACAAAAATGAGTTTGACAGCCCTGCTCTAGCTAGTAAAAAAATGTAACTTATATGTATGGTGAAGGCCCTCCCGCCATAGCTATTGCAATTTGACCACAAGGGATTAGGAGGCGCTACTTGGAAATGATATCTCCACACTTTTCCCTCGGCGCGCAATCAAATTGCGATGGCTGACTTCCCGAGCTGCCGAGAGAGAGAGAGAGAGAGAGAGAGAGCTCTTTGTCCTCGAGCATTTGCATGTACACGGCCAATAAAAGTGCGTCCGATGACGGTAAGATGTCATCAAGTCCACTTCCTCATTACAATCCAGAAAATGGAAACGACGATGCACTTATAGGGGAAAACACCATCGGACACTCTTGCTTTTTAGTGTTGTTTAACTGGAGTCCAAAGGCCGGACAGTTATAGATTTACAAGACAGATCAAAACAGTTGGTCCTAAAATGATTGTTTATGGACTAAAAATAATTTATCTCTGCACCATAGACATGTAACGACAGGTGGAACAATGAAATGCTCTTTCCCACAAAGTACATTTGTGAGGATAATTGTGATCATCATTATTTAAGTGTATGTACTGTAGTTTTTTTTTAATAATTTTTGTCGGTGTCAGTCAATCAACGCTTTTATAATAGCTGGATCAAAAAATGTTAGCCCCCCCCCCAAAAAAAAATACTGGCATCACATTGTGTATTTCTTTGATAATTTTTTTTAGATGAATACATTTGGGGGGAAGCACGGTGGATCAGCTGGTAAAGTGTTGGCCTCACAGTTCTGAGGTCCCGGGTTCAATCCCGGCCCTGCCTATGTGAAGTTTGCATGTTCTCCCCACGCGTGCGTGGGTTTTCTCCGGGCGGACACTCCAGTTTCCTCCCACATCCCAAAAACATGCAACATTAATTGGACACTCTAAATTGCCCTTAGGTGTGATTGTGAGTGTGGCTGTTTGTCTCCCTGGCAACCAGTTCAGGGTGTACCCCGCCTCCTGCCCGTTGACAGCTGGGATAGGCTCCAGCACTCCCCGTGACCCTTGTGAGGATAAGCGGCAAAAACTTTACCGGATTTGTCCCTCATCACGGAACGCACGCACAAAATGTCTAAATAGCTGCAAGGTGGCAATTGAATAAAACAATAATAGCAGCTGATTTGAATATGTTGTCACGTTGTTTACTCAGTTGAAGGAGGCCCCGGGTGTTTGTTTTTAATCAGCATCTTCGCCTTTTGTCAGATACACCCTGGTGTGGGAGTACCAAGAAGTGACGGCCGACAATGTTCATGCATCCGGTGGCTTGACGCTGCTCCCTTGCGCAAACCGTGCTTGAGCAAGGCATCGAAAAGCCTCGATTTGACTCACTGTCGAGAAGTGAAACGTCCACAAAGCCGTTATTTGAACAGGAGCACGCGTTGTGTTGCAGCGTCCTCTAGTGCACTCTTTCCTGACCTCGATTAAACCGAGGCACACATTTTCCAGGAGAAAAATCGAACTGCTCGCCAGCAAAACAAAACAGGCGGGAAGGTAAAATAATCATCTGTCCTCAATTTACTCTCACATTTACTTACACGGTGTGGACTCTCGTTTGTTGTCGCAATTCTAAACACAAATACAAGTTTAGAGGAAGTGCAAACCAAATTCCCAAAATATATACTATAAAAATGGTCCAAATATATAACGATTAGCATTAGTGGATCATGGTTTTTTTTTTCCGTGAATGCACTGCGGCCATTTTAAGATTTTTAGTGCAAAGTTTTTCATTGATCGGGCCTGTTTAGTGTTAAAAAGTTACATAGCGACAGTGATTGTTACTGAATGGTGTGTGTGTGGGCCTGGAGCGATTGGCCTGCGTTACACGAGAATGCGGCGTCACACTCCAAAGTAGAGCAAGAGATAAAGACGAGTAAGTGTGGGATGGATGGATGCATTGAGACAATAAAATCTCATCGTAATGTAGTCATTTCGTGTATACAGGACTGTAAGTCAGCTCCCTGACCACTATGCAAGGTACACCTGCACGTATCATGAGTGTGGAAGAGAAGAGGCCATTTGATTGGCTTGTCCAATTTTTTTAATCATCTCACTTGGTGAACTGAAAAAAAAAAGAGTTTTACATCACATCACAGAAGAAGAACGATAACTTCATCATTCAAGTCTTTCGCAGTTTTCTCGATTGACATGTTAGTGGTGCCATTGTAATCATTTTGTGACCCAGAAATACTTGTGACATCACGGTGACTGATCCCATCGCTGTTTCTTAGTAATTTGGCTCGATTAGAGGGAGTACATAAGATGTGATTTTGATTTGGGTGTTCCTAATATTGTGCCCTGGTTAGACGGCAGAGAGTCGGCAGGTCAGCAACAGCACTGATGATGATGATGATGATGATGATATGTGGTCATCTGTGAACATTCAAATGGTTTTTGACCAACGGCCGCTGACCAATAGAGCTCGTGCACGTGACGTCACCATTTTCACAGCGCCTTATTGCCGGTCAAAAAAAGAAAAGAAACCGTCGGTCACACAGAGGTTTACGTAGGTTAACGTGTGGCTGCAACACGCTTCCGTGTACGGGGAATGAAGCCTATCCCAGCGGTTTATTTTCTTTTTTTAAATACGCATTGGCGTCATTTGAGAACAATGCCTATAACCTTTAACGTGTGGCCGCAACACGCTTCCGAATAGGGAGGAGCCGACTCCAGGCTCATCTATTTAAATACTGATATTTGCATTAAAAAAATTGGAGTGGCTTTATCACTATGTGGGATTTATTCTTAATTGAGAACAGATCCAGCAACGGAGTATTTGTATGGGTCCAGACATTTCTACGCTTTCAAACTTTTACGTGGAAATCTCGACGACTTACTCACCAGATCCACGTGTAGATCCAGTTGTCCGAGACAAGCGGAACCGCGTTAATAGTCCAATTTCTTAACATCAAAACATCGACTTCGGCGTTAAATATGGGTCCTTTATGCCAAGTGTCTTTCATTTTTCCACATACCTTCGTTTATTATCACCCTCTAACTGTTTAACGGTATCAGACAAAACTCTGGGCGTCGAGCTATAAGACGTACTTTCGTGTTGTCTCTAACCGACTTAGCATTGAGCAATGCAATATGGGCAGTCACGTGACGTAGGTGACGTAGGAGCATGAGCTCTATAGGGGGCAGTAGGGCGCCGACCCCACCACCGACACGCTACCTTGAATAATTTGGGACTAAAAACTCCTTATCTAAAATTGGTCAATTTCACATTTTTACACAAATTGATAATGGTGTTCCCTCCACATATTTGTATATTATTTTTTTACAAATTATTGACTAGTCTCCTGGGTGACAGAATGTCAACAAGCACCATTTTTAAAAAATGTCTTAAAAGTGATGGTTTTGGTGATGTACGGTTAACCGGTGGCGATTTCATTTTATTTAGAATGAAAATTATGTATTTAATGACGATTCAAGTTGTGTTATTCATTTGTGTTGTGACGTAGTTCCACCAAAGACTGTCGTTAAAAGTTGATTTACGTAAGAAGGTGCTCGACGTCGCATCCATCTGTCATATAAAGTAGCTTGACATGTCGAGCCAGCGGAGCAGAACGCAACCGGATATCGATGCAAATGAATTAATTGGTGAAGTCATTTTGAAAAGAAAATATCATGAGAAGTTTGACGAGAAAGAGCCCAAATCTGTTTAGCTGAGTAAATAAGCAAGTGTCGTTATGTCGTTGGTTTATCTCCATGCAGCGAGGCCTCATGGATTATTCTGCTCTCCCTATATCTTCTTTTTCAAACGTCAGGATTCGACCTAGCGTTGAATAAATAGAAATATAACTCATGTGTATATGAACTCTCACCAGCCGCCATTGTTATGCGACTGGTCTTTTTCCGCCTCGGAGATGATGGTGCAAATCTGCGTTGGTGCATGATTGCATAATGTGACACTGCAGCGAGCGGAATGTGACATGTAATGCATCATAATCCAACCAGGGGGTGCTTTATATGAGGGGGTGGGGGAACGGGGCGCATGACATCATCTATTCCTTCCTCCGTGTCCGTGGGGACCCCGCCTATGTTCGAACGCACACACGCGCACGCGGCATGTATAGTATATCTGTATCGAGAGAGGAGGGAGAGGCCCACTCACGAAAGTGTCGGTTCCGCCGGGGCACAGCACGTAGAAGGAGACGCCGGGCTCCGCGTAGAAGTCCAGCCGCCTCTCGTCGTCCTCCTCGGCGAAGATGAGCTCGAACGGGTTCCCCGAGCACCACTTCTCGGCCGCCTCCACCAGATGCTTGAACTCCATCCTCGGTTCGCCCCCTCTCGCTGCCTCCCTTCCTTCTCCTCCTCCTCCTTCTGCTTCTGCCTCCCCCCCAAAGGTGCTCCTCGACGCGGATGTGGAAGAGAGTCAAAGAGGAGCCGAGCTGGTGGTCGCATCAGCAGCCCCCTTTCGGTCTGCGCATCTCCTCTTTAAAAAAAAAAAAGAAGTCAGTCGTGAGAGAGCGCCATCGCGCTCCGTTGTGAAAGGAGTCCGGCGGGCGAGTGAGTGCATGATGCACGCGCAAAAGGGGGACGCTGGAAAAAAAAAAAAAAAAAAGGAAAAAAAAAACGCGATGACGAACGCTGAATCCAGGCAGGCGTCCATGTTGGAGCGTCCGAGTTTTTCCTGCGCATTTTCCCCACATATTGAGCACCAAAAAAAAAAAAAACAAACAAAAAAAAATATAACAGTAATGCAGAAAAGTCAATTTATGTTCATGCAAAAATACACTTACAGTCAATGAACCACGTGGCTTTGGGCGTATTGTTGAGAAATACGCCCACTGGACACTTCTCTGTAGCTGCACCTGCATTATCTTAAGATTATATATGTGTACTTTTGAAATACATGCTATGTGTATTTATTGGATTCATCGTTCAAATAAATGATAATAATTATGATCCTAATTTGCAATTGAATTAAAAAACTAAAAGTTAAAGTTGAAAAAATAGCAAGGTACACTTCCATCATCTTATTTTTATAATTTCATCTAAAGCTATTCTAATAAATATGTAAAATTTCCAAAGGAAATAATTTGGTCAACCTTTAAAATTTAAAACGATGATCAGAGCACTCTTTAATCAACACACTACATCCGAGTATGCACTTTTAAAAAATTATTTTGTGATGTACATCTGCAAATAACTTTAAAACAAATATTTTATGAAACAAAAATACTGTCGGTATTGTACCCTGCATCGTCTTCCGTTTCCATGCCCTGCAGTATTGATCATTGCCACAAGGGGACGTGCGACGCTAGGCCTCAGTCAGTGTGATTGTCGTTGGTTCAAGTTCCACGCGAACTTTCTCTCGAACCAGAAACACGAGTTGAGCCTGCGCCGAAAATAAACGCCTGTCAATTAAATCAGGTCCACTAAATTTTATTTTGAAAATAAAAACCGGATGCTGTCCTTGTGTGCATCACAAGCAAGGTAACTGTACTACTTTCTCGCTGCTGTCGAGTTCGGTCCCTGAGGTTGTGGTTCGTAGCAGTGTGTCGGTTGTCTCCCCCCGCGGCCAGACCGACGTCCAGGGACCCCCTCCAGCCTCTCGGGAACCTTGCAAACGTCCAAAAAGCCTGCAGCAAGCAATGTGGCCGCGTGCGTTTGGAGGCTGAAGACGAACGGGGGGTTCATCATTGGCGGACACCCCCGGTACCCACCAGCCCGCACAACCGTGTGTCTTAAACAGGGGGTCTGGCTTTTGTGCGAGACGAGGACGGATCCCAGTGACAATGGACCCTTTGCAAAATGGGACTGAGTCCGAGGAAGACTGTCAGGGTGCTGAGGAGGAAGAGGAGATGGACCCAAGAATCCAGGTGAGAAGACTCTCGGGTCATGTTATGGAAAGTGGCTTGTACAGTCGGGTTCGTGTGGACTGGGGTCCATCCTCACCCATAAGTGTGAAAGCAAACAACCAAGTCAATATTTTGACTATTTTGCTGGAGTGTGACGTAAAAGTGTGACTAATTTCCACGACGCCGCCTCCACGCCAAGTTTCTCCGCCAATGACTTTGCAGCTAGGCTGGGAGAAGATCCTACAGAAAGCTGTGTGAGCATTAATTCCATAGCCAGGTTCAGGTCCGTAGACTAGCGCAATATTTGTTCTCACCACTAAGGCTGACTATGACACATCAGTGAGGCACAATCCAACTTGTATGCCAAAAATTCCGATTAGTCAACAAAATTAACAAAGACCAAACGAGTACATGGACCATAAACTTGACGTAAGAACTGTTCGAAACTGACAAAGTGGAATTCGTCATCTCGGTGATGAAATGCTGCCCCTACGAATGAAACTTCTCCAAGAGTCGTACTTCACATCTTTACGGGCCCTCGTTGCGAGACACTTGCTCCACCCGCGGTCGACGTGGTAACAAAAGTTGGCGAGAGCGACGGTGTCGTGTATAATGCACCCTTAATCCTTGGAGTAGTTTGAGGGAAGTACCGTAATTTCTCAAAAATAATGTTTTTTTTTTTTTTTTACAAAAATATTTGCAAAAAGTTAATAGAGCGCATTATATTTAGGTATGGGTGAAAAATAAAAAATACAATCACATTGTATTTTCGTATACAATCCATAGAGTGTTAAAAGAGTATTTTGAGGGAAGTACTGTAATTTTTCAAAAATAATATGCATTGTTTTTATAAAAATATTTTCAAAACGTCAATTGAGCGCATTATATTTGGGTATGCATGAAAAATAAAAAATACAATCACATATACATCACGTATACAGGTCCATAGAGTGTTAAAAAAAAAAGGAATACATATACATTCTGGACAGACTGTAATGTGTTATCAACAGTATTAATAAAATGTTATGCCATCATTGAGCATTAGTTTTAGTTGGTTGAGGGATTCTGTTCTGACAATTGCAGGGACCAGGACAAGCGTGTCCTGTGGCCTGTCCCGAGTTATATTACAGCTACATCAGCACAAACACAATGATTATTATTAATGATTGTTGTACGGACAGTTTTTTGAAGAACAAGTTGACTGCTGGGATTGGCCCCAGCACTCCCCGTGACCCTCGTGAGGATAAGCGGTAAAGATGGATGGATGAAGTAGAAACCTAAGAAAATATAAATACAGATAATTCCTAATATTTTGAGCATATGGGTTGCAGCAAATTGGTGGTGCGCATTGTACATTGGTAGAATACTTTTCCTGATTTTTGAGGTGCGCATTATACTTCAGGACGCATTATACTCGAGAAATTACGGTGTGACATACATTTTAATCGACACCCGGGAAGTTTTACATTGTGAAGAAATTGCAAAAAGACTCACTCGGTGGGGTTGTCATGCCGCACTCACTGCAGTCTGCTAATTTGACGGAAATCATTTTAAACCTCAATCTAACGTTTATGTGTGTGTGTCCCCGTCCATGTTTACTGCAAACAGGGAGAGCTGGAGAAGTTGAACCAGTCCACAGATGACATCAACCGCTGGGAGAGTGAGCTGGAGGTAATGCAAAACAAAACAGAAAGTCTCTCTTCCTCTGCAGTCAACAGTGCAGCTTTCTTTCCTACCCTAAACCCGTTTTAGAGATCCTCCCTGCAGGAGGGAGAGATAATTCTTCCCGTTTGCTTTAATGGTTCAGAAAATTGCCTAGCAACGTGAACTGTACCTCGAAATAGTTCCTCGGTGTAGGTCCTTGCAAAGATGTGTGTGGAAAAGTCAAGGGTTTGCCTCTTTTGGAAAAGAAATTATTTTTTACGAGTTGACCACAGATGAGTGTAATTACATGACAATATTTTCGACAGGGCTTTTTTTTTTATATCTAGTTGTTGTTCCTGCTTGAGGCTCCAAGCCGAGTCCTGTCTTTTCTCAGAGAGCTGAAGTCGGGGATACCCGTATTTCAGTCAGGGGTTCTTCCCTGCACCGGAAGAATGAGTGGACAGATATTGTTGTTGTGAGTTTGTCCGCAGATCCTCCCTTTGTTTATTGTTGTAATCAGCAGGTCGGCCGTCTGGAACGTCTCCTGGGAGGGAGCCCGAAGGGCGACGTCATATAACACGTGGGGGGGGGGGGGGGTTAACGCCACAAACCACCAATCAACAACTAAACATCCAGTCAAAACTAAGCATTTCTAATCCCAAGTGGCGGCCTTGATTCCCCGCAAGCATCCCCGACCTTCCCTGTATAAACAAACCCAAGACCCAAGGCGGATGCCGCGCATTTTTAGTTTTCAGGGCCATTCTTGTTTTTAGCCGTGTGGCGGAGTGGAATTGGTCTCTGGCAAAACAATCCGGAGACTGCGGTTTTCCTTCTACACTCTATTCTTATTGTGACTTCCACTATGTTGGAAATTCAACATTTTATAGAACCTCCCGCACAAGTTCTAACAAAAATTTCCAAGTGCTCACAAAGTAACGTTTAGGCAGTCATTTGTCAGTGGTAGTTTGTGACTATTACATGAAATTCCTCCCTTGTCCAAAAACTGATGAATGATGTAAGCCAGGAGAAAAAAACAAAATGTTACGTCGCAAAAGTAATTTACGCTAAATTGTGTGATTAAACCCAGTAATAAAATGATAATAAAAAAAATAAATTTTTCATGGGTTTTAATTGGCTATGAATAGTAGTTTGGGTGGCACGGTGGGTCAGCTGGAAAGCGTTGGCCTCGCAGTTCTGAGGTTCCGGGTTAAATCCCGGACCCGCCTGATGGACGCTCCGGTTTCCTCCCACATCCCAAAAAACATGCAACATTAATTGTACACTCTAAATTGCCCCAAGGTGTTATTCTGAGAATGGCTGTTTGTGTAGATGTGCCCTGCGATTGGCTGGCAACCAGTTCAAGGTGTAGCCAGCCTCCTGCCTGTGGACAACTGGGATAGGCCCTCGCACTCCTCCTGGCCCTTGTGAGGATAAGCGGCTAAGAAAATGGATGGATACAATAGTAAAATGGGTTCACCATTGTTTACATGCATGGCGTTGATGCTTTATGATCGTCCCCGTTTCAAGTGCTTTGCCATCATCTTGTGGGATTTGTACAGAATTACAAACCCCGTTTCAGTCATTCACTTTCCGCAGCGCTTATCCTCACTAGGGTCACGGGTGTCCCGAAGCTTATCCCAGTTATCTTCGGGCGAGAGGCGGCGTACACCCACCAGCCAGTCGCAGGGCGCATATTAAACCACCTACCATTCGTTTTGACAGCAATTCAGATTTTTATGTAAACCTA
Organism: Syngnathoides biaculeatus; assembly: GCF_019802595.1. NCBI lineage: Eukaryota > Metazoa > Chordata > Actinopteri > Syngnathiformes > Syngnathidae > Syngnathoides > Syngnathoides biaculeatus. The sequence goes on along the minus strand of NC_084640.1, from coordinate 9,986,340 downwards.
CCATACATGTTTTTGGGATGTGGGAGGAAACCCCTCCCCGGCACAGGAAGAAAATGCAAACTCCACACAGCTGAGGCCGGGTTTGAACCTGATTCTTCAAAACCAACCCTTAGTCCACCATGCTGCCACCTACTTTCAGTAGAAGTCAATTATTCACAGTTCTTCCACTGTTATATGATTGCGGGTGTTTATTATTGATAGATTTACATTTATGATAGATAGAAGCAGATGTTGCTAAATGATAGAAATCAGGCAAAAATCACCACGCTTGGAAAGTTACAGTACATTTGCTGTAACAGCTAAAATTGTTAAAAAAAAAAAAAAGGAAGCGAGGCAACGTAGGAAGTGGGGAAACGCTCTGATGTCACAGGGAAACCCGTTTCCTGCGACGCCTTTTCCGCCCTTTCGCGCCCTTGTAGGTGACTTTCATGAACAGGATGCAGGTGGCGCCGCCGCCAATCATTTTGGCAACCAGAACCGGCACATCACTCCATCGCATCCAGCTGACACATGTAAATGCAGAGATGCTGGCTGCCTCTTGGCATTGCAGCCGAATCCTGCTGCAAACAGTTCAGTGATGACTTGAATTAGGAGAGCCGCTTCGTCGGCTCAATTGCAAAGGAACTGAAATGGTTAGGGGGGGGATGGTTGTTGTTTTTTTTTTGTATTAGTTCAGTAAAATCCAGAATGATAGTTTAAAGTACCTCAACATGGGACAGTGAAGAAAATAAGTATTTGAACACCCTGCTATATTGCAAGTTCTCCCACTTAGACATCATGGAGGGGTCTGAAATTTTCATCGTAGGTGCATGTCCACTGTGAGGAAGATAATTATAAAAAGATCCAGAAATGACAAAGTTTGATTTTTTAAAAATGATTTATTTGTGTGATACAGCTACAAATAAGTATTTCAACACCTGTCTACCAGCTATAATTCTGACCCTCAAAGACCCGTTAGTCAACCTTTAAAAGTCTACCTCCAGTCCATGTATTATCCTGAATCAGATGCACCTCTGTGAGGTCGTTAGCTGCATAAAGACACCTGTCCACCCCATACAGGTAAGTAAGATTCAAACTTGTAACACGGCCAAGACCAAAGAGGTGTCTAAAGGCACCAGAGACAAAATTGTACAACTCCACACGGCTGGAGAGAGCTACGGAGAAATTGCCAAGGAGCTTGGAGACAAAAGGTCCATTGTTGGAGCAATCATTAGAAAATGCTAAAGCTAAACATGACGGTCAGTCTCAACCGGAGTGGAGCCCCATGCAAGATATCACCTCATGGGGTCGCAATGATCCTTAGAAAGGTGAAGAATCAGCCCAGGACTTACACAACAGGACTTGGTCAATGACCTGAAAAGAGCTGGGATCACCGTTTCCAAGGTGACTGTTGGTAATACACTAAGACGTGATTCATGGCATGGAAGGTTCCACTGCTTAAACCAGCACATGTCAAGGCCCATCTTAAGTTTGCCGATGACCATTTGGATGATACAGAGGAGTCGCGGGAGAAAGTTTATAAGTCAGATGAGACCAAAATGGAACTTTTTGGTCATAATTCCACTAACTGTGTTTGGAGGAGGACGAATGATGAGTTCCATCCCAAGAACACCATCCCTCCAGTGAAGCATGTGGGTGGTAGCATCACGCTATGGGGGTGTTTTTTCTGCACATGGGACAGGACGACTGCACTGTATTAAGGAGAGGATGACTGCGGTCATGTATTGTGAGATTTTGGGGAACAACCTCTTTCCCTCAGTCAGAGCATTGAAGATGGGTCGTGGCCGGGTCTTTCAACATGACAATGACCCGAAGCACACAGCCAGGAAAACCAAGGAGTGGCTCAGCAAGAAGCATATCAAGGTTGTGATTTGGGCTAGCCAGTTTCCTGACCTAAACCCAGGAGAAAATCTTTGGAGGGAGCTGAAACTCTGTGTTTCTCAGCGACAGCCCAGAAACCTGTCTGATCTAGAGCAGATCTGTGTGGACGAGTGGGCCAAAATCCCTCCTGCAGTATGTCCAAAGCTGATGAACAACTACAGGAAACGTTTGACCTCTGTAATTGCAAACAAAGGCTACTGTACCAAATATTAACATTGGTTTTCTCGGGTGTTCAAATTCTTATTTGCAGCTGTTTCACACAAATGAATCATTAAAAAAAAAAATCATACATTGTGATTTCTGGATGTTTCTTTTTAGATTATCTCTCTCACAGTGGACATGCACCTATGATGAAAATTTCCGACCCCTCCATGATTTCTAACTGGGAGAACTTGCAATATAACAATACTTATTTTCTTCACTGTATCTACATCATGCCATTGCTGCAAAGCTTGTAATGGGTGCAACACGCCTCCAGATCAAGTCGTCTTCCTTTCAGTCACACTGCCTTTGCAAATTACATTGAACTCTCTCCAAGAGTTGCTTGGCTGCCTTCATCAAAAAAAAAAAAACCACACACAAGCACGCCGGCCTCATGACAGCGCTTAGAGGGATTTAGGAATCATCCTGACTCATCTTCAGATCATTTGGCCCACTTCGAGCACCGCAAACGAAACTAACGTGTGCGTGTTGGCAGGAATTCCGCCAGCGGTTCCGTGCAGTGCTCGTGGAGGCCACCGTCAAGCTGGACGAGCAGGTGAAAAAGATTGGGCGGGCCGTGGATGACTCCAAGCCTTACTGGGAGGCCCGCAAAGTGGCTAGACAGGTACGCGCGCATACACGTACGCACGAGTCGGAAAGCGCAAGGCTTACTGAGGATTAACAGGGAGACGCTTGAAAGGGCTTAGCTCATATCTACTTAAAAGGCGCACGCACACGTGATATCTATTTTTAAACCATCTCTGTATGCTAAACTGCTGTCACACACAACACACACTTTATATTTATAATTCCTAGAAGAAGTAAAAGTACGCTGCATGGGCCGCAATGATAATGTGTGCAAGGGTTCCTCTTCGGGTCACCTGTCGCCCGGCGTCGCTTTGTCCAATTGGCAGCGAAGCCCGCGGGTCACGCGTCAAAAGAGGCTGACGTTCGTCTGTCACCGCTGCGCTGTCAAAATATAAATAGACGACGTATTTTGACACGTGTGTGCTGTTGCCATGTTGCGCGCAGAACAAAAAAACTACCTGATAATGTTTGCTGCATATGGAGTTTTTTTTTTGCATTGGGATGGGACCAATGTGCGTGTGAGGGAGGGGTCACAAAGGGTGTGTGCGTGGGTCTGAAAGCGGTTTAAGCACCGAGCAAAGCAGATGAAGGCCTCGTGGTTAAACTGGCACATTGTCCCATTATGATTTATAGAGAGGAACTTTTAATATTTAAAACGTGACCCACTTCCGAGAGGAGCCAAATGCCTCCCCGACGGTGTCACACGTGCACGCTCGTGCACTCTATTTTCCACCATCGTCTCCTCCCGTGACCCAGCTGTCCCCCCCCCACACTCCCTCACCCCGCCCACCCGCACGGTCGTGCACCCATGTTTTTCCACTTACATTCCAACAAATTTGTGGAGGGGGTGTAGCCATTTGAAAATCTGCCTGAGCTGTCTTCTCTTTCGTTTTCTGTGACACAGCCTGTGTGTGTGTGAGTAAAGTAATTTTCAAATCATAATACTCAAAAGTAAAAAGTATTCCTTTACATAACTGAACAGGAGTAAGCTGTGGAAGAAAAAAAAAAAAACCCCGATAAACTGAATAACTAGTGAGTAACATCTGATCTAATTATGTTTTAAACTCAAAAAGACAAATATGTATGTAGGAATACACAAATATAAATATTCCCCCACAACATCACTATTAAACTATATATGTTTTAATCGAATAAGTAATGCATATTTCAGTTACAATAAATGGTTTTAATTAGCTTGCACATATGAGAACGCATAACACAGCCACCTGGCAGAGGTAAAGAATTATGTAAATATGTATAACTTGATTCTATTGAACTTCAACAGGTGGGCATCTATTTCATTACTCAAAAGCAATATACTGTAAATTCAGCTAACTTACATCTTTATTTTATTTATTTGGATCCATGTGCAGTAGTTGCTGCTGGTTTTAATCATCAGAGCTTTGAGATGACATTTAAAATGTGGCCAAAAAATGGCATATAAAAATTATGACGTCAACGAATTCTTGAATCCTGCCAAGCAACAAGTGACATGACTGTTTTAAAAATTAAAAAAAGATCTCAGCATTCATATTTGCTTCTGCCAAGTTGTTTGTGCTAGACATTTAATCATGAATGATTTTTTTTTTGTCTGTAAGATTTGTTGTTATTGTTTTAAAATTGTTAGTTTTTGGTAAGGCAAAACTTACAAAGGTTACACGGTATGACATAATGCATCATGGGAAAGGAAGTGTCCCATTTTTCATTTGACAATGATGTCCTGTAATCAATGAACACATTTTTTTTCAAATCTCCACCATGACAAAAATGAGTGATTATATGATTATGTAGTCCTCATACCATTAATTATCATGCCCGTATGACCCGTGGGAATTGGGTCACACGGAGCCGTGTAATCTCTTTTCTTTGTAATGGCGACCAGATTACACGCAAACCGCTATCTTCGCGCTCCTTTTATCCGTCGCGTCACTTTTGATATCGCGACAAGCGACGAGACAGGTGCTGTCACCTTTGAACCTGATGACATCATCGGCGGGGGCCTCTATCTTCCGTGAGCACGACCCCGACTCGGGATGGTGAGGATTGGAGTGGGGGGTCATGAGAAACAAATGTTACAAACCTCCCACTGATTTTGTTGCAAGACTGAATGGAAGCTCATTTTATTTGTGTTTTTTCATAATTTTTAGCTTTAAAATGTTCCATAAATGCTTTGATATTTTCAAATATTCTCAAAATATTGGATGTACTGTAATTCTTTAAAACTCGATAATTTGATTCACAAAATAATGGGTGGGTTATTGGGATTATTTTTTGAGTATGCGGTGAAGTAAATTCTCCAAAACCACAATGTCGGCTTTATTTCTAATGACAATAAATCAAAAATAAAGTACAAAAGCATGGCTGTGACAGGCACCTCTTATGCATTTTAGCATAAAAACCCCAATTAGAAGTGCAGTTTCTCTCATTTGTTAACTCCATATCAATACCTCTTCATATTTTCTCATAATTTTTGCCCTAAACTACAGCCATTTCAAAACAACAATGTAATAATGATATTTCCATTGTTGTTACAGCTTGTTGACATTTCAAGCATATACTGTAGTGATGCGACAACAATAGTCAACATGAAAACATGGTTACAGGATCGTAATGGCATTGTTTTTGCAATGTCATCGGAAGACAATAACTCAAAAAACAGCTTCCTGTGTAGAATATTTGGGAAAAAAAACCTCTTGTATTGGACCTCATTCCATGATGCAGATATGAATGCAGGTGGTGGGCAGAGTGGCATGGTGGGAATAACAGTTCTATTGACAGTGAGCGTGGGCTGGAAGAGCCCCTCACCCGACAAAACGTCTTCAGTGACAAAGGTGCCATTTGTGCCTTTCTGCGTGCGTGTGCAGCAACCCAATTTGTGTTGCACGCATAGCCGCTAACGTAACGTGACCCCATTCCAAACCTCCCCCCTTCAGGCCCAGGTTGAAGCCCAGAAGGCCACGCAGGAGTTCCAGCGGGCGGTGGAGATCCTGCGGGCCGCCAAGGAGACCATCGCCCTGGCCGAGGAGAGGCTGCTGGAGGAGGACAGCCGCCAGTTCGACTCGGCCTGGCAGGAAATGCTCAACCACGCCACGCAGAGGGTGGGCGCGCAAAAGTCATCCTAACTTTTCCAAATGTAATGTTGCGTTTTTGGTTGAAATATGGATACACGCTTTGGATTGTCCTCATTAGAGTCACAGGCGTGCTGGAGCTCCTTTTTGATTATTGCCCATAAAGGCGGAGTTTACCCTCCCTCTCATCCTCACCACCCCGTGACGTTGTGGGTAAAAAATGACATGTTCTCTCCGTACCATCCATGTCTAATTTCATCCATCCATTTTCTTTGCCGCTTATCCTACCGAGGGTCGCGGGGAGTGCAGGAGCCTATCCCAGCTGTCAACGGGCAGGAGGCGGGGTACACCTTTAACCGGTTGCCAGCCAATCACAGGGCACATGGAGACAGACAACAGTCGCACTCGCAATCACACCTAGGGGCAATTTAGAGTGTCCAATTATTGACGCATGTTTTTGGGATGTGGGAGGAAACCGGAGTGCCTGGAAAAAACCCACACAGGCATGGGGAGAACATGCAAACTCCACACAGGTGAATCCGGGATCGAACCCAAAACCTCAGAACTGTGAGGCCAACGCTTCAACAGCTGAACCACCTTTGCTGCCCCGTGTTTATGCAAATTAATTCTTGGCAAATCTCATCCACTAATTCCCAATGCATTCAATATGGCTGACCGCCGATAAAATGCACGCTAAGAAAATAATACGGTGTTTATTTACGTGACGTCCGTGTTTGCGCAGGTGATGGAGGCGGAGCAGGCCCGAGTGCGCAGCGAGGCCGAGCACAAGAAGACGGCGGCCAACTACACGTCCTGCATCGGCCACATGAAGCAACTGGAAAAGAAGCTCAAACGCTCCATCAACAAATCAAAGTCAGTCCCCCCCTGTTGTTTTTTTTTTTTTTTTTACTTTCAAAATCCTCTTCTGTAGCCTTCTTGTGTGAACTTAGTGAGCAAAAGCAAAAGCAAAAGCGGGGGCTCTCCCGATGAAGTCCAGATGTTTTTCGTCTTGTTTCTTCTTGGGGTGTAACTAACTCCCTTTTGTAAGAGCCCAGGAATGCCAGTGGTCAGAGTGGAGTTTTTTTTTTTTTTAATTTCCCCTCCCCCCCTTACTCTTTGCCCGTTTTGTCTCCCCCTGCAGGCCGTATTTTGAGCTGAAGGCAAAGTATTATCTCCAGCTTGAGGTACGTGCGCAGCAACACATACTCTGTACAGTTTTCTCTTCTGGATTATGCAAATTGTTTACACTCACCTTCATGGTTTTTTCTAATTTGCTGGATTAGAAATGAATGGCATATACATAATCAAGAGTTCATCCATTTATTTGCCCCTAAAGCAGGTGTGTCAAACTAATTTTTCTCGCGTTCCACATTGTTGTTCCAGTTTCCCTCAGAGGGCCGTTCGACTTTGAAACAAAAATATTTCATCTTATCATATTTACATCATCAATTTATGAACTTGCTTTGGAATCAGGAATCAAGAGCAATGTGTTTTTCAATGATTCACATTTGGTAACACAAAAATGCTTGTAATATCTCAACTTTTATCATTTATGATATATGACAATTTGAAATTTTGGTACAGATTTTTACAGGAATGGAAATTGACACTCAAGATTTGGCTTCACGGGCCACATAAAATCATGTGGCGGGCCAGATCCAGCCCCCGTACCTTGAGTTTGGGAGCTGTGCCCTAAAGTTTGTAAATTAGGGATTGTAATCACTTATCACATGAAATAATTCATGTATTGATTAGTAAAATAATCAATCTGGCACATACATCGAACAAAGCTGATGTTTTTAAATCAATGTTGAATTAAAACTGAATCAATTCTACACAAAAAAAGTATAACGGGATCGTTCTGACTGAAAAGTTTGGAAGGAAATGACTGGACAATGATTAATTGTCCTGTGAAATTTGGATTAAATATTAATTTTGCTTCCAACTGCCCATCCATTGATTAACTTCAGAGCAGCAGCGCATCAAAAAAATATCCGCGGGTTTATATTTCTTCTGTTTTTACTTCTTACAACTGCATCTCCGTCCTTGCCAGAAACTCTCAATTCGGACCTGCTTGTGACTGTAAATGCTTAAAAATCTGTAATTAGCGGGGTTGTGGAAGACAAATTGTGATATAGATGTAGAACAAGGCTCAAATTAAGCGGCGTTGCAGTTTCCGAGTTAAGTAATAAAGTATCATTAAGGGAACATTGAACAAGCCGTTGAAAAGTCAATTTTTTGCATTAAATGTCATGAAATTGCTTTTAGCAACTGAAGCGGCAGGTGGACGAGCGCCAGGCCAAGCTGGTGGCGGCGAAGGCCGAGTACCGCGCCACGCTCCGCCGCCTGGAGAGGATCTCTGAGGAGATCCACGCTCAGCGCCGCTCGGTCGGAGCCCGGGGGCGGGGCGTCGGGGCCGAACTCGACGGCGGCGGCGACGGAGAGGACGTCGCGGCTTTCGCTATGGATTGCGACGGGCTGTCGAGTGGGTGTCGTTTTCTTTATTTGTGCACTCTTTTTTGGTAACCATTTTAGCTGTCTTCATCAAAATGTATTGAAAATGAAATTTTAACTTCAAAGCAGACGAGTTGATTCATGGCGGGAGGAAAGCAGCAAATGTACTCAGAGTTTGGCTTTTGACTGCATGTACTGCATCGACGACCCCCCAAAAATATGCACATTTGAGAAAGTTGTGCTTACATGGGCCAAAAATGATCACAAACAAGCTGAAAGTGTAATAAAAGGCTTCATTGTTAATTAAAAATGGTCGACGTCATGTTTATGTCGCTCACGCACGCGTTCCATGCGCATTGCAGTGGTGTCGGTGTCCATGGACGACGACTCGGAGGAAGACGCTCGATCCGCCTCATCCACTCCAACGACCTCAGTGACCCTCGACACGGCCTCGCCGCAATTGCCGACCTCCCTGCGCCACACGCCCCCCTCGCCATCCTCCTCTTGCTCCTCCTCCCCCGGTGACCCGGAGGTGGCCAGCCCGTGCAGCTCTCGCGGCTCGGACTCGGTTTGCGGTTCCGGGCGTGGCTCGCCTTTGCTGGGCCCTCGGAGCCAATGCAGTGGAGCCTCGTCACCGGACTGTGACCAGGAGAGAGGTCTGTTTGTCCGTCTGTATGCGTGCGTTTGTCTGTCCGTCACATTACCAAGTACCAAGTGTGTTAATTCCTATCACTTATGTTCAAAGACACTCTTGTTTTCATACACATTTTTTTTTTGTCCAAAAAAATGGCCTTAGACAAGAAATTATGATGTTGAGAAACATTACCATCACCGAGATCATTCAAAAAGATCAGCCTCCAAACTATAGTTTTCAAATATGATGGTGAATCTTCCAAGGATGCTGCCAAAAATTATTATAAAACATACCCTTGGCTGCAGTGTTAAAATAAAGATAACAACCAAACTTGAGTTTTAAATGTATTATTAAAGTGAAATAGTTTAAATTCTCCTAAAGGGTTAAAAATTAAACAAATCTATTCAAATGTAAGAATAAATTTTACCTGGGACATTTTTTCGTAATTTTTCCTTTGGGATTTTCAAAAATATTTAAAAAAGGGTACTTTATTTCAGGGCACTTTTTAAATCAAAATTATCCAAATATAATCATATTTAATAATAAAAATGATACTTTAAACTTGGCCATTTTTTACTTGTCCTTCAGGGATTCGGATTGGCTAAATATAATAAGAAAATATAATAATAAAATGTAATTTGAAAAATATTTTTAAATGTCTTTATTTCCACTTACCATTAAAATTGGCTAAATATGACAAATATGATCAAATCTAAAAATATTAAAATTAGACCATTTCTAAATGATATATATTTGTGAAAAAAATACTTTTTTGGGTTCAATTTTCCCTAAGGAATTTTAAAAGCTTGGAAAAAAAATCATAAAATAACTCTAAAGCGGGGCTGTTGTTTAGTTTATTAGCATAGTGTGAAAAAAAAATGCAGTAAAATATTGTTGCTTATTAGCGTGCACCTGGGTGGACTCATAATGATCATTGAGTCATTTACAAATGTGCAACCTCACGTTTGTTCCACTCCGCTTTTGGCCTGCAGGTGACCGAGCAGAAGGTGCCGAGGCCACGCTGGAAGGCGGCCTGAGCGGGCTGAACTTGACCATTGCGCAAACGCAACCGAACGACAACGACGCACCGGAGGATGAAAAAGCGACAGAATGCGCAAGCAACGAACTCCCATCAACGTCCAACATTCTCCTACTCAACGCCGCCTAACGGTGACGAACGGCGACATCCGTGAAGGTGCCATAAACATCAGTGTAGCAATGTGAATCCATGGTGAATGAACATTTGCACAAAAGTTGCTCATCAAAAGACTTCATCTCCCATAATTCTCTTCACATCGAGAGTTCTTACTATTCTTGTGTGCCATCAAGTGTCTTTGTGGTGTACTGCAATTTGATCGTCTCAAAGACTGCAAAATATGACGCAAATAGTCTCGAAATGAGTTCACAGATAAAACCAAAAAAAGGTGAGCGTGAATGTTTTTTTTTTAAATTGTGTGTGGATTTTTTTAATGCTTAAATAGGCCCGATTCTGTTGAATCGAAGTGAAATAGCTCCCAGTAGTATAGATTGTCCTATATTTATACTGCTCTATTCTTGTATTTGAACATTATTTAGTGTTGTTCATGTTTAACAAAAAAAAAAAAAAAAAAAAACACGCAGTAAATGAGTACTTTACGCAACATCGTTTTCAATCTACACGCGGTTTCAGTGTTGTGTTTTATATGACCCATTTAGTTACATTTTTGATGAAGGAATGGTTCTTCTGTCTGAAAACACATTTTGTTTTATTTTTTTTTATCATCGTTACAATTTAAAAAAAAGTATTTGAAATAAAGCAAAGCAAGCAAATTTGTTTGTATAGCCCATTTCATACACGAAGTAAGTCAATGTGCTTTACATGATTAAAGGCATTTGAAAACAGAGATAAAAATTGACAAACAAAATAATAAAAAAAGACAGTCAAAACCGCATACAGTGCAACTAATATGATCAAAAGGTGGATATATTCTAAAAATGAGAAAAAAGGAGTTTTTAAACAAAATAAATGTTCTAATTTTTAATTAATTACTAATACTAAAACTTAACTTAAATGTTTCTCTAAACTATTTCATTTGAATGATTGGAGTTTTAAAAATCGTTAGAATTTAAATTGATTTCGTTGGGATAATTGTATTGTTTAAAAATTGTATTCATTTCATGACAATTTATATATATATATATATATATATATATATATATATATATATATATAATTTTTTTTTGCATTTTCACATTTTAATTTTTATTTGGTTAAGTTAGGAAGTGGTTGATCACATGATTAAAACTCACATGATGCCCTTCAAGCAAAAGTCTGCCCTCTGTCCATCTGATTGGGCAACACACTTCCGGACTCTGTTGTGATTGGAGAGAAATAATATTTGGCCTCTGGCAGTTTTTTTTTTTGTTTGTTTACGTGTTGTACTGAGTCACACGTTTTGGAGAGTCATGGATTTTCTTTTAATGTAGTTTTCTTGATTTTATTCCAATCTTTTAATCCAGTGCATACGGGAGAACATGACGGGGTCGTGGTTTGTCGCCGCTGTTTTGCTGTGGACCGTCTTCGGTAAGGTTAAGGCTTTAAAAAAAAAAACGGAAGCTAAAATTTTCTTTTTCTTGCATTGTTACACGTTATCCAACGTTATGATGAATTGATTGGGATTTATATTCCTTTTTACTAACAGGAGCGCTTATTCGTTGCATGTTGTTTGTGCCAAAAACAACAACAAAACCATCACCGTGTTAGATAGGAATCGGTCAATTTAAATTTTTCCTTCTCAGCAGAAAATGATGACAGTATCAATATGTTTTGACCCCCACGTTGTAAGTCAATCATAGGTCAACAGCAATCAAAAGAAAGTCATGTGAATGGTGACGTGGTGCCTCTTCTCTACAGAAGCCATTCATTCCTTCTAGTCTGCTCTGGAATGAATTACAACAAGATTAACTTATTTTATTTGTGTGTAATAGAATGCAATGGCACTGATACATTTTCAACTTTAAAATATTAAATCATTGATTAAAAAAAATATATTTTTTTTTTCGTTTGCAGGTTCTGATGCCAAAGCACTGCCTTCGCTTCCGGATTTTGGGACTGTTTATCATGTGAAAGGTGAGGAAAAACAATTAGTTGAAATGTTGTTTTTTGTTTTGTTATCACTCACGAATGCTTCATTGCAGGAATGATTTCTTTGCCCTACGCTGAGATCAGGGAGCCCTTCGAGGCCTGGTTTGACCTGAAGGCCAAGTCCAGCCGTATAGACTACTACCACGGTGAGAAGCCCTTCCAGATTCTCACAATTTCATATTTTCGTCACCCTCGGCGACCTGCGAAACTGAGAAGCGGCTGTATCCCATCCAAACCACTCAAGCGGAACAGAAACTCTCATCTGGCGCACTTGTGATTTTGTTCCTTTTTACATGCATCTTTGTTTGTGAAATATGAAGAAGTTTGTGTGTTATCTCTTTTTGTTTTCCTTCTTATCATCTTTACTCTAGCAAAGCATTGGAACCAAAACTGTCAACAGAGAAATGTTATGGCACTGATGTAGTACTAGCAACCTTCGTTAAAAGTTTAAAAATAGTTTAAGTAACCCAGCCATCCATCCATCCAACCATCCATCCATTTTCTTAGCCGCTTATCCTCACAAGGGTCACGGGAGTGCCGGAGCCTAATAGTTCAATATTTAATCCGACTGAAGAGTTGGCGTAAAAAAAAAAATATATATTATTCTGTCTCCTCTGTTTCAACAGGACAAGTGTCCACATATCAGTTGGGGGCCGAGCAGCCGTGGGGGGCTTCCTACAAGATCACCCCCGAGACCACCGAGGACGAGCTGAACGTGATGAAGTGCTTCCAAGTCAACGGAACCAAGGATGAACCCGTCGCGACGCAAGCGGTCCTGCCCGACGTGCGGGGCTTCCAGGTCACTTAACTCCCGGACCGGTCCGGAACGCGCTAAACCGATGTTGACTGTGAACCGTCATTGACAGTTCTTAAGGATGGAGTACTACGGAGGGTCCCTGTGCGAGGTGTGGCAGAATGTGACCACCGTGGGCTACAAGAAGAACACCTACACGTTGTGGGTGACCTCCTCGGAGAAGGCCGGTGACGGTCAGGCGGACCCGGCCACACCGCTCCACTACGAGATGATGGGCTACAACACGCTGCTGGGCTCCCACTTTGACAAATACCTGGTGGACTACAAGGAGTTCTCCCCCAAAGTGGACCCTGAAGTATTTTCCCTTCCTGAAGGTTTGTCACGAAAAACAAAAAACTTGTAAAGGTAGAAGTATAAATGAAATAAACAAAGCATCATGGTCTAGGTATGAGCTGCGGAGGGTTCCCCGGTCCCGGAGTGGAGCATCACATGCTGGCAAATCCCATGAAAGATCTGATCCACACTTCGGCTTCGGGCCACTCGCGCCGCATCTTTGAGCATTTCAAGGAGAAGTTCCAGCGTCGCTACAGCGACCAGAAGGAGCACGAAGAGCGAGAACACGCGTTCGTCCACAATCTCAGGTGAGCGCAACGTGGAACCCGCGAGACGTCCTTTGAAAAACATTTTTCTTTCGTCAAAACGTGCAAAAAAAAGCAGCTCACTTTATGGATTGTGGGCGACAACCGAGGCATAACTGTATTTGATATTTTTGTATTGTGTGTCTCGGATGTCTAATATTACGGCCGAATATTTAGTGTTTTTTGCTACTGTTTTTAATGTTCATCTAATGTAATGTCTTGTTGAAACATTTTTATCTAGTTTTAACTTGGTTTTTTATTTTTCATGATGTTTTTTCATTCTATTTTTGTAATTTTTGGCTAATATTTTGTTAAATTCATCCAACATTTTTCATCTATTTTTGTCTGATTTCTTATTTTTCCTCAGTAGGTGTTATTTTCCTTCAAATATTTTTATTCCTTTTTCTTTTTCACATATTTTTGTCTATTCTCCCCTAACATTCTCTATATCATTACTTTTCTATTTTATTTTATTCTAGTATTTGTGTATTATTCATAATGATTGTTGAGATTTATTTTTTGTGTGTGTTTTTGCATCCCCCCTAATCTAGTAGGTCACAGGTGTCAAACTCAAGGCCAGGGGCCAGATCTGGCCCACCACATGGCTTCATGTGGCCCGCAAAGCCAAATCTCAAGTTTCCATTTCCATGATTCTTGTAAAAATCTGTACCAAAATTTCAAATTGTCATATATCATAAATGATCAAATTGAGACATTATAAGCATTTTTGCGTTACCAAACATGAATAGTTGGAAAAACACGTTACCCTTGATTTCTGATCCAGATTCTGGTCTCATCTGTTTATATTCTTATTTTTTCTTTGCTTTTTCTACTCTATCTCAACCTTTACTGCATCGGCCTCCTTTCTTGCACCCTCTGCCTCCTCCCATCATTTTTAAAATACAGGACAGCGTCATTCTCTTCCTGTTCGCCGCACTTTCCGGTGATCATTTTAAAAAAAAAAAAAAAATTTAAATTTGATCTCCCGATAGATACATCCACTCCAAGAACCGGGCGGGGTTATCCTTCACTCTGGCCCTCAACTCCCTGTCGGATCGCACCATGTCGGAGATGGCCGCCATGAGGGGACGCAAGGGCGTAAAAACCCCCAACCGAGGCCGCCCCTTCCCTTCCGAAATGTACAAAGGACTCACAGTCCCCGAGTCGCTGGACTGGCGCCTTTACGGTACATCCGCGTCACCTGAAAGGCTTTTATTTCTCCCCCTCCACTCAACCTTTTTTGGGCGTGTCATTTCCAGGTGCTGTCACGCCGGTGAAGGACCAGGCCATCTGCGGCTCCTGCTGGAGCTTTGCCACCACCGGAGCGTTGGAGGGGGCTCTTTTTCTCAAGGTGACAATAACATCTTACTCCAGGGCTCACTATTTCAACATGGAATATAATATGGAATTTTACGGGAATTAGTCATTTTTTATTATTATTAGTATTGCATACATATTTTTAGCTATAATAACCAAACATAATACAAATATCATAGGTAAATATCTGATGATTTTCCAAAAATGACCAATTTTGTATATGTACATAAATATTTTAAAGTTTTTTTTTTTTATCTTATATCTTTATTTGATTTCCAAACAATTGGAAAATTTCGCGACAGAATAATAGTTGCTCATCACAGGCACTTTAGCCAAATTTTGAGTTGATTTGAGTTTTTTTTTTTTAATCAAAGGGCTTGACTGTCAAAACCTGTGTTAATCTGTTCTCTTTTTTATAATTTTTTCCACACTTTTATATACAGAGAAAGAAAAAAGAAAAGAAAAAAAGGGATAAAGAAAGAAAAAAAGGCTATTAATTTACATTCATTCACCATGGTATAATAATACCTTTATAAATGACCGAATAGGAGGGAAAGAAGTAAAAGGAAAAATAATAATAATAAGTGGTGGGAACTGTACTATAGTGTATGTGTGTGTGTGTGTGTGTGTGTGGTGTGTGTGTGTGTGTGTGTGTGTGTGTGTATATATATATATATATATATATATATGAATATTGTAACATTTTTAAAAGTCAAATGTATTTTTAAAGCATATGTCACATTTTTTTTAAAAGATTTTAAATAAATGCTATTAATCTGAAAATATTACATGTATGAATGAATAATTCAAACTACAGTACTCACGCATGTTATTTACATAAATATAAGAATGTACCAAATTTGCAAACCAAAAAAGAAAATGCAAATTTGGAAAAGATGGCTCAAACGATGTGAAATAATTTGGTCATTTAAATTTTGTAAATGAATTGTTGTATTTTATGTGAGTTCTATTGTCTTTTTCTGATGTTATTTTTATTTAAATTTTTGTCCCCCCCCGGCCCCACTCCAGACGGGTTCCCTGCAGGTGCTCTCCCAGCAGATGCTGATGGACTGCACGTGGGGCTTCGGCAACAACGCCTGCGACGGCGGCGAGGAGTGGCGAGCGTACGAGTGGATCATGAAACACGGCGGCATCGCCACCACAGAGACGTACGGAGCTTATTTGGGAATGGTGAGATTCCTCTGAAACACAAACAGATATGCCCTGATATTAATATTTCATAAAGATTAAGGTTACTAATCTTGTGAGGAACTTTCATATTCGGCATTCGTTGTGATTTAATGTGGAGAAGACGAGCTTAATTTTGTGTTTCTCATTCAAAATTATTAGCTGTTAATGTCATTTTTACAAATAAAACATTGTGGAATTTATTCAGAACTTACGTTTAGCAAAATGAATGATCATGTATTTTATCATTTCATTCATGACATTTAATAGTTTTCATTGGAATACGTTTAAGGGTGTATTATATTTACATAGTGTAAATGAATGCTTTGAATATTGAAAATATTTCTAAATATATTCCAAATATTAGTAAAATTAAGTAAACTAAAGAATAAAAAAACTCAGTAACATATTTACATTATTATATGATTTTAGTTGTTGATTTTTTTTTTCTTTCATTAAAAGCACATTTTACAATGCAATAATACATGTACTACTTTTGTAAAAATTTTTTTGGATCAGTTCTACTATACTTAATTTATTATTTAAAAAAAACAATTCAGTTTTTCACTAATATTATAATCAAGTGTTTTTCCACATGCATTAAAAAAATTACCTAAACGCAATTAAGAAGAGTGACTTTACATGTGATAATCTTGTATAATTATTTTATTTATTTATTTATTTATGATTGTTTTTGTATTGCGTCCTTGAGAACCTCGATAGGCTCTTCTAAATTAAACGTGTTATTTTTATGACTCGCCACGGTCAACAAATGTTCCTCTGTGTCCGCAGAACGGGTTTTGCCACGCCAACGAATCGCAGCTGACGGCGCACGTCCACAGCTACACGAACGTGACGTCGGGCGACGCCGAGGCGCTGAGACTGGCGCTGTTCAAAAACGGTCCCGTGGCCGTCAGCATCGACGCCGCCCACCGATCCTTCGTCTTCTACAGCCACGGCGTCTACTACGAGCCCGCTTGCGGTATGGTCACAAAACTGCGCACAACGTAGTAACGCGAGTTTTACGTCCAGTGCCTTTGGTCCTCAGGTAACACCACCGACTCGTTGGACCACGCCGTGCTGGCCGTGGGGTACGGCACCCTGAACGGGGAGCCCTACTGGCTGGTCAAGAACTCGTGGTCCACCTACTGGGGCAACGACGGCTACATCCTCATGTCCACCAAAGACAACAATTGCGGCGTTGCCACTGACGCCACTTACGTCACGCTGGCCTAAACTCCACCCGCTGTGCCGTTATTCTAGCAATCATGCAAAAATATTCAGAACAATAATTCCTTACTGGTGATGGTCATTTGAATTTAAACCACAATGTGATGCTGGATTGTTAATTTTTTTTTTTAATTTTTAATGCCACTATTGGGAGTGCTGGGAACGAATGGGTCTTAACATTAATAAGCTGCTCAATCATAATAATAAAAACTGTCAGGTTTTTTTTTTGTTGTGTTGTTTATATTGTTGGTTTTGACAAACATCATACATTATAAATCATAATACATGCTTTGTTTTAGACAAAGCAGAACGCAGTTAGCTAACTCGACAAAAAAAATGGGCCATGCGACGGTTTTATCTGGAAAAACAGAAGTCGGTTACTCATATCAGTCAACGGTCTGTTATTTTTTTTAAAACGAGAATTGAGAATAAATCTTATTTCGTCATACATTTGTCCATAGTGCGCAATCCATAAGTCATTGTCCATTTATTTTGTCTATTTAGTAAGCATTTATTTTTATGTAGTTTTTAAGTTTTTGTACCCACATAGTGCTGACATATTGAAAAAACAATTCGTTATTTTTTAATGTTAAAAATTAGTTTTATGTTAATGATATTTTTCCATTGGTGTGGCTTCTTTTAAACGTATAATGTATAATATATAGTAAATTTAAATGTTATAGTAAAAATTCGCCAGTGACAATAGGCACCAAAAAGATGGCAGAAATGTTGATTAATTTAATTTAAAATTTTATTTTATTAGTATATACACTGAATTGAAAACATTTAAATGTATACCATTTGTAAAGCAAAAACAATTTAATATGTATTTGGATTCTGTTTTATTTAATAACAAAATATACGTCAATAATATAGATTGTATTTCTAATTTCTATATCTAATGAGATTGTATATTGTTCATACGTGATAAATATTGTACACAAGCGATCGTGGGATTTTTTTAACTTTGAAAAATAATTTTATGTTAAAGATATCTTTCAATTGACATGGCTTCTTTTCATTTAAATGATATAGTAAAGATTCGCCAGACAGTGACACAAGACACCAAAAAGATGGCAGAAATGTCGATTAATTTGAAATAATTTTCATTATTTTCTACACTGAATTGATTAAGCATATCATTTATAAAGCAAAAACAATTTAACATGTCTTTAGATTCTGTTTTATTTAATAACAAAGTATACGTCAATAATGTAGATTATAATTCTAATTTCTATATTTAATTAGATTTAATGTTCATACGGGATAAATATCGCGCTTCTCCATCCATGTCTTCATTCAACCAAGAAACAAAGCAGTAATTGGATCAACGTACGGCAGGTGGCGCCATTGCAACGCTTTTCCTGCTCGCCTCCTCATCCGGGGGAATGAAACCGGAAGTTACTTTTAATGTTGAAACTCGTTACCGGATATAGAGTTTGAATTACGTCAAATTCACATTCTCGCGGGCTAACCTCGAATATTTTTTCTTCCATATTTGCGTCACTTCACTAAATTCACTCACACTGTCGTTGAGGGGGACGAGAGCGAAATGCTGTGCTTCGGTTTTAAATTTGAGTCTCGTCCGTGCCTTGGAAACCTCCGAAATGATCGCGGGACTTTGTGGAATCAGCATCTTTTCAGAGGAAATGTTTAATTGAAGGTAAGCGATTTACTTTCCATTTTTTTTGACGTCCTTACTAGGCGCCCGTAGTCTGCCACCTAACCTGTCATTCGTTGCTCAATTTATTTAACTAACTAAATAAAGTTAAAATTAAAGGAAAAAAAAAACAATTGAACTAACTAAGCTTTAACAAGTCGACACTGTAATTCTAAACACTTCGCAACTCTAATGTGAAAGGCTGAAAGCGCTGTATTTCTTTTGTTTCAAACTTTGATGTATTTAAAATATTTGACCATTCATTTGTAAAAGTCAAAATACAGGATGTAGAGTAAAATATTTGTCATGGGGAAAAAAAAGTACACTTCTGTTTCTCAGGAACCACAATAATGTCTGGGTCAATTTGAACCATTATCTGAAGGTGCCAAATCTGGATAATGACAATTATTACCTACATCAGTCATTGTCCTCCTTTCTTTGCACTGACAAAACAATTAAGTACAAGAGTGATATAATTTCACCATGAAATTGTACTTTTCCCGAAGTAACCACAAAGGTGGAAAAAGAAATGAATAAATAATGTTTATATACAGTCTACACTGAGGCTTTCAAGTCAAATTTTACTAGCTTCACAGTCAAGACAGACCAGTCTGTGTGAAAGGACAAAAAATGACATGGAATTATTGTATTCATTTTTCCTGGAGGAGTGTTAGCTTTTCAAAATGGAGCTTTAAATGGTCCGTGTACTACCACATCTGCTTCTGTTTTGTTCAACCAAAAATCGCCATGCACCACTGTGACCGCTGCATGTTAAACCATACAAAAGCATATTTTTTTCCTAAAAAATGTAAACTAGACATTTCTGGCCCCGCTCCTGGCATCTTTGTGCCAAAGAACTATGTTGAAGTCAGTTAAGGAGCTTCTTTTAAGCAAACGTAGTGCTTTACTACCTTCTTGTGGCATCTATAGGCAATTATAAATCTTTTAGCCCAGGGCTATCAACTATTCGTGTATTTTCACTTTTCGGGGCGGTGCTTGGTCAATAGTGGAGGTTCTGTGAAGACCAAAAATAGAATACAAAGATAACTGAACACACCACAACATTACGTTACTAACTAGTGAGTCCATATTTAGTGCAACAAACCCTAAAACCAAAGCAAGTTGATTTTATTTATTGAGTGACTGCGTATATATGTTTTGACACCTATTTTTTCCATTCAAACTGTGAAATAATAATCTAAAGTTAAAGACTGCACAAGTATTATCCTAAAATGTTGGAAATGGGTCAGTTTGAGCAACAACATAACAAGGTTGTTTTTTTTTTTTTTAAATATACTTTCACTTCCACCACTTCCATGTGGGACTTCTTCAGCTTTCCTGCAGTTCTTTAAAACACTTGATGTGAAGATATGAGGCCAAACTTGTTTTGTCCCTGTCGCTTCTCGCTATCCTCAGCGTCATCGCTATTGGTGAGTTTCTTACTCTTATGGGGTTGGTTGTAAAACATAAATAAGTATCTGTGAATTATTTGTGTGGTTTGGTACAGAAGCGCAAGTTCTGTAACGTTACATGGGTGTCAACAGTTAGCTCCTTTACATGAAACGGATTTTGAATGAACTTTTTACATTTTCAATATGATTTCTTCTCTCTGCCTGCGTTCTTGAAAATGAAAAACAGGAAAATGTAGTAACCGATCATCATTGCAGAAGTAAACCTTAGAAGCAAGGAATGTTGTAATGTCCTTTCATCACAAAAACTTTTTTTTTTTTTTTTTAGAAAAAGGAAAATATAATCATGCCAAAAGTAGAATCAAGTCGATCCAAACTGAAAATCGTCCCTGACTATAAGTTTGATGAAATAAGAAACTTTATTTTGCACTTTAACCCCTTGTTACGCTGCAGGTCAACATGGCTTATTGTAAAGATCATGACTTAAAACTATCCTTTTGGGGAGACATGCTGCTTATCCTCAAAAGGGTCACGGGAGTGCTGGGGCCTATGCCAGCTGTCAGCGGGTGGGAGGCGGGGTACACCCTGAACTGGTTGCCAGCCAATCACAGGGCACGGAGAGTTTTTACTACCCAGCAAATGTTTGGGCATCACATCTGGATTTTGTTAAGAATTTGTATCTTGCTGTCCGTCTTGTTCCCACAAATCCTTTTACCAACATCCCAGTAGGGGGGCGTTTGTTACGTGCGTGTCTCCATGACACAGTCAGCTGGAGGCCGGAATGGCCTAAGGGGAAACACTTTTTGAACGTTAAATAAGGGAAAACCAAGCAGAGAAGATGATAAAAAAGAGGGTTTGAGTTTAGAAGGATAAAGAGGGATGAAATGAAAAGTGCGTTAAAGTGAATTTTGCTTCAAGCTGTAACTAATTCATGTCAGATGTTTGGCTAAGGTGGAAACACTTAGCTGCCTTACACTGCACAAACCATAGAGGATAGGTAGCGTGGAGCCTCTGACGTCGAAGACAAAGTTGGATTTTTGTTTTTGTTCAAACCAATTTGCAAATTACAAAATTAAAAAAAAAACATTCCTGAGTCGCTTTTTCCATTTAAAGTATCCCCTTCAAAGTCACAGATAGTACAGTGTAGAATGTGATGATGGCAGCTCAAAGTGCCCACCGATAATATCTGCATCTCGCTTGCATAGCTTGTAACGGTATTGTTTAATAATGCAAAAAAATGTAAGTGATCAGTGCACTAAAAGGTTGAGAATAATCAAGCCCTACTGAAAATGCAGTTTCTTGTTAAGTACGCAAAGGTCTCTCTCCCTCTCTCTCCAACTTGGACATGGCGCTGAGATCCCGTGCTTTTCTAATGGGTGCCACATTGAAAGAGTTTTCCCAAAAATGTCAAGCCTAGCCTAAAAATACTTTGTTGAATGTCTTTTGAGTTCATTTGGAGGGTTTCACAACAGGATGCAGTCTACGCATGTATCCAGAGATGTGTCTATCGCCACATTACGAGGGACTTGTGCTGGAATTTAATTGGTTGTTGCAGCGACCTCACCCCCTTTTCCTTTCCTCATTTACACACATTTTTGTCATGTTTTTATCATGACACATACACACACCCTTCAGAGAGTCCTATTAGGTCCATGTTGGGATGCAGTAAATTATTAGTACTATGATGTTGACTCCCCTTAACCCATGTCCATTTTTTTTCTCACTTTCAGTATGTGTGTAAGGATGACAGAACTACCCTCTGGACTGTTGGAGGCGTGCGTGGTGGTTGGAGCCTCCAGTGATAAGCTCAGAGACGTACACCAGGTAATCACACAAAAATAAAAAAATAAAAATCTCTCCAATCTTCATTTAGCTGTATTTTCTTTCCTCAGACTCATCTTGAATACTATTGAATGCTATACTGTATATTATAACTATCAGCAGTCTTTCGCTCGTTTATTTTCAAACTGGGCTTGTCGTGAGCGATGTCATGAACGCTCTTGATTCCAGCGCACCCACACTGGTCAAAGGAGACACTCTTATCTCTCTCATCTACTAACATTTAAGCGCTTAATAAAGTGAGCAACGGTGTGTTTTGATTGGAGAAGAAGATTTTGATTTATTATTGTCATTTTGTTTTGGTGTATACGTATGTATTTGTATTAAGCACATCACGTTGTACAACTTGTTGCACTGAACCTGTATTTGCTTATATTTTGCATTGTTTTACCAGCTCAACATTGCAAAAGAGAATCTGTCCTTTTGCTCCAGATTCTGCAAGATTATATGCCGCAGTCTCCGATTTTTGAGTTTGTTTAATACGTTCCCCTTATTTCTGACCAGCTTCATCAACAAAATAAGTTTGTGGAATTTCCCCTACTGGATCCAGAGGTGCTCCAGGTCCACATCCCACCTTTTGTCTCCAAGGAGACCAATTCCAGTCATGTGATTGGTCCCACTTTTAGCCGTGTGCAGCGGCGGCGAAGTTTCATCAAGAAGGTATTTCGGAATTTGGGACTTTTTAAGGACACGTGTTTTTGTGAAAGGTTTAACGTTTCCCAAATCTTTTTGACCGTCTTTGTAGAAGAGGCGAGACCACGCTCCAGAGACAACGCGTAACAGGGAAAACCCCAATCAGTCAGAGGGATCCTTGACAACGGAGGACATTAGTGTTCCGAAGGATCTGGACCTCATTGCGTTGCCCCAGCTCTGTTTTCCGGGTATGTCGGTCTGATAATTGGCATTTCTTCCTTGGAATTTGGTTAAAAACATGAATATTTTCACTGATTTGTGCTGGTTAGGTGGTCTTCAGATAGCCAGTGAGCAGAGAGAAGATGCTTATCACTCTTTGGTTTTTACCGACTTGTTTGGAAACCGAACTCATGGTGTTGTAGCGCAGTACTACAGATCTGTGCAGGTAGATTTGTTTTTCAAGATGACCTTCTTTTTTTCTAACAAGTGTTTTCACATAGTCCTTTCTGATTGGCTCTTTCCCAGTCCTGTCACGAAGCTGGCATCCAGAACGGCCATCGTTGGATTTCATCAAAACATCGACTTTTCACGCCCTTCGCCGTGTGCATTATCTCCAAGTTCCCCTACTACAACGCCTTGAAGGACTGCTTGTCGTGGTAATACTTTGGAGCGTTCACGTTGTTGAAAGGCACCTATTTAGTGGGTCGTCTTTCTCCTCTTAGTTTGCTGGTCCAGTTGCGGCCCGCGAGGCAGGCCGACTTTGCGGAAGCCATGAAGGAGTTTTCCGCCAAGTTGTCCCTCGTCCCTTTACCTCCTCCCGGACAACTACACGTGGTCAGGAAACTTTCAGACTTTTTACGAGTGAAACTAGAGTTTAAAGCTTGATATTAATGATGTCTAATCTACTTTTTAATATATTTTTTGCAAATACATTAATTGGACACTGTAAACTCCCCCTAGGTGTAATTGTGAGTGTGGCTGTTTGTCTTGATGTGCCCTGGGATTGGCTGGCAACTAGTTCAGGGTGTACCCCGCCTCCTGCCCGTTCACAGCTGGGATAGGCTCCAGCACTCCCCGCGGCCCTCGTTAGGATAAGCGGCAAAGAAAATGGATGGATGGAGTCTGTGAGCTGAATGACTCTTTAGGTCCTACAGTCATTATTGCCGTTTTGATTGGCAACACATTTGAAATTGGTCGATATTTGAAAAACATCATGCATGTATAGCGTCTTGTTAGTTCCTTTGCATACTGAATCTGGCTTTGTGTGTAGTCCTTTCACCTCCGTCCCCTGCAAGTGGTTCTTCCATCAAGGGAGGACCACGACGGCCCCATTGTGGACGTGGACTTGCACCTGCCCTTACTGTGTTTCTCGTATACAACGCTCCTTCAGGTAATGCTCATGAACATTTTTTACACTGCGCTTGTGCAACACAAAAGTCGATCAGCATGTCAGCGTGTTTGTTGACATAGGAGTGACCTGGAGTTTGAACTTAAACGTAGCACTCCCCAACATGGAGGTCTAGCGATGTGGAGCTGAATAAAGTGCTGTTATTTTTCCTGAATGTTCCGACCTCCTGTTTCACCACTAGTGTTGTATCAATCAGAATAATGTCACTCAGTCACTCAGTGGAGCTGAAACGGATCAATTTAAATTAAAAAAAAAAAGTAATTTAATGGGGAAAATTATTATTGTTTTTTTTTTTTTTTTTGGTCAGTCTCAAGGCACAGCTGTGTATAGAAACATTTTATGTAAAACAATAATAAAATATAAACTAATTAAATCATCTTAATTGTACAAATTCTATACGTACAGGACCTACAAGATTGGACTCATGAGTAACAGTTGCAGAATGAAACGTTTAAAAAAAGTAAATATACTGTATATATTTAGTCCTTACAGTTTGGATCAATCTAAAAACAATGAATCAATGTAAAACATTCAACATAACATGGACATTTTTATTATGAGATCCTTTGCTGTTGAGCAAAATACTTCTGTTCACAGTTGACCTGCTAGTGCAATAAATAAATTATTATAAAGTATTACTGTGCATAATCCCATCTAATCATCATAATATCGCCTTCCCTCCTTTTAGATTTTGTCATACCTTCTCCAAGAACAACGGCTAGTCTTCTTCTCGTCCGACTGGGCCAAACTCACTCTGGTCGCAGAGTGCCTGCTGCTCTATCTAAAGGTCGGTAACTGAGCAACGTCGTGCCGGCGGCATCTGTGGAATGGTTTCCCCCGTCTCTCTCGTTTCTTATCACGCTTCTGTTCCTGTCCCGATGCAGCCCCTCACCTGGCAGCACCCCTACGTTCCTGTCCTCTCTCGAGGAATGCTGGACTTCCTAATGGCGCCCACAGCCTTCCTAATGGGCTGCCATATTAGCCATTTTGAAGAAGTGGCTGCAGTGAGTACTCAAATTTGTCATAGAGATGAGATATGAAGTTTATTGTGACACTTTTGTTTAATATTTGAATGTTGAATTACAGGAGACAGAAGATCTCATCCTGGTAAATATTGACGATGGCATTATTCAGTCTTCGTGGGCAGAAGTCATCGACTTAGCCACCATTCCTCTGACTGCAGCTGAGTGCTTTATTTCTAGGTAACAGCGTAATAATGTATCGATATACAGCTGCTCGATCCTAATATGGCTTTTTGCGTGAGCGGATGTGCAGAGCTGAGTCACTGCAACTTCACTATGACTTGGAGCTGTGTCACCTGGGATCGGCCACCGACGCCAATGCCCTGCGAGCTCAGCGGCGAGACTGGCAG
The DNA here is from genome assembly GCF_019802595.1 of Syngnathoides biaculeatus. NCBI lineage: Eukaryota > Metazoa > Chordata > Actinopteri > Syngnathiformes > Syngnathidae > Syngnathoides > Syngnathoides biaculeatus. The sequence continues at coordinate 9,960,942 of NC_084640.1, read as the reverse complement.
AGACGACTCAACAAGCAGATACAAAACATCTGCCTGGAATTGCTGGTCAATATTTTCAGGCAAGTGTGTACTGTGCGTGTGTGCTCATGTGTGCACGTGTGTGGTGACATACAGAAAACAAAATACTTTGATCGGCCTAGGTTTCGTTTGCTTGTGCAGTATTTGAAGAGAATACACAGTATTTGGAGTAATTACTTTTATTTAAATATTTGTACTACCTGACATCAAGTGTTAAATCAAACAAGCAAATAAATATTTATCTGGATATATGAAAAAGTGTGCAAATGAGCATAAATTTTGCAAATTGTGGTGTCACAATTTGCCCAATTTGCATACAGTGGGTGTTTGCCTCCACATTGAGTTTGGCAGCTTGTGCCTGAGCAGTAGGGAAGTGACAGCCTTTGTCAAAGCCCAAAAGTGAGCTGAGCTGCATTATGTTTTTTTTTTAGATGTGCATATTAAGCGTGACAAAAAAATCCCCCAAACAAGTAGAAAATGAATTTTAAAAAGGAAGGAAAAAAATCATGAATGGCATTAGTATAATCTGTTTTAAAAAATTTAAAATAAGATGTATCCTTAAAGAAGTATTTTTGTCTTAAAGTAAGTGCAGTAAGATGTTTCACTAGAAATAAGATAAATTCACCAGGTGAGCTTTTCTTTTCATGTTTGCAGTGAACGTTCAGCTAACACCGTTAGCATCTGATAAGTGGCACACACTTGTTTGCTTTGTGTAGATATGGATGTGGTTGTTGCAGTAAAGGTATTTGTTTTCCCTGTCTACTCTTCATGCACCACATGCATGAATTGGCGCTTTTTTTTTGTCACAGCCCCCTCGCACCTCCCTTGGTTGTCATGGTAATGGCTGTTGGCCCTACAGTCTATTGGGCAGTGGGTCGCTTGGCTTTTGGATTGGCCCACGGCACCTCAAACCAAAAGAGAAGACATGAAAAAGTGTGTTGTAATGCTTGCTCCTTGGGGTATTTTTTACAAAAGCATGCCACAGACATGTTATCATCTGGAAATGGATTTAGATCAAGAGGGGAAGCATATTCTTCCTCGATTATAATAACCCCAAAGAAAAAGTAAATCCTCATCCTAGTGGCATTTTAGAGCTTCCAACTGTATGCATTTCAGGTGCTATTTTGGTTTGAAGTCCTCTTAAAATGATTAAAATGTCCATTATGTCTTCTATCAGAGGCGTCCAAGACTTTCTTAACCATGAGCACCGAGTTTTTAACAGTGAGGAGTTTTTAAGGACCAGGGAGCCAGCAGACCAGCCCTTTTACAAGAGGTAAACTCACTTCCATGCATGTCACATGAATACCAAATCCCCGAACTGCCCCTTGTTTATATTTTATTTTCATTTTGTGTTTGTTTGTTTGCCCTCAGGTATTAGACACTCACATCTTTCACTCATTCCTGCGAGACAGGCTCAACAGGAAACAGGACAGCTTTAGCCGCATGGAGCTGAACACACGCAACCTAGCGCACAGGTGTGTTTTGCTGTGATCGGAACACCGTGGGACACGCCAGTGAGGGCAATGCAGTGACAAACTCCTTACATTTAATTATCGCTTCTCAAAGTCACAGACAGGGTTAGGGAATGTGCGCGAGCCTTCTTCGCTCTTCAAAAATTCGTTTTCCTATTTTGGAAATTAGTCACATGAGCTATTTGTCGACTTCCTGACTGCATGTTGTAGATAAAAGCTTGTGGGAGGGTTCCAGTAATGTCATTCCAGGGGTAGGAAATGTTTTTTTTTCCGGTCACTGTGCCATTCAAGGTTTTATGAAGTCCTCCGTGGGTCATACTGATTTAATGAGAAATGATGAAGACAGCGCCCTTCACATAAAAGATAGAAAGAACTCACTAATAAAAGTATACATATAATATGTAAAATGGTTATGGTCAGGAATCGATCAGTTCCTCATCATCTTCGTTCTGGGCATTGCAACTTGACATGTAAAATAAAGGTGTTAAGATGCATTTGGTAACAGCTTCTTCACACTAGACCCTGTTTGACTGCCAGTGTCATCGTTCTGCAGGAATCGCGGCGTGACCGAATCGCCCCGGCGTCCACCCATGTCCGAGCTGTCCCGGAACGGCTACAACAGCTACACCAGCCCAGACAACCGACTGAGCAAGCGCCTCGGAGCCAGCATGCCCAACCTGGACCGCTCACTCCATGAAAATCTCACCGGCATCAGTCGAGTGAGGCCGGCCTCTCTACGGAAAATGACCCCTGACATTGGTGCGTTTTGTTGACTGGAACATTTTAATCATCTCAAGTCAAATAATGATTTTTCCTCATTTATTCTATTTCAGGATTGAAGTTTCCTCAGAAGGCTGTCAAGGTTTTCCGCCTCCCTGAGTTCCCCCCTCCTTTGTCATATCATTACGTTCAGAACTATTATTCAGAAATGGTTGCAAGCCTAGGCAAACTTATCAGTGCTACTCCTCCTGATGAATCAGACCTGCTGGCGAGGTACTGTGTGCAAAGTGTAAAGAACTATTTCAACATTTTTGTAATTCCAATGAACCCTCTTTTGTCCAGGTATCACTACCTACGTGGTTTGGTCAACACTGTGTCAAATAGACGCCTAGACGCTTTGGAGGACTTCCAGAGTCTTTATAAGACCGACTCCGACATCTTTCCTTTGCAGATGGTTAAATCTCTGGTGGACTCCTTGTCAGAAGCTGACCGTTTACAGGTTTTTATTTTATACAAAACTTTTTGTATTACCATTTTTTTTTCCACAATTTGTAAGTTCCCAAGTGTCATTTTTTTTCTTGAAAGGTCTCTGACATTGTTCAGACAAATGCACAAAAGACAAAGACTTGTACAGCACACTTAACTTATAATGCTGCGTCTCTTGCAAATGAACCACCGTTCACCTACCTCCCAATAAACGTTTTTAGCTGGGGTATTGTGATTAGAAAAGTGGCCACACAATAAATTCATTGTTACTTTATTTACTGTATTTTCATGTTGACGCAGCTCTTCTTCTCCAAGCTGCTTTGTTACATATTGTCAGTTAGTGTAGTTGATCCATGCAGCAAACATATTGGCAAACAAAAATTCCCCATCTCTGCACATCGACTGCTTCGCTAACCATTTGACTATGTGCTGTTAATCAGAAGCTAAAACTGTTAGCCAATGTTTTTTTTTTTTGTGCCATCACTGCAGCTCTGCTTACATTTTGGCTTTGACATGATAAAAATGGTGGGTCTTTATCCAGCCTTCTATTTAATAACATATAACACTTCATTGGCAGGCTAGTGACTCAACTGTTTCTATACAAGCAATTAAAAGGTAATGTTTCTGTAATATGTCCCTCTAAGTAATACTAACTGACTGTAAATGCATTTCTCGTAGGCTGATAGGCGGCCAGAACTGAAGCGTCTCATCACCCGCCTCAAGCGGGACCGGGAGCGCGAGTCGCACGACAACAGGCAGGAGGAAGGCGCCGTAAAACGCTTCCAGCTGCCGAAGAAATTCATGCAGTTGGAGGAATTTGTGAAGTGTGTCCAGGAATCCGGGATGGTGAAAGACCAGGGGACAATAAATCGGCTTTTTGACGCATTGACTGTTGGTAAGTACAACTTAAAGATCTCATTTGTCCCTCTCACAGTCACGGTTCCCCAATTAGTCACCATCCAATAGACAAATACACTCCTCCCTATGGATATAACTGAATTTATCTCATTGCAAAGAGGCAATCGTTCACACGCTGACCTTAAAAAGTTAAGAGATGAACTTATTAAGGCCTTGTTGCCAACTAAATCAGCAGCATCAAAGGACACAACCTGTCGAAATTGTTGCCACGTATTGCAAGTAGTTGACAAGTACCTGCTGTAATATTCAATATATGACCGTATGTGATGTGGAGACATTTAGCTCTCTAGTTGACTTGTATATGGTCGTGCCACAGTGTTGTGTCCGTGTATATGTTTCATGGCCAAATGCTATTTTTAATGTTAGCTCCAGCTTTATTTGCCATAAAGTGTAATGCAGTATACTTACTGGTAACATTGTTTGCATTTATTCTGAAAATGCACAAATAGGATTAGGGCCTTCTCTCCCTCTCTGGGGAAAAAATGCCTCCGTCCGCTGTTTAGGGTATACTGAAGGTTTCACCCCAAACCTCAAGAAGTTCCTACCACAGTACAAAATACTTCCTCGGGTTAATGATTTGCTCGCATTCTTGACGAAATGGAGCCTCTACGCAGGTCCTGTGGAGGCCAATATTGACTCCTGTCTGTTCTTGGGAGATGTTTCTCTTTATTTTCTTTACACTACATTACACAAGAAAGGCTTGGATGTCTCTCATGCATTGTTAATAGCTGCCTCTGTGACCTGGCAACATTCCTGTGAGTGATTTAAAACAAGGTGAGAATGAGAGATAGATAAGACGGACTTGGAGAGGGTAAATGTTATTCTAGCTCGGGGGAGCCAAAAACAATTAAACATTGCCGGACTTCTTTTCCTCTTTTTTTGTGTCCTGTTTATTCTGTGTGACCATTAAGCTGCAATTCATTGCTTTTCCCGCTTTATGACCAGAGAGAGAAATGAGATATGAGAAGTGTGTTTTTCTTCTTATTCATTTCAGGTCATCAGAAGCAGGTTGGACCGGAGTTGTTTCATGATTTCTACACTATCTGGAAAGAGACCGAGGCTGAGGCACAAGAGGTGTGTATGCACCTTAGAGGAGACAACTTTGCATGCATTTTTTTTTCACAATTTAAAACAATTCTCAGGTGTCTTAAATGGTCTCTTTCATTCCTGGGTCACAATAGACAAAGGATAAAGAATTACAGAGGGGTCATTGTTTCCAATTATATCAAATTTGGTGCTATATTTAGCAGATTTTTTGACCTTGTTAGCATTTACTTAAAACAGAAATGACTGGTGACAAATCCAGTGACTTTGAGGTGTTATTGGAGCATTTTGGAGACTCTTCAGACTCCCTCCACACATTCAATCCAGTCTGCATCCAATACTAAAACAATAGTGACATTTACTGAGGTGGTAAGAACACTGGCTGCCAGTAATCCAGCATGTGAAGAAAAAACAACCATAAAGATTTGATGTGTACTTTCACTCATGGAGACAGTACTTCATCAACAAGCTGCTTAATAACAGCTATCAGAATCCAATGTTGATAAAGCCTTTGCATGCCAACACTGATGAGCTTTTGGGTTTGACGTGCTGGTCCTTCTTTGTAGTCTATCTGTGGTTCAAAAATGGTGGATCGTTAACCCTGGTGTTGTGCTCTGTGTTATTTAAGGTCCGCTTGCCTGCGTCTGTGTTGGAGCACATTGAACCCAGCGAGTGCGTCTTTAAGCTGTCCTCGTCGGTCAAGACGAGCCGCGGCGTAGGCAAGATTGCAATGACCCAGCGGCGGCTTTTTCTGCTGACGGAGGGGCGGCCGGGCTACGTGGAGGTGGCGCAGTACCGAGATTTAGAGGTAAGATGGAAAAACTATCACAGTGATGTAACAATGCTCCACAAGCTCAATTTCTCCTAATTTTCTCTACAGGAAGTGAAAGTGTCCTCGGCTCCTTTCCTGCTCCTGCGCATTCCAAGCTTGAAGTTGCGGGTGCGGGGTAGAAAGGAGGCCTTCGAGGCTAATTTAAAGACGGAGACAGAACTCTGGAATCTGATGGTGAAAGAGATGTGGGCTGGACGCGACATGGCCGACCAACACAAGGTAACATCAACTGAGCAAGGCCGTCCTTTGTGAAGCCAGATGTAGAGTTCATATAAAAAGTCAATACGTTCCTTTTCAAATGCCTGAAGAATTGTAACTGCCTCACGCTCGAGCAGCATATCGAGACTGTAAACAGACACAGTGCACCTCAGCTTCTGGCTACTGATATCATGGCGAAAATATATGCTTTTGGGAAAATGTTAAGTCATTTGAAATGGCATCACGTGAAGGTGAATAACAGAGCAAAATAAATAACCTCTCTCTGGCACTTCAGATTGAACAAAATCAATAACAAATACCATTGTTAGTCTTTACATTGTTTAATAGTTAAATGTTGGACTTGTCAGGATCCTTCATTTCCTAAAAAGAAAATAATCTCTTCGGGTTGCACTTTCCTAAAAAGTCAAGGTTTTAGCTATTTCCACCTTTACACTGACATACTTTTTGCATGTGATTATAACAATCAGTTCATCCAGTGGTTGTTTGTTTCCAGGACCCTCAGTACATGCAGCAGGCCTTGACCAACGCTTTACTGATGGACGCGGTGGTGGGCAGCCTTCAGAGCAGCAAGGCCATATATGCCGCTTCTAAGCTGGCTCACTTTGACCGCATCAAGATGGAAGGTAAACCGCAAACAAGATGTCATCTAGTTTACTTTACAGTGGTAAACAAAAATTTTTTCACATGGGAAATAATAAATGTGGTCGTATTGCAGGCAGCTTCAGTCTAGCTTGTTTTGTTTAATTTTATAGGCATTACTTTTTCCTGAAAATGCTGTTTGACTCCTAAGTTGTGCGACTCCCTAGCACCTCCACGTTATCACATTTTTTTGCATTTATTTTCTCCATGTGTTGGTTTGTGCATCTCTAGTGCCAATGATGGTTCCCAGGACAACTGCAGAGACGCTGAAGCACAAAATTAACCCTTCCCTGGAACTCGCCGCGCCTCGTGCCGTAGACGTTCTTCTCTACACCCCAGGTAACCGATACAAAACACACTTAATCACAGGATCGCATCACATGTCGACACTCTTTCCACTGTTGTGTCGCCATCTGTCATAAAGATACCCATAAAGTTTCTCAGGTCCTCTGGTGTCCCGTGCTTGAACACACCAAAAGGACGCATGGCCAACTGCGGAATGATTCAAAAGCAATCGCTTTTACAAACTTTGCAACCTGGATCACGTTGCTAAAACAAAGAAAAGCTAATTTATTTATGTAGCACATTTCATGCACAAGGTAACTGGCTAAGTTTGCTTGGGCCATAGATAGTGACAAAGCCTCACAATACAACCATAACAATAACACTTTTGGTAGATTTTTTTTTTGGTTTTTTTTTGTTTTTTTGTTTTTTTTGTATTCAACTTACTTCTTGTAAAACCACATGTACCAGTAGATTATTAAGGCCAGTCTGTGGAAACGAACTAAAAGTTGGAACCACTCCTTCAAATGTGGCTTTGTCGCAGCGATTGTGAAATGATGTCATGAGTCATCATAAAGTAGAAAAACTTCAGAACTGGGTAATAAAATTTCCCATTGGTGATAAAACTAGTTGTCTGAATCCCAGAGGTTGCACTTCCATTGGGCATCTTGTACGACTTAAGACCTCCTTCTGGGAACAGGCTGACTCAGCGACTCAGTTCTTCCTGTCGCCTCTTTGCGTTGGTGTGGGTGAAAAGAACAAACATGACCATTCAGATGGCCGTGAGCCTCTCCTCTCACTCCGCTCCCGTTTCAATGTAGGTCACTGAGTTGAATTCTTGGCACTTGGCCACAGCGCTCCCTCTTCGCCTGTCAAATAGCTTCGCTTCACGCCCTCCATCATGACGCCTTCTTTCCACTTTGTTTTTGAAAATAAACACCTCTGGTGTTTTGAGGACTGGAATCTGACCGTTAGCTGAAGCCGGGTGGGGTTGTGCTTTCATTCGTTCTTGAAAGAGGGCATTCTTAGGATTCAAAAGTGGCTAGGTCTCTCTGGTGGTGGTTCACACTCTTTGCCATTAACTCTGTTGGTGTGAGTTTTTTTTGGGGGGGTGCATCGAAAATATTGTTATTTCCGAACTGCAAATGCAAACTCCAAAAGAATAAAAAAATGTAACAATATGTATTACAAACAAAAACACAAAATAAGCCCAGCAGACGAGGGTGGACCCACACGTGCATGTGATTTGCCATCCACAGATTCACTTTTTTTTGTGGAGGAGGGTGGAACCCCACTTATTGGCTGGTTACCAGTGCTTATTCAAGAATTTAGAGGGTTGGGTGATTTAAAAAGAAAATCCCAATACAATTATAATTACAGTTTTACTTTTAAAGTGTATTTTTATCCATCCATTCTCTTCACTGCTTATCCTCACAAGTGTCGTGGGTGTGCTGGAGCCGGACAGGAGGAGGCAGGGTATGCCCTGATCTGGTTACTAGCCAATTGCAGAAATACTTTTTATGTAACAGTATATTTTTTTTCTAAACAGGTCAATGTCAACATAACTGGAGAGTTAATTTAGTTTGGCGATGGGTTCATTTATTCTTCAATATTTGATTCAAAAACTTAAAGCTCAGCTGTCAAAAAAGATGTAAAAATAAAAAATAATAATGGCCAACATGAGAAATTATTTTTTTTGACAATGAATGAAATAATAATGTTTGTGTTTCAGGTCAGTTGTGGGTGTCGGTAAGCGGAGGCAAGGTGATGGTGTTTGATGCCTCCAGCTGGTCACTGACGCAGACTTGTCAAGTCGGGAATGCAAAACTGGTAAAAAGACAACACACAAAGTGGACAAACACTACCCCATAGACAGGAAGTATACACAACTCAATAACATATTTAAAAATAGTAAAAAGATTGTGGATTCTCTCCTTAGGAAATTGGCGATGTTGCTTTGCCGCCATCTGTTTAAAATACACTCAACTGTTTTGTGTTATTGGACAAAGCGCGGCCATTAAAACAGCACACGCATGCCCCTGACTTCAGTCACACATAAATGAGTTTGTTTCCCCCCTTTTGCTGGCCTCTCAAACCTTTTTCATGTCCTCACCGATTTTGTCGTTCAGCACGGAGCCCTTTCGCTGACCTCTAGTCACGTGTGAACTTTGCTCTTTCACATTTTTATGACACCTCATCGTACTGGAAAGTAGATCATTCATTTGTGTTTCAGATGAGTTATTTTATAGGAGAGGTGTGTCCAAAGATTGCTGATGGATACTTAACCTTCAAGTTATGTTGCGGAGCAAAGGGACCAGCTATACTTGGAGGGAAAAAAAGGATATAAATATTATAAAATGTTGAAAGTATTTTTTGTTATGAAACCTGTTGAGTCAAATTATAATAATAAATTAATTTAAAACAATTGAAGACTGATAATTCTGGATTGAATAATCCATCCATTTTGTGAGATGCTTATCCTCACAAGCGTCTATGGGAAATTCGGGGTCTCCAATTAATGCATGTTTTTGGGATGTGGGAGGAGACCGCAGTGCCCGGAGTATACCCACACATGGAAGGGGAGAATATCCAAACTCAACACAGGCAGGGGCCTGGATTTAAACCCCGGTCCTCAGAACTGTGAGGGCAACTCTCAAACGTCTCAAGAGGTTTAATTTAAATGATGACTGCTCAGTCGTAGTCTTGTGACAGTTTTTGGGCACACATTGGTGACCAAAGTATGGAGAAATAATTGACTACTTACAAGTGTTTTATTCTTATTCCCTGTTATTTTAAACTGTGATTAATCTTCCTGAATGCATTTTCAACACTGACAAAGACCAGACCATTATTAACTAACTGTGCAAATATATGAAATGAGCCATTATGAGGTTTTTTCTGTGTTGATCGGACTTCAGACATTTTTTTCAACCTCAAATGGATCAATTTTTCCTGTAATGTTTCATAAGGTTTAAACGTAGTACTGTAAGACTGACTCGATTAGCTAAATTGTAGTGAAGCACGTTTTCCATCTAGTGGACATATTGGGTAGTACACAATGAGCAACCATCTACCACTAAATTCAGGCCCTAGTTCCAGAATACTGTAGTAATTCCGAGCCTCATCATTCCCTTCATTCCGTTTGTTTAGAACTGCATGCTGGAAGTAGACAAAGACCAAGTGTGGATGGGTTCAGAGGATTCTGTCATCTACATCATCAGCATGGTGGCCATGGTCTGCAACAGGCAGCTGACCGATCATCGGTCGGAGGTCACCGGACTCGCGCTCGACACTGACAAATACAGGTGAACCATTGCGGGCAACACAATATTTGGGGGGAAATTACTGAAAATACAACATCGTTAATAAAAGCCTGGATAAAATCAACCAGGATTTGATGAGATTTGGGCTTTTGTATGATATATGTAAATGTGCACTCTGGATCAGTTCCTGATGTAACGTCACTGCTTGTAAATCAGAATTAGTTTTCCATCCATACTTTTTCTTTTGCACATTTTTGCCCATGATGACATCGACATTGTATTTTCTTTCAGTCAGAAGGTGGCGTACTCTTGCAGCGCAGAGGGAACCGTCATGGCGTGGGACGTGTCCACATTGCAGGTCACTTTTCAAATTATAATGTCTGCAGTTATTTTTCAGCCATGTTTTTTTTTTTATTCACTTTTTTTTGGGAACACTATTCAACTATTTTGAAGGGAGCATAAAGCAGAGCGTACACAGATTTTTTTTCTTTTTTTTTTAAATTGTTAATCTCTGTTGATGAGGAAAAAAATCACCACGTTTAGGTGTTCCCTCAAATATAAACCACATTGTGTGTGTCCCCTCAGGTGAAGAAGAACTTTCGCCTCTCCTGTGACTGGCTGCACTCGGTGCACAGTTTCAACACAACACTGTGGTGCTGTAGGTGTCGCTTCGCTTTAATATGGTCCACAAAAGCCACCACAAAAAAAAAAAATTAAGTGGATGTACTTTCCCTTTCTTTCCAGGTTCCAGGGACAGCATCATGGAAGTGTGGAGGAACGGCTCTTTAAAGCATCGTATGCACCTGCCCGAGCAACACAAAGGCTCTGCGGCCACATTCAGCTCTGCTCTCTTGTTACATGAGGTAACGTGCACACACACACACACACACACACGTTTATGGAGGCGAAAAGACGTGGGTGGTTGACTTCCAACTGAAGTGACTTTTTTAAGAGACAATAAAAATGGATGGGTGGATGTGAGCCCATAACTTGCACAACAAAACGAAAATAAGCCAAATGATTTCTGTTTTTTTTAGGCCAATCCTTTTGGATGTTACTGGACGTTTGCCGGTGCATGTTATTTCAGTGTGTGTGTGTGTGTGTGTGTACCTTAAATGCATTAGAGGGAGGAGGTGTGGAGCATATGCGCCGATTCCGGAGACGTATGCATTTGGCACACGAAAGACACGACGAAGCCCTACCACCGCGTGGCGCTACAGGACTGCACCGGATGTCACTGCATGATTAAAGTGAAAAACCAGGTGGACACGTACACTACTACACACACAGAAAAACTTGACTTACCAAGGAACATATTTTTAAGCATGTTTCTTTCTCATGTCTATTCAGATCTCTGACATATATATTTCACATTAGATAATTAGTTTCCCAGGTAAGCCCAAGTACAAAAATATTATAAAACATATTTTGGGTTAATAATTGTGGAAAAAAAAAGGATCTTTTTGCAAACAATCCCCACGCCTTCTGAAAGGAATGAAAGCACAGGACATTGCGATAAAATCATTAGAGGGTTACACTCACTGAGATTCGAAAAATGTACAGGTGTGGTCCACCAGTCATGACCGCAGATATAAAGTTACGGGTGTGTGTTCTGTTTGTAATTATGAGTTTACCCCTTTAAGAGCGGAGGAGGTGCGATGTCAGGTAAACTAGGAAGTAGAAGTAGCCTGAGCAGCAGCTCATTGTTAGAGACCGAGTGCTTCCATGGATTTAAAATAAATAATGTTAGGCTGTGGTTCATTCCGCTGGATCGGTTTTCATGTGCGCTGAGAGTGTGCGCAATTCCGCAGTGGCGCAGCACAGAGGGAACATTGGTCAAGATTACACAAAATGTAAAGAACTTCCGGTACGGGGGCGGACCCAAATGCAGGACTTTGAGGCAGAGGCATAATGTTCAATATGGTTTATTCCGGAAAATGGGTCATACACGGTGTAGCAGTTCGATAAGGCAGAGGCACAGAAACTCTAGGCTAGGCGGGATCCAAAAGACATGTAGCAAGGTCCGATGACTATGGGGCAAACTAACAAACTCAACAGGACAGGATCAAACAAAAGGGCACAGAATCACGTCAGTGACACAAAATGGCTTCTCTTCACAGGTGTGGATCGGCGGAGTGGGCCGCGCCTCCACCAAAGGGAAGGTCTACATCCTGGACGTGCACCGCCGCCAGGTACTCAAGGAACTCCACGGCCACAGCGACAAGGTGACGGCGCTGTGCTCGGCCGAGGACCGCTACGTCCTGAGCGGCGCCGCCCAGCACGACGGGAAGATCGCCATCTGGAAGGTGGAGTAGGTGGCGTCATTTTCAACTGCGGCGCACGCCTGTGGAGGAAAATGGAGACTTTATACAGGAAAGCAGTTTCACCTTCCACCCTCAGTATTGACCAAAGTATTCTATTTTTTTGCTTTTGTAAGCCAGCCTGGCCTCCAGCTGTGAATTCACTTTATTGAAACGTTTTATTTTGCTAGGGAGTTTTGCTTTAGTGGGACCTCTTTGGGAAAGTGGCCATAAAGACGTTAAGAGACACTATTTTAACCCGTCCGCCGACCCAGTCGTGAGCTTACACAAGTTATTTACCAGTAATTACGTACTAATTTCACTTTAGCTGCTTTGACGCGGAATACAGGGATGAACTCGACCCACGTCAAAGTGGACCTTTTTCTGAGGGACACTCACACTGAGTTTGGAGACCGCGTCGACGCGACAATTTTACGGCTTTGGAGGTAACATCACAGTTGCAACAGACGTTTCAGGGTTTTTTTCTTACTTCTCCCCCATTGTTATTGTGTATAAACAAAATCCATTTTCTACCTTAGGAAGTTGGTAGTACCAGAGCTGCAACAAACAAGCATTTTTACGCCTTGCTGTTTTTCTTTTAATGGCGCCGAGCACGGAATGACTGGGAAGGAATTGACTCAGATGGATACATGGTGGGTTTTATCTTCCGCTTCAATGTAACCTTTTGAGGGGATCACGCTGTGAAATTGCCCTCCTTGCTTTCACACGTTTTTGATTTCTGTCATATCGGTATTTATACATTGTATTAATTTCAATCTAATGGCACTTTTTCAAAGGAAGACTTTTAACAACTTTGTACTGTATTTTTTTTTTAAATGTGGTGTTTTGTACCCAACACTTGAGATTTTTCACAGTAAACACAAAGTACAAAAGTCAATCCTTTTTTAAACTTGTATTTATTGTTTGTCCATCAAAGTTATTTCCCGATTTCTACCAAACGAGGGCGCTGTTTGTGCCTGTAAGCGGTAATAAAAATGTAACTCACTCCCTACTGGACGAAAACATTGGAATCTGGCCATGGAGGTTTTTTTTTTGTGTGTTTACTGTTCTCTTATTAGTTCATGTGAAGTACATTACATGTAAAGTGGCGTTATTATTTATTTGTATACAAATACTGTAGCTTGGTCTCTGGAGTGCTGGCCCATCCATCAAATGTGAAATTTAATTACCAAGTACGTAAAACATTTTTTTTTATTCTTCCTCATTCCCAAGATGTGAGTTCTCGTGACAATATGAGAAATTAATATAATACTGACCCCCTATGACTTTCTTCAACCATAATTTGGCAGCTAGCCGAGGTGAAGTATTGCCAATTTCGACCAACTGCTTGACGACACTGTCTAAAACACTATCGCGCCAAAGCCAAAAGGTAAGCAGAGCTGCGTTGACAAGTGTATGAAGTGCTGCCTCCTTGAATAAAAAGGCGTTAATTGTTTGTATCCTGCTGGTTTGACTTTTCACACCTCCCTTTCTGCCCATCTAGTCACAACATCCGAGTTGTGATTTGGCAAAAAGCACATAGCAGACATTTTATTCTGTCACCTCGCACCTGTTTTAAATTGTAAAAAGAAATGCAAATTTTGCAGCTAAAAATGCTTTTTCAGGGCTCCTATTTGCACTGATTGTTAGGAGTCAAGGTCAAATTATGGACGCGGATTACATTCACTTCGATTGGCTGGTGGGGCGTCTTTTTACCGTTTTTCCGAATAATTTTTATTTTTTTTTAAATATTTTTGTGTTCTGAATAATTATTTTCATTTATTTTCTATTCTGATGATTACTTTTAATACTCTTTTCCCCCTGTTTCTGTGAATAATTTTCTTCATGTTTTTCTCTGAATTTCTACGCTGTTTTTCTGACTAATTTTCCGACTTACAAAGTCACGTGAGACCCTGCGAACTCCAAGTGACCCATTTCAGACTCACTAATGAATGATTATTGCTGATTGCCTCCAACTTGCCCAGACGCGTTTGTTTACATTACCGGTTCAATTCAGGGAGCGATTTTCAAACATTAATTAATTAATTAACTTTTCTGCCGCCCCCGCCCCCCACACACACACACAGACTCAAAGTCATTTTTCTCACAGACCACGTTGTACTGGAGTTCGGGTTTCCCTCAGAGGGCTGTTGTGACTGTGAAACAATAAAAAAAGTTTAATCATCTCATCATGTTTGCATAATCAATTTATGAACCGGAATCCAAATCAGAAATCGAGGGTAATGTGTTTTTCCAACTATTCACGCTTGGTAACACAAAAATGGTTGTAACATTTCAACTTGATAATTTATGATATATGACAATTTGAAATTTTGGTACAGATTTTTACAAGAACCATGGAAATGGAAACTAGAGATTTGCCTTCGTGGGCCACATGAAATCATGTGGAGGGCCGGATCTGGCCCCCAGGCCTTGAGTTTGACACCTATGGTTTATGTAGTTGCAACTTCCGAAAAGGGAGCCTCCAATCTCGAATTGGCGAATTTTGATCTTGGTTTTGAAAAGACTAAATGAGTCAAGGTCGAGGATGACAGGTGGCAGCGACCTGCAGAATTTGGGAGCAGATTTGCTGATTCCTAATACTTTTTCTCCATGAAAATGAATTTTTAAAAAAAACATTTTGGGAAATCCTCTTGTCAAATAATTGACATTTTTCAATACATTGACTCATTGTTGCATAAAACCACCCGAAGCGGTTTCTCGCCGACACCCCTCCGCAGGTCTGCTGAGACAAACGGGGCTTCAGTTTCTCCTGGAACTCTTGAATCAGTTTTCTTGAATCCACGGAATATTTGCTCACATGAGAGAGGCACAGGTTCACAGTAGGAGCGAAAACACAGTCGCAGTGTTTGAGGATTAATTTGAAGAAGAAGGAAAAAAAAAAAAGTACTTCGACAAAACTTTGCACTGTTGAACAAAAAGAGTAATTTAAAGTCAGCAGGAGCAATGACAGTAGTCATGAGAAAGGGGCTGATTTTCCTGCACGCGTGGTTGACAATATGACAATTGTGGACCGGCCCTGATGGCACCGATGAAGTCGTTGCCAGCACTCGCTCGACTTCGCATAGCTGAGGCCTGCTGCAGAGAATTGTCAAATACTTTTCTTTTTTTCCAGTTCTTCCGTTTCTGATGCGTATGATAACGTGAACATAATACCCATAGATGAATGAGAAA
Source organism: Syngnathoides biaculeatus (assembly GCF_019802595.1). NCBI lineage: Eukaryota > Metazoa > Chordata > Actinopteri > Syngnathiformes > Syngnathidae > Syngnathoides > Syngnathoides biaculeatus. The sequence continues at coordinate 9,945,554 of NC_084640.1, read as the reverse complement.
TGTAAAAACAGTTCGTACGGCTTTGCGCTAGTGTTTGTTTGTTAGTAAGCAGCATACTTTGTGCTTAATGGAGTCTTACATAGCCTGGTATATGTACACATACAGTACATATACAATCACAACTTGATAAACAAGTGAGGCAAGTTTTTCAGGATACAGTCAGAAGCTTTTGTTCCACAGTTTTGTTTTGTTTTCTTTCCTTTTTCTTTTTTGGCTTTTGACATTTGAGATTGCAGCGCTTTATTTCCAGGCGACGGCGAACTTAAGCGTCTTTAAAACAAGAGGCAATAAGGGACGGAAAAAAATTAAAACCAAAAAAGACATTGCAAGCAGCATTTCCAGTTCACGTAAAACATGACATGTTTAAAACTTTTAAAACAACCACAGAACTTTGCTTTAAAGTCTGCTAGCTTATTGCTAACACGTGATGAAAAATCCCATTTAGGTCTCACAATTAAGTACTGTCGATGTGTTGTTAGAAACCTTTAAGGAAATGAATATTTGGACACAAATGGTGAACAACACGGATAACTTATCAAACCTCGGAGACATCTATTCTTTATCCTCTGCAAAGAACCCCTCGTCACTGAAGTTTACTGAGGAGTGTTTTGGAGTTCTATGTACAGTATAGACGTGTGTTTATTATACTACACGATGTCCATTGAACTGAAGTCAACATAGCAAAAACTTTAATTTCTTTACGTTCTTTTTAGGGTGGCACGGTGGCTCAGCTGGTAAACTGTTGGCCTCACAGTTCTGAGGTCACGGGTTCAATCCCGGACCCCGCCTGCGTGCAATTTGCATGTTCTCTCTGTGCTTGCATGGGTTTCCTCTGGGCACTCCGGTTTTCCTCCCACACCCCAAAAACATGCAACATTAATTGGACACTCTAAACTGTTGTGATTGTGACTGTTTGTCTCTATGTGCCTTGCGATTGGCCTGCAACCAGTTCAGGGTGTACCCCGTCTCCTGCCCGTTGCAATAGCCTCCAGCACTGCGCCGTGACCCTCGTGAGGATAAGCGGCAAAGAAAATGGATGGATGGATGTGTTTTTAGTTCAATACCGCAGAGTGAAATCACTTTTAATTGGGATCTGTAGTACAGCATTTGCCAACGAAAGGTAATAAACAGCTTATGGATCTAAAAAAATTCCTCCAATCTGTTACTACAAATTCTTCTTTTTTTACTTTATCTTATTTTTTTTTGGGGGGGGGGGCGCCGGAGGACGCTCGACAATAGAAAAGCGAAAGCGTCGAAAGCTTGTTTGCGTTCCTCCAAGCAGCTGGGAGTGAGCAGGCCCCGCCCCGTTTTATGCAAATGTGCCGTGACGTCGACGGAAGCCGCCGCGACGTACGCTTGTTCCGACATTACTTTAAAGGCGCATTTGAAAGCCTTGCCTCGCACTTGCAAGTCGCGGGCGGTCGGAGCCTGCGCGAAGTGAGAGCGGACCAGCGGCGCGACAACAGCACGGAGACCGCGGCTTCGGAACGACCCGGCGAGGTGAGCCCGGCGCGGAGGCGGAAGAGCGGCGGCGGCGGCGGCGGCGGTGGGGGGGGGTTGTTATGGAGCATTTGGTAGCCGCTGTTGAGGCTCTTACCGCGGCTGCAGCATCTCAGGTTGCTGGTGCAGTGGGTGGAGGAAGGAGGCGGGGGGACGACAGGGGTGAATTCTCCGTACAAAAACATTTATAATGAGGCGAGTATGGCTGCTACCTTTTACTCTCTCTCTCTTTTTTTTTTTTTTGGGGGGGGATGACATTGACCCTGAACTACTGTCTAGGGGATTAGCTGTAGAATTAGCCCCATTCTCTTTCATCTTCCTTAGCAACTTAACCACTTGGGTGACAGGTAGAGAAGCCAAGCAAGCGGCGCTATTCGCCATTTCGGATGTGGATAAATGGCAAACATTAAGAATGATTTCAAGTGATAAAGTGGATTTTTGTCAATGTGTGTTTTTATGGCGATGTCTGTTTGTAGAGAATTTGTGTGTGTCGACAAGTGGTTCTGCGTTTGCGTGCCAACTACTGCATTAGAGCGACTGCACTTGAGCAGCTTGGAAGTCTTGTGCTGTCTGCCTGTTGTCTTACCTCCCTTTTCTGCCCCACCCCACCCCGTTTGCGTGCAGGTACTGAACCACAGCTCGCACGAAAACCGTCTCGACGCCATTAATGAAGCTTTCGGACCCTTTTTGGTGAGTTATGCTTTTTATTGTCTGTTGTATTTCTACTAAAAAAGTGACTCCAGATGCTTTTGTTTACTCAACTGCAGAACAGGTGCTTTGTCATGACAAGCTTCAATAATGTTATTGATTTCAAGCGAGACCAATATTTCAAATTCTTTACCCGAGACAGTGCCCTACACACACACACACACACACACACCACTGGTGACCTTAAGTACGTAGTTGCATTTGCTAGGTTATTTTATTGCATGATGAATTAGGTGGTGACATAATTTTGGATTCTTATCAAGCATTAGTACATGAATAATGCAAACTATTCTTAAACTAAATGGTTATTGCAGAGGAATTCAAAGAAGTGCATACAATTCTTGCGCAATCAGTCTACTGGATGGCTCATCTTCAATAAATGTCATCTCCATGTAAACGCAATATCATCTTTAACCGTCATTGTTTTCTTCTTTAGTACAAAAAAATGGTCACGGGTCACGTTGAGTCACTGCATTGTTAGTATTCTAAACCAAGCCCATTAAAAAAAAGAGAAATATTTGATTCATGAAATACAAGAAAATAAAAACTACAAAAAAATAAATGTTTAAACGTGCTTTCCCCCCCCCCTTTTTTTTTTTTTTTTAAATCTGAGATGGATGAATTGGACCGGTAACATAGCAGGAGGGTCAATCAATACTTATTCACCACATGAAAGTTGCAAGATTCACACACTGGAATTCATCTCTAAGACTGTTGAGCTGCTGTTTTGGATAGCAACTGCGTTCAAATGCGCCTCTGTGAACATTAATTACATTTTCTACCTGTTTTTTGTGCATCAGAATACTGAAAGTTCTAAAGACACTAGCTTGCAACGGTTCTCTCTAGTCCCGCGCAAACATGAGAACCAGAACAATACCGGATAGCTCCACTTCAACAATGCTCTTCCAAATGACGTGCTCCGAGGGGGCAAACGGCTCCGATAGCGTCTGCGCTAATCTCGCTCGGATTCCGCGTCGGTGCGCTTTCTGCGGTTTTCGCTTGCAGATGGCTTCAAGCTGAAGTGGGAGCAATCCACTTCCTCTTGATGAAATATTTGCTGACTGTCAACTGCTGCTTCGTCAGCACGTAGACGCGGTGACAGGCACGCTGATGCATCCTGGCACAACTCGTCACATGAGCGTGCACACTCGTTAGCGCACGTGCAACGCAAACATAGCATTAGCACCTTGTAAAGACATTGTTTACACGCTAGCCGTTGCTTTTCTTTCTATGTCTGGTGCTTACCGTGGCACCTTAAACTACAACACATGCAACCTCCCCTTTTGCACAGATTTCAAAAGAAATTTTCCCATTGAGTTCACTGAAATGAAGATGAAATATATTAAGAAACCGTTGCAATGATTATGCAATAATGTCATTACAAAGTCGGAATCTTAGAGGGTCATATAAAAAAAGGACTTGTAACATAAATTGAACATATAAGTTAATAAAATAAACGTGTATCTTAACTGGCTAAGTCATCATCTGGGGAGGGAAATGGGGAAGTGCAGCATATCGAAACTAAGAGGGTAACCAGTACTTCTGCTCAGTCATCCACATGACCGCTAGTGGTCCTCTCCGACTCCCCGAACGCTTGAGCAATGGACTAAAGCAGGGGTGTCAAACTCATTTCTCTCGCGGGCCACATTGTAGTTACGGTTTCTGTCAGGGGTGCCATTCTGACTGAAACATGAAAATCTTTTTAATTTACACATTCAATTTACCAACTAGTTTTGGAATCGGAAATCAAGGGTAATGGTTTTTTAAACTATTCTCGATGTTTGGAAACACAAAAATGTTTGCAATATCTCATTTATGATCTGACAGAAATTTTGGCTCAAATTTGAACAAGAAATCATGGAAGTTGATGATACTCACGATTTCCCTTCGCGAGCCACATGAAGTCATGTGACGGGGCGCGTCTGCCCCCCGGGCCTTGGGTTTGACACCTGTGGACCAAAGTAACCCGGCCTTACTTGGATATTCTTCTCTTCTTAAGTTCTTCTCGCCGCCATCCCCCAAACAAGTTGGGAAATTAATCCTTTCCTGCTGAAATTAGGTCAACATTTAAGGCAAACTCGCCATTTTAGGCTCTTGAAGGTGTTTGAGGCACAAGATTTAAAAGTCGTCTGGAGACTAGACATGAACAAAGCTCTTTCTCTTTTTCTGTCTATCCTTCTCTCTTTCTCTTTGTCTCTCACTCTCTGCAGCGCTGATCCAGTGTGGAAGATAACCTATTTCCTACTATTTGGAAGTATTTGTGCATTATTGAGGGTGTAGAGAAAAGATTTTATTTTTTTTCTCGTCTTATCCAAGTGCGTGCGTCCAAATGTAGGTTTGGGTGTCTATCTGGTCTCACATCAACTGAATCTGTAGTTGTCCTTATTGCACTCCAATCTCTCTCGCTCCCTTACACCCTGCGTGTTTTTGTCCATACGTAGCTTATCTTGGAAAAAGTGTCTGCCTCATTCCTGGTGTCATTTTTGTGCAGGTTTGTCACACGCAAATGCGTTTCATCGGCGAACACAATTCAAATGTTTGTCCAAGATGACACAAGTCAACACAAAATGCAGGGGAAAAAAAGTTCAATTTGCCGAGCCGCACCGAGGCCCGATCGTGCCAGACCAGGATCTTCCGTGTAAAGTATCGCAAAAGATCCTCAAACGCCGCATTTCTCGATGAGAAGAAATTGAGGAACAAATAAACCAATTGAAACCAATCGGTGTTCGTGACTCGGCCGTGAGAAAGAAAATGGCCTGCATGGCGAAGCTCCAAGACAAAAACCGGCGCTGAGCAAAAAGAACAGGCGGGCTCGTCCGGATTTTGCCAGAAGATTTTTTGGAAAATACTGTGGTCGGGTGAGACGAAAGTTTAACTTTTTGGGGATTGCCCCATTTCATCTGGCGCGACATCATCCCAATAGTTAAATACGGTGGTGTTAGTGTGATGGCCTGGGGCTGTTTTGCCTCTTCGGGACCTGGAAGTCTTGCTGTGATAAATGGAACCACAAATTCCCAAACACACAAAAAAATAACAAATCCCGATGGAGAATGTCCAGCCACGGGTTTGTGACCTCAAGCTGAAACAAACTTGGATTCCGCAGCACGACAATGATCCAAAACACACCAGCAAGTCCACCTCTGAGTGGCTGAAGAAAAACAAAATAAAGACTTTGGAATGGGCTAGTCGAAGCTCCGACCTGGATCCTATTGAGAAGCTGTGGCGTGACCCCCCCCCCCAAAAAAAAAAAATGCAGCTCATGCTTTAAAAGCCTCTGTTCCAGAATTACAGCAATTCTTCAAAGATGAGTTTGCCAAAATTTCTCCACAGCACTGTAAGAGACTCACTGAAGGTTAATTGCGAACACTTGCATGCAGTGGCTGCTGCTAAGGGTGGCCCAACCAGTTATTCGGTTTAGGAGGCAATCACTTTTTCACCCCCGCCCCCTTATAATCTCTATAAATCTGCATTTTGTGATTACTTGTTGTCTTTGACTAATTTTTAAATGTATTAAAGGATCGAAGTGTAACAAACTGGCAAAAGGGGCAAACAATTCACTGGCGGCACGTGAACCCTCTTGGAGACGAAAGGCTCAAGCATCTGTGGATTAAACTGGTCCTTTTTTTCTTTTAATTTTTATTTTCTTTTTTTAATCTATTTTTTTGGGGACTCAGAAAGCAAATAAGGATGTGATCTGGGTAAAGGTCAGTTCACAAGTGCAAGATTTTTGTAGGCCTTTGTAAACTGTAGATTTTTTTTATTTTTTTTTTTTTTTTTGGTGACCTGCTGGCTTCATAGTATTGTTTTTGAATTTATGTACTAAATAGCTAGTTTATAGCAATTTGTACGTCGCTGCGCTCACACTAAATCCTAAAATAAATGATAATACTGTACTAGACAGATTTTTGTTCTGGAACATTTTCTCAAACGAGACAACCGCTGGGGCTATTATCTTGATGAGAGTACATTTTCAGTACATTGTGTACGAACCAGAAAGATGTGGCATTAAATATGTTGGAGCTTGTATAATTGTGTGGGTATGGCTGCGGGGAAGAATGCAAAACCTCCTCAGTCGTGTTTTTAGGGCATACATGTGCATGCAAGAGTGCTATAAAACTGTTTTGCTTTTCAAGCGCAGTAGTTTTACCGGCATTCTTTTTTTTTTGTGTGTGTGTGTGTGTGTGTGTGTGTGTGTGTGGAGGGGTATCAAACGATCCTGCTTGAAAATAGTCAGACAATGTTCAGTTTCACAATTTAAGACAGTTCCCAGGTGTCTTTATAAAATGTCTAATATTCTTATGTCAACATACGTAACGGATAAAGAATTAACTGGAGTGTGACAATACGCTTGTCTGTCCGCTTGCTTGAGCTCAGCCTGCAAGGTGCAAAATCCCATTTGGAGAGATCGCTTGTGAACACTGCGTACTTCCTGTTGGAACCACTTCAAAAGTATGTTGTGGTAATAGTTGGATTTGAAGCAGGTCGTACAGAACTGACCATATTCATCCCGATTTTGGTCTACCTGGTGTCCATCGGATGGTCGATAAAGTTGAAATTGAACTTGACTTTGTGGCATTGCGGCATTTACTACCAAGTTTGCTGTTATTTGCATTCTATTGGCTTTTATTTCAAAGGCCAAGATGGCAGCTTTTGTAACTTTCTCTCTCTCTCTCTCTCTCTCTCTCCTCTCTCTCTCTCTCTCTCTCTCTCTCTCTCTCTCTCTCTCTCTCTCTCTCTCTCCCCCTCTCCAACCAATCAATGAAGCTATTTGATTTTAAGAAGTGGGTCAATCAGATTTTTAAAAAAAAATCATTAAAAAAAAAATCACAATGTTCAACACATGGACATTAGATAGAGTAGGATTTAAATTCCTTCGGTAATCAAAACAGCAGTACTATCATGGCTTCAAAGTTTGATACATATGGTCCTCATTTGACCCACGCTGTGTGCAGCACAGTACATTATAGCTTAGTAGAACTTCCAAGTTATTTCGTCATTCTTTGAAGAAAAAGCAAATGCGAATTTCATTTCTCTTATTTACTTTGATTTAAGTTACGCAACGATGTTCTATTTAGTCCTTAGTAAACCCTTTTTACAGTTGGGCTCATTTCAGCAAGTCCTTATCTGCAGCCTGCATGTGCACACACGGCCGGAGAGTCTCGACTAGAAACTGGTCTTTGTTTGGGGGGGGAGAGCACGTTTTAGTTGAAAAATAACTACTTGACTGCTGTGTTGTTGACGCTTTGGGAGTCAAACTTTTTTTTTTTTAAACTTTTATGTTCTGACTGTTGCAAGATGGCTGTGCCAGCATCTGTGGAATATTCCACTAACAAACATGAGATGTGGCTAAACAATGGGAATGTTTTTTTTAGTTTGTCAGAAATGGTAGAAGTGGCATAAGGTGTACTTCTTAGGGAAAAATAAATGGACCTTGTCAAAAAAAATATTGAGGTGCTTCAGTAAAAAAAAAAAATGTACTTGTACAAAAGGTAAAATTAATTTTTTTTTAAAAAGGATAAGTGAGGATAATAACAATAAAACAACCTCACACCAAATGTTCTGACATGATAAACCGGGAGTTAAGTGACAACTGACAAAAAAAATGCTGATTTAGCTCCATAGCAAAATAACTTTCCCAAAAATATGCCAACTTATTTACAGTAATTAAAATGGAAAAAATACCCTTTTTTTTTTAATTGGATGGAGAATTTTTGAATGCCAAAGCTTGCGGTTTTTATGTATTTATTTATTTTACTACCGCCCCCAGCTATCATAAGACAATGGATTTGTCTCAGATCATTCATGGAACCTACAACCTAAATTAAAAAAAAAAAAAAATCTCTTAATGCCTTTGATGAGGAAAATCTTGCTCTCTTTCTTTTTAATCTGTCACGTTGTGGTTGTTAATACTCCCTGGTTCAAGTTCCTCTGTCACTGCTGTACTTGTTTTTTTTCCCTTATCCCCAAGATCTCAGCTATGGTTGACTTTACTGCTCTTAATTTTACGTAACGTCACCATCCATGGAAGTTGATTTTAAAAGAAAAAAAAAAATTGTGATGAAGGCATTGTACGTACAGATCTGTCAAATAAATACTCCAGCAATGGACTGTACCTAAATAAATAAATATACTGAATTACAATAACCAAGTGTTTTTTTTTTTTTTGGTTTTTGTTTTTTTTTAACTTAATGACTTACTTCCCACAACTGGAAATGGGGCATTAATGTAGGGTTGTGCGAGGTACTGCCGTGCTTGGAGGTGCGCTTGTCTAGATCTGCGGTTTGATGGGTAGGATGAGATGCCCTGCCAGTAACGTGACTCTGCTGCAGAACTAGGCCAAGCTGACCAAGTCAATGCCACACGGTTTAGAAAATGTGCCAAAAAGTACCACCAGTAGACTGAAAAATGTACAAGTTTTAATAACCCTTCTGATAAACAAGCCCAAATTTTTAATTCATTGCTTGAACCGGAGAGCGAAAGGCACAATGTCATTAACAGTGGAATTGAGGTGATGCATTCAGTAGACAGAAGGTAAATAAGGACAAATTGTTCAGTAACTTCTACTGGAGTTGTTATTTGGCAGTACTCGCTAGCGGTTATTAGCTATAATTAAACACCAGACAGTTGGTTATGAGGTGTTGAAATGTTTAATCTAATTTTACTGTCTAGCGTTTTTTTTTTTTTTGTTTTTTTTTTTTTTTTTTCCTTTGGAAATGTATTTTTTTGTTTTTTGAAATCCGCTTAGTTCTGCTAACTCGCAATTGTTTGTGATGCTAACTAAATGTCCTCTTAGCTGTAATAAAACTAGAAACCAAGCAAATTGGTCTTAACTAGCTGTTATCATGTCTTTACCTCACGAATGAAATGAGGAAGCACTTAATTTATTTTCTGAAAATGAAGTGAATGATTTGGTGAATGACTCTTTTGGACGAACTGATTTGCGTGTTTCAGAAGAAGAATCTTTGTCATGAACATTCATGCGTTCCCTGGATTTTACCCATCAGTGAACACACACACACGCGCATGTTAGTGGAACTCACTGGAGCAGGGGGCAACTGAAGTGCCCGGGGAACAGTTCAGGGTATCAGTGTCTTGCTCAAGGACACCACAGACGCGAGTCGCGGGGATGCTCCAGTCGGGGTCTTGAACCTACGTCCCTCACAGTGCCAGGCGATGATCTTGGGCCACGACTGGCTGTACACTCAGAAGAACAGTCACGGATGACTTATTGTTGGCACCATTTCAAATTATGCCACCGCATCAATTTTAGTTAGATTCCACGTCTGCTTCGGATTCTGTTCGACTTTGTGTAAATTTGTGGTTAATTAGTTAGCAGCTGCTGTCTTGACGCAAGGACGAATCTGGCTAGCCAGTGAGAGACATTTGTAAAAAATTAATTTGGGTCTCCGATGTCTGTGCTGTTAGCGCGTCCCCAGGCCACCACCTCCCTTAAAGGCATTATAAATCATGCATGCATAGAACAAGGACAGTAACCGCTATCATTTGTCTTTTGGTATAGTGATGTATGACTGATGATAGAGGAAAGAAAAAGATTATACTCTCAGTGCATGTGTAGGCAGGGTAACGACTCTTATCAAATGCTAATAATGGTGTTAGCTAGCTAGTGTTAAATTATTAGTGCTTCACACTACTGCCCACACCTGCTGGGACGTTATATTCATAATAAAATGGAATGGTGCATCACAACTTTTATTCTGTCTGTAAAAGACAGATTTGCCTCTGAGGATGCTTGCTAGCTAGCTCGCCTGTTAGCTTTGACAAAAAAAAAAAAGTAACCAGCCAAATTGATCTTAACCTTCTTGACTTTTTATTGCTCAATTTGTTTTGGAACGAATCTAGCTGATGTCGTAGCTAATTGAGTTTCTATAGCTTTTGAATTTTTTTTGTTTGTGGGGGGGAAACAGATACAGCTAACTTTGTAGCTGCTGTGGTTGCTGTGCGGGCCGTTCTGGATGCTAACAAGCTTGCATATTAGTGAAGTTCAATGTTATGGTTCAGGTGCAGAGAAATTTAGATTTGTTTGGGTCTCTAGGCCACTGAAGTCAAATGTGTGATCTATGCAAACTCAAAAAGTAATGTTAATGGCACATGAACAGCAGGTATATTATGTCATAACTTCTAACTGGCGGTATTGCGGTAATCCGTGTGTTATGAGTCTGGGATTTGTCATTTACATTGGGTGCACGTTGGCGCACATGTGCCTCCTCTCCCCTTAGTGCACTGCAGCCGCACTGCACCCGAATGCATCACTTTCGCGCTCGCACTACCTTTTCTCTAGCTTTCTTCCTCTCATTGAGATCCTTCTTGCTTCCCGCTGGATGTTTTTCCACGGGAATCCCAAGAAGCAGAATAGGAACGTCATTTGTTTTGCACGCACAGCCCTTTGCGTTTATCTGTCTGTCCGTTGAGAAATGCTCATGTAATCAAACAGTGTTGCCTGTGCCATTACTTCTGGATGTTGCAGTTCTGTACTCCAGTCTCCATCTCCATTACACTGCACATTTACTCCCTAAATAACTTTGTTTCCTTAATAACAGCCATAAAAATAAACTGACCCGCTAACGTTACCGTACCCTTTAGCTCTGCCTTGAAGAGGGTAGCTGAGAGCAGCAGCGTGAAGATTGGAGTACAAATCGACTCCACAGTCTCAAAAACGGTGCTCTTTGCTGCCGTTTTCGTAACATGTCTCCCGAATGAAAGGTGTGATCAGGATAGGTCAGTCTTCGCCTTCAGGGAAGCTTGTGGTGAGTCTGTTTGTTGACTCATTGTCTGCACGCGCACAATGATGCACACACATCCTCAGCGGCCCTCACCGCATTTGAACCGAATCCCAAGGTCTCCAGGCTTGTAATCTATAGCCAGCATTATATGGGTCAGCGCTAGGTTCTGCATCACGGCCGGTCACATGCCTGGGATTGCGCCGCGACAACAATGAACAACCAGGTGCAACCACTACTAGGAAAGGCTGTCCTCTGTGGCTTTTCACATCTTATCTTATAAACTTATCGAGTGCAATTTATTAGCTTCGGTAGGATCGTGGAAAAGAAAGTAGCAACAGAGAAAGTGGACTTTACAACAGTAGCCCGTGGGGGAGTTTAATTTGGCCTGCTACAAATAAAAAAACCCCGAGTGATAATTTAAAAAAAAAAAAAAAAAAGGCAAGTACAATGTCGCTTTTTAAAAGTTCAAGGCTGTGGACAAGCGGGGACCACGATGTCCCCAGTGTCTCTCAGATCCACACAAGATTTTGTGAGGCTGGAAATACACACACAAGGTGGTCTATTTTAGTCAGTGTTAACTCCCGTGCCGCTGGCCGGATTACCTGGGACACGAGACCCGTTAATGTCACCCGGTTGTCTCCACTTCCTTACTTCTGCTCGTTTCAATTGACCAAGGACTTGTTTTGTTTTGACTTTATTGACGATTAGACTGTAAGTGCATAAGTGTGACTGGTTGTTTTTCAATATGTGCTGTGGGATTGACTGGCCACCAGTCCAGGTTTGTCGCACCTGCTCAGTTGGAGTTGAATTCTGTGATTGTTAGTTAGAGGAAGAACATCCCCTTGTAAAAGTGCCTCCTCTAAATGTCTCACAAAGTCAGAAGCCCTCAATTGTGCTGCACTGATTTTAAGATTTGGGGTCGAATCCCCCCTCTCTGATGAATTGACTGCTCGATGTTTCTGTCCATTTTGTTCTATTCAGTGTGTGAATTGAGATGTCTGAGAGGCTGTTATGTAATGCGCCGCAGTCTGTGAGGTCACAGAAATGCAACTTCATGAAATATTAATGACCAACCGGAGTGCTTCATAAATGTTAATGGATGGACATGCGAGAGCCCTGAGAGGCGTCGAGGAGAGTACGGAGTGAAAGTAAGAGGCATTGGAGACAGACTAATATTTTCATCACAGTTGACTCTTAGCTTTAAGGATTTTTTTTTTTCCCCCTTATGTATGTTTTTCATGGTTATGATTATTTATGCATTAATTATTGTCTGGCAATTACAGGTTATAGTGACACCTATTGGTTAAAAAAGCCTCTATTACACAGAATCCACAACTACCTCTGACTACCGACCTTAAAAAAAAAAAAAAAAAAACTGGATAGCGCATACACATCGAGCTGTATGTCGATTGCTTGAAGCCAGTTGGCCGCCATCTTGGCACTCCCAAAACACGTGGAGGACACGGTTTACAAGTTGGATTTTGATGGGGTTTTTCCTCAAAGTTTGGCATGTAGAATTAAAACTGGTCGTGCTTGACATTTTTTCAGTTCTGGTGACATGAAGGATTTTTAATTCGACTTGGTAAGCCAGAAAAGGTGAAGTGCAAAGGAAAGACATATAACATCGTGACTACCAAGAAACCTTGCATATTACCTAGGGCCCAATTTCTGTGACATGTTCACTTTTCCCCAAAATACAGCTGTGAAGGTCTATCATCATAACATAGCAAAAAACTAAGCATTTTTTGTCATAAAAGCATTATATTTTAAGTCAATCAGTTTGATATATTTTTGGAAATAAGGACTCAAAATGGGAAAATGCACGCTAAACTCATTGTTGATTTGTTGTCTCTGCAACGTCCTATTTCAGACAGAAAATTTAACCTTGTTTCCTTGCATTTGAAAATCAAATTCACTTTGCAGAGTTCTGTATTATGAAATTCAGCAAATTTCACAGAATTTTTTTCTTGCTTATTCACTGAAGTTTGGGCAAATATTTACATGGCTTTTTCGCAAAAAAAAGTCTGCCAATAAAGGTGCAGCAGAGAGTGAACAACAACTGGAAACAAAACTTTGCTCAAGTGAATTAAGCTCATCAGAAAATAAAAAAACCCTTTGCAAGCAAACTTTAACGGTGTCATAGTCTTTCTAAATTACCTGTGGAATTTTTTCTCACCGCCACAAAGCTGCCGATTGATGCAGTTGCACAGGTTGACATGATTGTTTTGGGAGTATCAAGATGGCGGATATCTGCTTTCAGAGACTTCAGTTTTGGTGGCCAATGGGCCATACGGTTTTTTTAAATCAGTGCCTCGACACAGCGACTCGGCATCCCGCTGTAAGATGATTCGTCATTAAAATCTAAAATCCTAAAATACGATGGTGACAGTTGCTTTCAACACTACAGGATGGCAGGTGGGAAGTGCTTGTCGGATGACAAACTTCTCTGAAATTTCATTACATATGCCCAGCCTAAACCACTTTCACGCCGCTTTTCTGAATCAATTATTATTTTTTTTTTTTTTTCAACATAATAAACCTTGATTCTGCCACAAACAGGTCTGACTTGGAGTTTTTGACGGACAGGCATAGAAATACAAACAAAAGCATACCTCACCAGTATGGTAACTAGTTGTCAATAGGGGAAGTCCTGGTTGTGTTTTTCTTCGCTAAACCATCTAATCTTGTCTTGGCTAGTCTTACCTTTGACATGCCTTGTGGAAATGCACACAGTTGTGACAATATCTTGCTTTTCTAGGTTCAGTGAATACCGGTCGTGGCTCTGACGCACTAATTTTGCTGAGTCTCTGTGTTAAATGGGCTATTACCTCGACTATTGGAAAATTCGCCTGTGCCGGTGTGAGAAGTTCAATATGACCTCATTGGTGCACGTCGCGTCATGGGTTAAAATGCAGAAAATTGCTTTGTCCACTTCTTGCTGCCGTTCCATGAAAGGAAGTCAAATGCTTTCCAGTCAATGTAAGAGGTGGGCCATAGCAGCACCTACCGGCTATGCGTGGCCCCATTTCAAGGTCATTCTTCTCTTGGACTCGGCGCCACATTTTTTGTCGTCGGGCAATTGTTGGAGGCGCTCGAGCGCAGCTGTATGCCTTCATCTTTACCCAACTTTTTCAGTGTTTCAGAGGGCTAAAAAGCACCACGTGCACCAGACAATTCTATCAAGAAAAAAACATTTATTTATAATTTTTTTTTTTTTTCTAAACAAATGCCCTCCTTTCATAGCGGGAGAATACACACATCTGTGTGTCGGCAAGAGCGTGTGCCTTTCAGCATCAACGCACGGTTATTTAAGGACGTCATTACCCACCCTAATGTTCGTGGATCAATGTGACCCATTTGGTCTTTAACGAAGAAACTACTACAACTACAAGAAATTTGTTTTGTGAAGATTGAAAACATCCCACACTTTTTCCCTTTATCTTAAAGTGGAAATGAAACATCTCATCGCTCTGCACAGGTGTGTGTGTGTGTGTGTGTGTGTGTGTGTGTGTGTGTAAAAATATATATATTTTTTTTTTTTATCGTGGAAAAATGTCAACAGCTGAGTTGTTTTTCAATCAATGTGGGATGCTGTGTGTACAATGGGGGGGCAAATGATTTTAAAATTGTTGCAGTGAAAAATTTAAGGGATGATACCTTCTGTGCGAGTTTTTTTTTTTTGTATTTTTTTTTTTTTTTTTTGGGATCACGCAACATAACAGAATGGATAAAGCGAGCATCTGCATTTCTGTTAATGTTTACTGTTAAAGTAGCATTAAGTTGAACACAATGAACATCCATCTATCCATTTCCTTTTGCCGCTTATTCTCAAGAGGGTCGCGGGGAGTGCTGGAGCCTATCCCAGCTGTCAACGGGCAGGAGGCGGGGTACACCTTGAACTGGTTGTCAGCCAATCGTAGGGCACGTAGAGACAAACAGCCGTACTCACAATCACACCTAGGGGCAATTTAGAGTCTCCAATGTTGCATGTTTTTGGGATGTGGAAGGAAACCGGAGTGCTCAGAGAAAACCCACGCAGACATGGGGAGAACATGCAAACGCCACACAGGCGAGGCCGGGATGGAACTGTGAGGCCGACACTTTACCAGCTGCGCCACCGTGCCACCACAAGGAACAGCTTTCACAAATTTTTAATTTCTTTGATTCCTCCCTCTTCCCTTTAGATTCATCAGCCAACCGATGGGGATTTCACGAGGAGCTCCGCCGCCCACCTCTGCCGCCTGCCCGCCCACCGCCACCTGCGGCCTCCCCCTCAACCCCGCACACTCCCTCCAGCCCTCTATACACAAAATGACTCTGGAATTCACCAAGTGGTTTTCTATATGGATTTTTACCCCCTGTAATAGACAAAAACAAAAGTAAGGCGGGAGCTTGAAACGACCTCGATGGTCATTAAGCCATAAGCTCGCACACATGCATACACATGCACATACACACGCACGCATGCACACACCACACAAACGCATCAAACAAAGAAAATTGCACAAACTTTGAATGTTCAGCGTTCTTTCTGTGAAAATTTAGGGGATTTACAGCAAATTGTGGGAAGATTGTTTTTTTTATTTTTCTTCTAACCAAGGAGTGCGGAGGCTTTTCAGCATGGCGGAGTGTCATTAAGGTGATATTTTTTGTAATTTTCCTTGATTACCTACAACTGCCTCCATAGAGATTAATGTTAATGTTTTTTTTTTGTTTTTTTTTTTAAGTACAACACATTTAGTTTTGTCTATAAAAGTATCCATTTAATTATTTGTAATCAGATTAATAGAGAAGGTTTGTCAAAAATCATTTAGTTTTAAAAGTGAGCTTGAGTGGGACGCTTTTCGGATCAGCACTCGTCCCCCCCCTACCCGTGGTGTGCATGCCCCCGCCCACCATGCCTCCCCAGAGCACGGGCGCTGACGCCATGCAGGTGGGATCACTAGTTGCTGGTGTGGAGACCAAAAACTCCACAGAGGAGAAGAAGGGCGGGGACGCAGACGGTTCAGCGGGAGCGGGGAGCCGCCCCGGCAAAGACGGTAGCGAGGAGTTGGTGAGCGAGGGGTCCATCGAGGGCATCCCCCTGAAGAGATGGGTGATGCACGGCGCCGTCATGTTCGGCCGGGAGTTCTGCTACGCAATGGAGACGGCGCTGGTGACACCTGTGCTGCTACAGATCGGTGAGAACCCAAAACATGCACTCAAAAGCAATTCCCATGTCAAAACCTGTTCGGGCCTTTGAGGGAGGGAATTAAGCAGCCTGAAATCATGTTTACATTCTCGCCCATGAAAAACCGGTCGGAAACACAAAGCTCAGACATTGCGTCGTTGTCCCATTGTCAATGGCTTTACCCGTTGCCATCAGGGAGCTATGATACTGACATATACAGTTGAGCCAGAAGTTTCCATACGCTGTGCCAAAAACACGTTTCATTTTTTCTGTCACTGTCTGAAGTCAATTCAAACTAAACCTCCCCTGTTTCAGGTTAGTCAGGATCACCAAAATTATTTAATTTGGCTACAATTATAAGAGAATTTCTTTAGAAAAAATTCAAAGGTTAAAAGTGTACACACACAAAAAGAGAACATGGGGAAACCCAGATGGTGAGGCCATGGCTTTGGAAACTCCTGATTGGTTAGTTGACAACATGTGATTTAATTGACAGCACACCTAGGGATGTATTTAAGGCCACACTTCAAAGATTCCTTGTTTGAAATCCTGGGAAAATCAAAAGAAATCGGCCAGGAAATCAGAGACAATTGTGGCGCTCCATTAGTCTGGTTAATGCTTGGGTGCAATTTCCAGATGCTTGAAGGGGGCACATTCATCTGTTCAAACAATTATTTGGAAGTATAACCATCACGGGAATGTCCAGACATCAAACTCAGTGAATTCATTCAAGGGTTTTCCAGAATGTTGAGGTCGACTTTGGGTGTGCGCATTATACATAGGTGCGCATTATACACTAGAAATTACGGTCATTTGTCTGAAAATTATTTACTACAAGTAATGCATTATTTGAGTAAGTGTTGTGGAGTTAATTTTTGTGCAGTGGAATAATGTACAGTTAATCAAATATTAATTGAATTGGTGAGTAATGAAGTTCACTAAATAATACATTTTTTTTTTTATACTTAAATTTGTGGTTCTTTTTGAATCTACACAGGGACAATAATGATGTTGCTGACAGAACTAAAACAAGGTTTAAGTGTCATGTGTTTATCAATGAATTTAAGAAACCATTGTTTTATTATAAATTTATCTCACATTATTGGTGGATGTAAAAATAAATAAATGCTGGATTAGCATTATTTATATCCGGATACCCCCCTCCTCATGGAATTTTTTATTTTTTTTTTCTCATTCCTCCATTCTCTCTGCTGCTTATCCTCACAAGGGTCAAGGCCGTGCTAGAGCCTATCCCAACTATTTCGGGCGAAAGGCAGGGTGCACACTGAGCCGGTCACCAGCAAATCGCAGCGCAAACAAGCAAGCACATTTATACATGCGTGCAATTCAGTCAACATGTTTTTTGGAATGTAGGAGGAAACTAGAGCACCTGGTCCACACAGGAGGTGCTGGGATTTAAACCCTGGTCCTCAGAACTGTGAAGCAGTCTGTTTTTGTGTAATTCCTGAAGAAAATACAACCAAACACCCCCTTTTATTATCCCAAATTACAACCTTCACTTCAGGCAATACAACAACAACAAACCTCCTGATTGGTCGACGAACTGAACATTAACCATGTATTGGCAGCACATGATTAACAGCTGAAAATATGTTGACAGCATATTCTTTTAAGGGGTGGGGTCATAAATCGCAAGCTCTAGTGCAAACGTTCGTGACATTCACGGTTTGTGGTGGAAGGGAAACTCCCTGGTTGTTGATGCAAGAGTTTGGTTGAGGGGTCCGTTGATACAATTTGAGTGAAAGAAGAAGAATTTCTGTCTTCCACCCTCCTGTCTTTTGGTCAAGTGTGTCATGCGCTTCAAAAATATAAAATATTAGTCCAAATGTAATCCCAGAAGAGTGGAAGAAATGTCTTCTGCTTACTTATTCTTGTCAGAATCCTTTTTTTTTTTTTTTTTTTTTTTTTTTTTTTTTTTAATGGGGGCGGGGCAGGGGGGAATGAATCAATATTTTCAGCCGATGTTTATTTTGTTTTCCAGACATCTGCATATAATTGAGTTACTCGGAAGTTGTTGTGATCCGACGCTCATCGCGAGTACAGTAATTACTGTCAAACCACAGTATCCACAAGCCTGAACATACCACATTAGTACAATGTGTAACAAAACATATTTTGCCTAATTAGCTGTTCTGTTTGTTCGGATTTCCATTTGCAAGAAACAGTGTGTGAACCCTTTAGAAATAATACACATTTCCCTTTTTTTGTCAGAAAAGTATTTTTTTTTTTTTTTTAAGTACAAGTAGTTGATATTGGTTTGAAAATGGAAATGAGCCACGATTAAATTCATTCACTGCACAAAAGCTCTCGAAAGTCTTGCCATGTCGCTAACCTACCGCAAAATATGACTCCCTGATGGGATGCCAGTTTGTCTCTGTGCCAGGTAGCCTCCAAATGATCTTGTCATGTTAGCTGGGATGATAATCTTCTTTTATGACGTTGCAGATGGCGCACAAGGAAGGGGGGGTAGGTTACGTAAATGACTTTCTCCATGTCACCCAGCCACTAATCTCCATAATCTGACCCGAAGTCACTCATGGGAGACTGGCCCTTTTGAAAGGGGTTATTTCATAAAAGAGTGCCAATAAAATAAAAAAAAATAAAAAAAAAATGAGTGGAAGCGAGATAGGTAAGATGCAGCCCGTGTGAATTGTCCACCCTCCTTTTGGCCGCAGTCAGCGTCTTTCCCACCTACGACGTGACTCACAAGTCTGCTTGGCTATTTAAAACCCACTCCCCCTATTTATGGCCCTTACATAATCGCAGTGCCAACTTTCTGCTAGTACTCTCTCCATTATTCACATGCCCGTTTTGGAGTCTGCCAAGTGAGGCGACCGCAGCAGCAGCAGCAACTCGTGACGTGTGACCACCGGGTGCCCAGATAGCGGCCCGCGGGCCGGTACCGTATCGCCGGCGCTCACATTTGCTCTGGAAGGCAAAAGCTGCGTGCACGTTAGATGAAGGCATGTATGCGCTTAGCATTACTGTAGGGTATGTGAGGAATGCATATGTGTCGGCACATTGCTTGTAATCCGGGGGGGGGGAAACACTCACCTTTGCATATGAATATATTTGTTTGTCCTTCTGGAATTTAGCTTTATTATTTGTGGGGGATAGGGACCAGGCCAACACCAAAAAAGCTATGGATAATTGATGCCACGTCAAATGTTTAAAATTGCCTATATTAATAGTTTGTGACCGACCCTGCGATTGGCTGGCGACCAGTTCAGGGTGTACCTCGCCTCCTGCCTGTTGACAGCTGGGATAGCTTCCAGTCCCGGTGACCCTCGTGAGGATAAGGGGCAAACGAAAATGGATGGATGGAAGGCCACGACTCGAGCAAGCTCGACACATAATCGACCCCCCCCCACCAAAAAAAAGGGGGTTCCTATTTTGTCTATCAATGCAGCAAGATTGCAGCAAAGCAATATCTTTATTTTCATTTATGCAAATGAAGTTCTTTAACAGACTTGAAAATAGTTTGGCACCAAAATGTCGCAAGATTACACCCCAAAAAGTCCATAGGTGAGTTTTACCAGCAAAGAACATATGGGGGGGGGGACCCACAAATAAGTTAATTTGTCAATCGTTAATCACCAATCGGAGGAGGTTTACTGTATAGTCATATGACGTCAATAAATACTTTAAAGATCATATTGTACCTGAATTTGGAATGCATTCAGAACTATTCCTATGCCTTTACAATTGATTTCATGGACATTGTCAGATAGGTAATTGTTACACCAAGCATTATTTTTGTGCAGCGGTTTTACTACTTTGCCCCTCTCATGTCGCTCGAGTGAGGTGTAATTTTATGTATCTAAAAACTGAGTTTAAAAGGCTTTCCATTCTGTTTATAATGTATCCAAATAAAAAGATTTCTTGTCTTCCACTACGTCATGTGGTCGTTGGTCTTAAAACAAAAATTTGGGCTCGCTTTACACGAAAACTGGCCAGAGCAAAAGAAAGCTGTAATAGCTAGCCTGAGGGTTTTTTTTTTTTTTTTTTTTTTTAAAGAATAATACAAAACCATCAGGTTGGTCTCACTGACACTTGTTGGCGAAAAAGATGCATGGAAATATATTTAGCTCCATTAGTGACTGGGTCCGTCATTCAATTATGTTTAAAAATGATTCCCATCAGGGTGGGTAGCATTTTCTGTGATGACGTCTGTCTGTAGATGCTGTTGTTCCGACATGGCCAAACTTGAGTCTGTAGTTTGAGCTCATTTTAAGGTGTGTTTTTTTTTTTTTTTTTTTTTTTTTTTTTTTTGTATGCCGTATGCCCGCTCAAATGGCAGCACCAAAACATGTCAACATTGTCTCTGCCAAACTAAAATATGGTCTAATTTTATTGCCTACTGTAAGTTGACAAAGTGCAATATATCAGTGACATATTTTCTTGAAATGTGTAAGTAAAGCTTTGCCATTAAATGTTGCCCTTTCTGCAGATGCATGAGTAAACACCCACTGGCCACTATTTTTGAAAATAATAACAGAATATCACTATTTAGATGGCTCAATTAAGCAACATTTTTTTTTCTTTAGTTCTTGTAATAATGTCGTCAGGTCTCTAGGGCATGTTTACAAATTATTTACATGTCATTATTAACTATACGGGCTGCACGGTGAATCAGCTGGTAAAGCGTTGGCCTCACAGTTCCGAGGACCTGGGTTCGATCCCAGCCTTCCCTCTGTGGAGTTTGCATGTTCTCCCCATGCCTCCATGGGTTTTCTCCGGGCACTCCAGTTTCCTCCCACATCCCAAAAACATTAATCGGACGCTCTAAATTGCCCCTAGGTGTGATTGTGAGTGCAGCTCTTTGTCTTGATGTGCCCTGTGATTGGCTGGCAACCAGTTCAGGGTGTAACCTGCCTCCTGCCCGTTGACAGATGGGAGAGGCTCCCAAAAAACACACACTCTTGAGTCACTGGAATGTATTGCCGAGGATGGTTGAGTGTGCTCTCGCCATAGTCCTACTGGGCTCACAGTTACATAAAATCAATGGTCTCAAATAGGCGTTATTGACATTTGTAGCGATGACATGCTATGTTGGAAACGTCCCATGCGGGAGTGTGTAGGCCTGCTTGTCAATCACATGCTCCTTTGGTCCTGTGACTCTCGAGTGGTATCTTGTTTCTGTCGAATAAACAGCATTTGTTGCTAAGGCATTTACTTCATTTCACACACGTGAAAATGTATGAATTCTTCACTGTGGGATAGCTTGACGACAGTCTCCTTACGTAACCCAGCTCACGATAAACATGGACGTGCGTGCATTTAGGTATGGGGATCATATCTTTCAGTTGCAATTGAGTTATCTTTAAGAAGATAAGTATGGGCAACAGGAAAAAGTCAAGTACACAACACGGAACGGAGGGATACTAGAAGGTCAGGACGTGGTTATGTAGTTCAACAGCTGACTCTCACTCCTCTCGCCCTGTTGTGTCGAAAGCTGTCGTCCTCTCAAGTATTGTCAATGTCACACCTGACGCTGGCGCTGACTCACCTGATTTTTGTAACTAGTCAGTAGGTAGATGGCATTACTTTTGCACTTTTATATCGCAGTTATGTCAAGATAAACTCGTTTAAAACCAGATATATGGAATATTGTGCAGGGAATTCAGTTACCGCACACGGTCAGTTATTCATCCGTGTTCACTTCCTCTGGCGTCTTCAGCAGGTATGATGTAGTGCGTTAGGTGTTTAGGTTGAAGTTCTGGTGATTTAGTTCTTGCAAGCAACGGATTTACGGTAAATTGTTCGTCGGCGTGAATGAGCAGAAACAGATTTGTCTGCACAGCGCTGCATTTGTCCGGCGACTGGTCCGGGGTTTATCTTCCCTCTCACCCAGTCGTCTGGCGTCGACCTCTGCTCACCTGAACGAGGACGAGCAGTGTAAACATGGACGGCTAAAATTACTGAAATATCTAAAATAAATGGGAATGTTTAAAAATAATAGCTTCATGAATGTTTGGAATTTTTTCTTTTTTTTTTTGCTCCAATCCATTACGCGGTTTTTGAAAGGAAAGGTTGTTCCTCGACTGGTCCGCTGCTGAGAAAATGCCATCAATTATATTTGACACGTGGCTCCCTTGAAGGCGAGCTCCGCATTTTGACTCGTGGAGACGCCAAATTATATTTTGTCAAATAGTGTAGCAGATGTACAAAATGTGGCACTTTGGCGAGCATAAATGAACAACCCCTTTGTCTGCATGTCAACAACTTCGCCAAACATTTGATGAAGATGGTGTACTCTCGGTTAATGCTTGATTTGTGCAGTTCTGCTTACCTTTTGACTTTGATACAGTTGCCAAGCTAATGGACCGTCACAGTTTCTTGAAAATGAGAACTCTTTGCCCAGCCTCGCTGCTGAGTCATGGACAAACTACATCAGGGTGGTATCTTTTCTTTTTAATTAGAATGACATCACAATTTGGCACCATTTCGAGCTGCTCACTAACAAACACATTTTTGTAAATAGGCAGTTCACAAAGTATTTATTTGCGGTGTATAAAGTCAGAAATAATACTGTCTTTGCCCAAGTACTTCTGAACTTCCCCAAAAACACACACATCCTACAGTATGGCTTGTGGGAAACTGCAGCCATGCAGCGAGTCTCATTCAGGGTCTTCTGACAACAAGGAGCTGACTGTTGGTCTACACCGTGCTTCTTCACTTTGTTTGCCTCCCTTGTGCTGGAATGACTTGAGCAACATGACAGAAGAAAAACTAGGAGAGTTTTTGGGTGTATCAGGCCGTGGGGTACAAAGAATATCAAGGAAAAAACAAAAAGAGCACTTTGACTGGTGAGTGGTTCGTTTTGGTTCCCACCGTCCATCATGGCTCAGGAACAGTGCGTTCTTCCTCACGTGTTATCCACCTCTTCACCTCGTCTTTGACCCTAATCCTTTCTCATGCTGCCCTCCCCATTCTCTCACTTTTCTTGTTTCTCTCGTGGAAAAAAAAAAAAAAAAAAAAACTTCCTGCAAATTCTCTCAGTATTGTTTGGTTTTTGTGTGCGTGTTTGTACGTACAAGTCAAGTGTGGGAACTGTTATACTTTGCTTTGTGTTGTGATTGTGAGTATACAATTATACAGCTGACTATGCGGAGGAACGAGAAGGGTGCAAGTTTTTTTTTTTTGTTTTTGTTTTTTTTACACTGGGCTCAACGTTAGATGTACAATTGGAGAAGTTTACTTGAAAAAGTTAACCCTTGCCAGGGAATTATTATAAACCAATTGAATAATTTAGTTAAATGTACCTTTTTTAAAATGTTTTTTTCTCACTTCAAGATGCTTTATAGTTAATCAATTATTTGACTTAAAAAGTCTAATAGAAATGAAATGAGTATTTTAAATTTTTCTTTTAAATATTAACACTGAATTATAATTAATAAACTAATTAAATATTTTATGTACAGTAGACCTATATGTAAAAAAAAATTATTTTGTATAAATCACTTTACTAATTTTTCCTAGCAATAAATTGCATTCAAAAAATGATCAGTATTTTCTAATGATATAATACTTTTACAATAATTTACTGGTTTTAACATTAAACTGAAAATTAATTTTAAATTAGTGAAACAAATATTTCAGGACTCCTAAATAGGTAGGGAACTGCAATACATGATTGTGTGTGTGTGTCAGACAAAAGAAAAAAAACGAGGGAAAGTTTCCAAAGTGCACAACAGGAAGCGCTGTGTGAATTACTTTACCGTCGTGGCGGGAGCCAGGAAGCCAATGATGATGGAGTCTCCGTAGCGACGGGGTTCCCAAGACCTGGTCGCCGCGGCGGCAGGGTTCAAGTCTTGCTTATGACATCTCTGTCGCCTGAGAATCACAATACGTAGACACTACCGGGTCTTGAATGCGCAATGCTGACTCGACATTCCTGTGCTACTCTGAGTTCAATTGGATTTGACCTTGTGGGGTCGTGTTCACACATCAGAAAATCCGGTGCCAATGTTATTGAGGACATCTGGCCCCCTCGCTGGTTATTTGTGATAACTGGACAATAGAAATGAACAGAATGAGATATATATATATATTTTCCCCCCAACCTTCATTCATCTGGATAAGGCATTTGAGAACACTTCCATTTGCAAGGCAGACCTGCCATACTTCAACATTTCAAGAAGCATTATAATTATTTTTTAATATCATTGAGTCATTCCTCAAGCTGACCTCCTTCCCCTGCGTGTGCACATCCAGGTCTTCCAGAACAGTACAACAGCTTGACGTGGTTCCTCAGCCCCGTCCTGGGCCTTATATTCACCCCGCTGATCGGCTCAGCCAGCGACCGCTGCTCCCTACGCTGGGGCCGCCGGCGGCCTTTCATCCTGGCCCTGTGCATTGGGACGCTGATTGGAGTGGCGCTCTTCCTGAACGGCTCGCTCATAGGTGAGAAGTGGGAAATGCCAGATCGCGTCTTGCGGCTCTTGTGCAGCAATTTTGACAGATCTCTGTGGAAGGGATAGATCAGGGCTGTCAAACTCATTTTCCTCGCAGGCCATGTTGTAGCTCGGGTGTCCCTCAGAAGGCTGTTTTGACTGAAACAAAAAAATATTGAACAGTCTCATCAAATTTCCAAATCCACTAGCTTAATGCCAACTGGTAATGTGAAACACTAAATGCTAAAGGTAATTAGCATGGACGCTAAGGTAATTGTAAACCTTCAATCAACTGCTGCATTAAGACAGAATGTGCAGCAACACATTCAAATCGTGCGTACACAAAAAAAAAAAAAAAAGATTCCTTTCAAACCTGCAATATTGCAAGGGCTTGGAGGATGAATTGCAATATAGCGGAACAGTATCTACTGCCGTCACCTCTCCAAGCGTGTCCTGTGGTCTTAACCAAGTATGCGCTTTGTCCCATGGTCGAAATACATTTTTTTTTTTTTTTTTTTTTTTTGGGTCTTCCCAGAGGCAACTCCGCATCGCACACAGGCCGAGTTTCAGCTTCGAGCCGGTGATTACATAACTATGAGGGCATTTCAAAGTTGTATGCTTGTACGTCCTAGTCATTGACATTTTGATCGACGGGGGACAGATATGGATTGCTCCCAGTGTACTTCCGGTTGAGATGATTATTTGGCCTTACGTTCTGTTTTGGTTTCTTTCAGTAGAATATATCTCATTTGTATCAAATTACAGTAGATTGGATTCTGTGATCATGGCGCTTTGATTGAACAAAACATCTCTGAAGGTACTACAGTGGAGGGTCAGGTTACAAATTTTATTTGCTCTGTGACCCTATCGTTAAACTGCAACGTTTGCAAACCGATGTAAGGTTTCCCATTGAAATGAATGAATCCGTTCCAGCCGTAGCGTGTTGTATTTATTTTTTGGTTAAAAATAAATACTCTGCAGTATACATGAATAGGTGAAAATCCAATTTTATAATGATGTAACTGGGTTTGCTTGGAAAAGCAACTACAGCATCTTAGCCTTTTTGAGTACAGTAATGTTTATGTTCACAAACCGATGTAAGGTTTCCCATGGAAATGAATGAATCCGTTCCAGCTGTAGTGTGTTATATTTATTTTGTGGTTAACAATAAACACTGCAGTATAGATGAATCAGTGCAAATCCAATTTATGATATAACTGTGGGTTTGCAAGCAAATCAACTACAGCGTCTTGGACTTTTTGAGTCCAGTAATGTTTGTTTATTTGAGTTTCTGCTTTTCCTCAATGGCCGTCACCTCACACAATGTTTTTTTTCTGTAGCATTTTGGGAATTGTTGGCCATTTTAGGCATAACAGCAAAGTTAGTCGAAGCTCAGAGCCAATGATGTTGATGCATTGCAAGAAAAAGCACAAAGTTCTGAGCCTTCCGCGACCATCTTGTGGCTATTAGTGAACTGAAAATGGTGTGGAACTGAACCCCAGTAGACCTCGAGCAGTCATTCATGAGCCCAGGTGCATTCGATTGTCGGTTCACATTAATACTCCTGGTGAGATGTTTGGATGCAGTCTGTGTGTGTGTGTGTGTGTGTTGTGTGTTTGCGTCGACACGTGTTGACATGGGAACACAGCAGCAAGCAGTTCACAAGAAATTACTTCCTGTTTGCTTCCCCCTTTCAACCAGTGACGGTCAACTTCCCGTCTGGTGGGTAGCGAGTAGTGCCACTCCATTGTAAACAAACACACTTACACACACAGACGCACAGTCTGTGATCTCGCCAACACATGCACATTTAAAACCGCGTGACAAAGCTCCGGAATGACAGCCTGGGTTATTTTCACGCTTGCATGCACACACACGCTCAGCCTGCGAAAGCCAAAGCAACTATTAAATGGTCTCGCACAAAGTCACAGTCACGCAACTGCAAACAGACATTCCAGTCATACCTGAAACTGCACCACCACGTGCGTGCGCGCTGGTGAAAAGGTTTGTTTTGTCAAGCAGTGAAAAGAAAGTGAAAATGTTTTTCAGACAGCGACATTACTGATCGACTTGGAATTTGGAAGCAGTATGCATCATAACAGGGCTCACAAAAATGTCTCATGCGTGAAATGAAACTGCAAGTTGGCTATTTTTGGTTGAAGGAGGCAATTTTGGCCAATTTCAGGCTTTGTACTTTGAAGAAGAAGAACTTTGACAGATTGAAGCATCTAATGCTGGACATCAAACTGGACTGATCATTTTACAAACTCGCTATGGGGGGAAAAAAATTGGTCTTTTTTTTTTTTTTCTTTTTATTCCAAACTCCCGTCTTTCCCATTTTAGGACTGTCAATGGGTGATGTTCCGGGGAGACAAACGATAGGAATCATTCTCACAGTGTTGGGAGTGGTGGTGTTAGATTTCAGCGCCGATGCCACGGAGGGGCCGATCAGAGCGTATCTTTTGGATGTGGCCGACGCGGACGACCAGGACATGGCGCTCAACATCCACGCCGCCTCGGCAGGTAACCCCAACTAAACAAGACGCTGCTCAAATCTTTTTTTCTTCCATAAATGCAAAAATCTCTATCCTTTCATGGAAATATATCAAGGATCAAGAATTATACATTATGCAGTTTACATTACATATCCAATTTCGTCTTCGTGTGTGCGTGTGTGTGCGCATGTCTAAAATCAAATGAAAAGTTTTGAAACTCACATCCAGGCACTCACACGAAGACTAAGTGGCAATGTTCCTGTTGTCACTCATTATGTCACAATGCAGTTGTTTTTGTGGTCATTCGGCCTGTCCCAAAATAGTTAATTATACTTTGTAAAACCAATTCTTTCTTTCGTTCTTTCATTTTTTTTTTTTTTTTTTTTTTTTTTTTTTTTTTTACAGTTTAAACTTGTAATACACAGATACCACTTTTTGTCAGTCTGGTAGGAATACTTCCATTTCAGTACTCAGAATACCAAGTACTGGTACTTGTAACACACAAAACATAAACTAACTTCTCTTGAATATTACATACATTGCACTCACAATTACACTTTTAGAGGAAAATCCCCAACTTTAGTATTTAAGTATTTAATAATTTTTTTGTTGAAATGCTATTTTTCCTACAAAGAGATTACCTCATCCTGATTAAGCCTCTGACCTCCAACATCTGCTGTATTTTTTTTTTTATATTTTTAATTTAATTAGTACAGTAGACAATAATGACTCTTGTTCTTCCTTTGCCTGCAATGTACTGGCTGGGATGTTTCCATCTGGTATCTTTTATCACAAATGCAAACAGAGCTTTGATGACAAAAGAAAGCAGCAGCAGCAGCTATCTGCCCTGAGCGACATCCACACCTTCTTGTGCGCCGCTTAGCAGCCCAACAAGGTGCCTGATGTAAAATGAATGACATTAGAAAATGCATCCACAAAAGAAAGCAATGACAAGGAATTTTCAACAATTGCCTCTTGCGACGCATCCATGGTGGTGTAATACTGAATTCAAACATAGGAGATGATAGAACTTATGTTTATGTTTAACATTACTGACATTTTAGAGACTGGGGGAAGTGTTGTGTAATTTATCCTTTGCTCTACGCATATGGGTACTTGGGCATAAGCAGTTAAAGTCAATTTACCTCCTTTTTAAATGTTTTTTTTTTTGCATGGGCAGGTCTTGGCGGTGCGGTGGGCTATGCTCTGGGCGGTCTGAACTGGACCCACACCTTCCTAGGAGCCATCTTCAAGTCTCAGGAGCAGATCCTGTTCTGCTTCGCCTCCATCTTCTTCTCTGTGTCCGTGGTGCTGCATCTGCTCAGCATTGACGAGCAGCGCTACATCCCCATACACGACCGACTGGACCGGGTACTGGGCGCTTGTGTGCGCTGCACACGGAAAGTCTGATACACAATGCATGACACGTGTTCCCTTCTGTCCAGGAGAGTCCAGATCCAAACGCCTTGCATCCTTCAGCCAACAACCACACTGGACGTCTCACCCCGAGGCTCGAAATGATCGGCGAGGACGAATTGATGGACAGCTTCGACCTTTACGACACCTACAGGGACGATCTGTCCCAGCCTGGGGACATGGAGATGGACTTCCTGGAGGTGGAACTTGTGAGGAGTACGTTTTGCCCAAACAATAGGAAAATATTCATGGGAACACTACCGTGGTGTACGTATGAATCTGCTAAAGCAAGATGGCTTTATTCTCATTATGCCTTCACTCTCATCATAGGTAAAAGCGACAGCGTCCTCGCCATGACAGACGCCACCCTGGACCACATGGACCACGACGCCTTATTCTTGTGCCACATCGAGCCGTCTATCTTCACCGACCGCCTCTCGCCCTATCACAGCTCCCCTCAGGCGCCCCCGCCCTTCCTGCACGCCGACCCTAGCGTGCCAGCTTCCCGGCCGGCCGCCGTGAGGCGCAGCAGCAGCGCAGGGAGTCAGGATCTGCTGCGCCCCCAAAGCGGCGGCCACCCCCCGAAACAAGATGGCACCCCCACCAAGATTTGCCGCCTGTCGGCATTCCTGCAGGAGATGGAGAATGACGAGGGCCAGGAGGCGTTGCTCAACAACCAGATGAACGAGCGGCGGGCGCTGAACGGACGCCTGTTGGCGTGCGTTGATATGACAAAAACGCACGGCACCAATGGGCTGAGCAACAAAGGACAGATGCATCGGGCCGGAATGGTCAAAGGTACTTGTCCTAACAACACACAGGCATCCATTTTCTATAGTGCTCGCCTCTTTTGGGTTGCAGTTGTGCTGCTAATGGGCGATAAAGCGTGGCCCACCACGGATTCTCACCAGTGAATTTTCAGCGCACATATAGACAAACAAGCATTCATAGTCAATATTACAGTTTCCCGTTAGCTATTGTCTAAACCTCTTCGTGAAATGTCCAAATTGTTTCCAAAGTATCGATATTTTGGATGGTCACCATTGTTTTCCATCTTCACCCTCTAAGATATGAAGTTCAGGAATCTTCTTCCACTTCTCCATGGCACTGGTGAATATCCCAGACCTCGTGTTCCTGTAGTTTCCGTTTGAGGTTGCCCCTCAAATTCTCAGTAGGGTTCCGGCTAGGCCAGTAAATTACCTGTGGTCTTAACTTCTTTAGCAAAGGTTTTGGCATCCAACGATATCCCAACCAACACGATTGAGTGCGGGCAAGACAAACTAGTCTTTTTTTATCCCCCCTCCTTGTTTGCCGTCACACACGCTTGACACCATCTGATCCAAATAAAATTTTTCTTGGTCTCATCAGACCACAAGACAGTGATCTACATTCTTAGTGTGGTTGTCTTCCGCAGACTGTTTGTGCACTTTTGTTGAAGGGCTGGATGATAAATCAAATTTTGATTTTGATTTGTTTTTTTGGTTTCTGATGATGTTTAACAAAATAAATCAATTTTTTTTTTTAAGTATCAAAGGAAAAGCTTTTAATGTGTGTGGTGCTGTAAAAGCACCGTGAATGCCCTTACTGTGTGGTGTGTGCGTGGATCTGTAGCAAGAAGCGTGTGCAGATCAATAAGATGTTGGCTGAGCGATTGAAAGCATTGCTAAAACCAGAGAGGGCAGCTTTTTTTGTTGCAAGGAAATGTAAAACACAAGTTCAGACATATGGAGACATTTTTGTTTCAAGTTCTTGGACGTCACGCAGAACAAAATTGTTTCCTGCTATCGTGTCTGCACCCCAGAGCAACATTTTTTTTTTTTTTTTTTTTTTTTTTTTTTTTGCTGTTGTTGTTTTTTTATGTTGAAAGTTGGCGGCACGGTGGATCAGCTGGTAAAGTGTTGACCTCACAATTCTGAGGTCCTGGGTTCAATCCCGTACCCGCCTGTGTGGAGTTTGCATGTTCTCCCCTGTGCTGGTTTCCTCCGCGTGGGCACTCCGCTTTTCTCCCACATTCCAAAAACATGCTACATTAATTGCACAGTCTAAATTAACTGGATGGATGGATGAATGGATGGATGACTGTTGCATGGTTGTATACATATGACAAATATATCCTCCATATTCAAGCTCATACATTACATCCAGTATGTACATGTGTATTAATGTTGATTTCATTCCAGCTGCCAGTACCGGCGCTCCCATGCGGCTGTCCCGCCATCACCACACCTTCTACCGTCAGCCATCTTGCACCTTCTCCTACTACGGCCGCGTCGGGAGCCACCGCCGCCGCTTCCGGCGGGCCAACGCCGCCTTCCTCATCAAGCCGTCGCGCAGCATGAACGACCTGTACGAGGTGGAGGTGCGACACAGGCGCCGGAGCCACCAGCGCGACCGCCACCGCAGCAGCAACACCAACTCGTCCAGCGGCGACGCTGAGAGCGAGGAGGGCGAGGTGAGGGCCGGTCCATTGCCCTCCCCCCGTTGCTCCACTCCATAAGAATTAAGCAACGCTCTTCCACCCTAACTTAGGTGGAGACCACCGTGCAGCTGCTGTGGCTGTCCATGCTGAAAATGCCGCCCGAGCTGCTGCGCCTGTGCGCCTGTCACCTGCTCACCTGGTTCTCCATCATCGCCGAGGCAGTCTTCTTCACCGACTTCATGGGACAAGTCATCTACCACGGAGATCCCATTGTGAGTGCTTCACACATGCAACATGCATACAACTTTTGGATCTAATGCAATAGCTGACATATACACGACCAGTCAAACGTTTGGACACAACTTCTCGTTCAAAATAGTATGACAAAAAGGGTGTCCAAACTTTTGACTCATAGTTTACTGCTGTACACAGACTATCCATTTATTTTGCCACTTATGCGTGTGTCTGTGTTTTTTGTGGTGTTATTGGAGACTTTCTCCACATCAAGAAGCCCCCCCAGGGTAATTGAATGTGGTTCTAACTATTTGCAGGCTCCCGTTAACTCCACCGATTTGACTAATTATCACCGAGGCGTTCAGATGGGATGTTGGGGTCTTGTTGTATACGCCATGACTGCTGCTACATGCTCAGGTAACCACGCGCAAAATGAGCCTTTTTAACATTTTATTTTCAGCAAGAGGTAAATTTTTCATTGCCTTCTTTTTATTTTTCCAACGCATCCAGCTCTCCTTCAAAAGTACTTGGACAACTTTGACTTGAGCATCAAGGTCATATACATCCTGGGAACACTTGGCTTCTCCATAGGTACAAACGTCGTCATCTGAACGTTTGGAGCAAAGTCATCGGCATCCATTTTTGGTGTTGTTTTGTTCACGTAGGAACTGCCATCATGGCCATATTCCCCAACGTGTACGTTTCTATGGTGATGATCAGCAGCATGGGCATCATCTCCATGAGTATCTCCTATTGTCCATATGCCCTGCTGGGACAATATCACGAAATGAAAGAGGTAACAACAACTTGGAATATTCAGCTCGAATGTACACAGTCACAATCCACACTTTTCCTGCTCTTATTGGACAAATGCTGCATATTTGACACCTCCCCTCCCAAATATTTTAATTATTATTCTGCCCACTTTAACATTCTAATATTCTTTCTATAAACTTCAATTAAAATGAATTAAATTAAATCCAAGTCATCCTTCTTAAATTGTCATCCTCTGCAGCCGCGTGCCATCATGTGTTGATTGCTGATAAATGTTAAAAAGTGTGAAAATGCTTTGAATTGCAGTACATCCATCATAGTCCTGGGAGTTCCCGTCGGGGATTTGGCGTGGATTGTGCCATCTTGTCCTGCCAAGTAGGTCTTTTTTTTTTTTTTTTTTTTTTAAATACACTCTTCTTTAATTCACATGAATACTTTTCTGATGTGCTCAACCATACATTGATATTTCTTTGTGATTCATATGATAGGTGTACATCAGTCAAATCATAGTGGCCTCGGCTTTGGGTTCCGTCGTGGAAGCGGTCGGCAGCGTGCGCGTCATTCCCGTTGTGGCCTCCGGGGGCTCTCTGCTGGGATTTTTCACTGCCTGCTTTCTGGTCATTTATCCCTCTCACGGCGGGTAAGTTAGAAATAATGATACCAATGAATAGAATAATGCAAAAGCTACTGAACTTAGCACTTTGTGGGGGGCCAACAAATTTATTTAAAAAAAAAACGTTTCTAGTAAAGAGCTTGTTTCTGGGAATTCAGTTTAAAACAATGAGGTTAATATTTACATTTTAATTGCATGTGATTTTAGAACAAGTTCCAAACATAGTATTTATTCCTGCATCACTATATTTATATTAATTTATTTACATTCAAAGAATGTAATTATTTTGGGAAATTGAATTTGATTTTAAATAATTTGTTCAACTATTTATTTATTTATTTTGTCGGCTCGTCCAAACCTTTCTTACCGTTTGATTGCAGGGAGGCAGCATCGTCCAAATCGTCAGAAAAACAGACGTTAACCACGTTGACAAATCCCAATGAAAGAGTGCAGGAAAAAAACAGCTTCTTGAAACTCAACAAGGCTGGAAAAGCCACCACCGCTGCTGCCGCTGCCGCCGCCAATACTTCCTGTCACATGGAGAATGAATCCGTCCTGTGATTGACCGCAAGGAAAGCAACGGCGCAATCGTCATCATGAATTTTGCTCCGGGATAACTCCGTCCCTTTCCCATTGTGAGTACCCGGCAGGTTTAAAAAAAAAAAAAAAATTAAATTGGGGGCATATTGCCGGTCTGCCTCTCAGGGCCTCTAAGGGACGATACCTGGACAGGAAACCTCAGGGGGACTGTTCACACACGCAGACGCACTCACACTCACACACACACACACACACACACACACACATGTAGACACAAATGTTTCTGACCACCTCGAAGGTGCAATCGTTGACATAAAAAATGTCGTTCTTCCTCGCCGCGGACGGAAATGTTTTGTCCTTGTCGAAGCTTTATGACTCTTTAGGAACTTTCATACTTGAAAACAAGAGCCCGAAGCCTGCTTGTGGGTCAAACACAAAAGAAACAAGATTGCGAATAATAACGGCTGCCCCAAAATTGACTGCAAAGGATCTTTAAATCTTGTCATTCCGGGACAACAGAAGACCATCATGGAGCTGGCTGTATATTAAGAGATCCTTGATTGACCCCGGGAGGGGAAAATCGGGTAGAAAAGTGAAATTCCACAATAGAACATCTGAAAAAATATATATACATCGCATATACTGGGCATTATTATCCCAAATTTTTCCTTGCATGATCTTTTGAGATAATCTGACAAAATGCTGCATGTTAGCAGATGAGTTTTCCCTCACTTTTCTGCTGCTTGTGAGCTTTTATGACATGCGGGTGGCACAAAAGCTCTTACTAATAACTAACTGCACATCAGCTGAGCCGCATCAGCGGAAAAAAATGTTATTAATGAGCCTTTCTGAGATGTTTATGAAGTCACGCATTGCTGGTTTTCTACTGGAAGAAAAAAAAAAAAAAAAGTACCCCACACCCAAAAATAGAGGAAATGAGAATATTGTCGCCGTAGAAAAACATCTACAAATGTTTTGAACATTTTACGACAATTGATCTATGATTTATAATTCATTATCCCATATGAATATTTTGGTGTATTTTTTTCTAAATCCAAAATGCTTTTTTTTAAAAAATATATTCATCATATAAATTAAACTTTTTTTTTTCAAATGTTTGCAGAAAACCACAATATACATTTTTTATTTTAAATTTCTGATTACAAACGCTCCCATAATTTTGAGATATATTTTCACAGAATTTTTTTTACCTTTTCTGTCCCAATAGCCAACTTACAACATAAGTATTTGGTTTTATTCACGATTTCATTTTGTTTTTCATACTCAAAAACAAATCAGGAAAAACACAATAGAAAAAAAATAACAACAATACAAAAAAAAACATGATTTTTAGTTCTCAATTCTATTCACCTTTTACAAAGGTACATGGTGGCTTTTTTTTTTTTAAATATTTGGATAAAAACAAAAGATCATCAGAAAAAAAATGCAAAATTTTTCTAATTAAAAACAAAAAAAACTTTTTTTACAGCGACAATATGAGAATTTAGATTGAAAGTGTTGAAAAACATTTTTGGGGACTACAATGTCTAATGTGAGCGTTTTTAAAACGTTGCGGTGGTTGTTTTTTGGTATTTTCTTTGTGACCAATCAGATCAGACGAGAGAGAAACAATGCAAGTTATTTGAAAGCCTTTGAATTTTTCGGGGGCGCTATTTGCGACGTCAAGGTATTTTCTGAGGTTTTTCCCCATAAGGAGCGTAAATGTGCTCTTGTTGTGGTACTTCAAAAGTGATTCTTATACAGTTGTTAGTGAGAGGGGGGGACATGTTTCCTTTCAAAGCTTTTTTTTTTTTTTTTTTAATCACAAGGGGCAATAAATATTCAGCAAATAAAACATAAAAAAACAAAGGAGCTGCACCAAGGCAGAAATATTTTTATTAGTAAATTCTGCCTCTTTTGTGTATTGTGTATGCTAACTAACAACAACAAATTTTAGATGGAGGTTTTTATTACGTATGCATGAACGCGACACCAAAGGTTGTTTTTTTTTTTTTTGTCGTTTGGGTTTTTTGTTTCATAAAGTATGTCCAACGCTTGGCTGCTGCATACAGTTTTGTATCAGTGAGTATAAGGGGCACACTGGAAAGAAAAAATATTGCAAAAACTGCCAAAAAAAAAACCAAAAAGACTCAATGTTGTCAGGATACAACTATTAAAATTGTAAAAAAAAATAATAATTAACACTCAGAATAACATGAGTAGGAATTTCTTTGTCATTAACTTTATTCCTCCATTTTTTAGCAATATTTTTTTCATATTATCTTTGTAGTATTCTGATAATTCTATTTTTTTGCTTATTTTCATAAATTACTTATTCCTCAGAATATATATTTTTTTCCAATTAAAGAGTTAAAGCTTTTTTGTAATCTTTTCTGAAAATTTTTACATTTTATCTCACGATCAATTGTAAATTGAATTTTTTTTCACAAATTACATCTTGTCATTGCATAATAGCAATACATGATTATCATAAAATTAAATAACACATAAAAGTAACATTTGGTTTATATAGCATCATTATAGTGAAACTAAAAAAATCTTATTTTAAATTTTTTTTGTTCTTAATTTTCCCTAAAATACTTTTTTTTTTTTTTTGGGGGGGGGTAAAATTTCACCTTTTGCTCGTCCCTATATTTGTGAACCCAAGTAATCTTTTGTCTCCTAATATTACTTTTTCCCCCTTTTTAGTTTTAAATATTCTCATTTTGAAATGACTTCATTGTGGTTGTAATATTACAATGCCTTTTTTTCCCCTAATTATTTTAAATTTACCCCCATAGAACTTACTAATTACACTTTTCCTGGTGTAGTATTTTTTTTTTTTTTTTTTTTTTTTTTTTCTTCAGTGTGTCCCTAAGACTGCTTCGTACTATTGTATTAAAAATGAGCCGAAGAGTCAGCGTGGGTCAGTACGTGCATGTGACTTGAAAACGAAATCCAACTAAAGTGGTGTCTGTGGCCTGTTCCGTTCCAAAGATGTTCGGGTCATGATGCGACGTCTCACTCCTGGTTACAAACTTGAGCCTCGCGTTTCTTTATTTTGTCGCCTTCTGCCCGTCGACTGGAATGTTGCAACGTTATTGGCGTGCTGAGAGCTCGAGTTCTGACTTTTGGAATTTGTTGACATCAGGAGGAGGTCACACGTTCATGAATGTGAAATGTTTTCAAAGGTAACCCTTGGATGTTTGGCGATGCGGGTCCGTCCGACATTGCGCAAGTTTTTGCACATGAAAATGTCAAGGAGGAAAAAAAAATAGCTGAGGATATTTATTATTGTTTAGCTTCGCTCACATGTAATTTCTTCAGGAGAAATCTATTTGGGGAAATGTGTGTAAACAGTACAGTGAATATATAAAAAGTCTACACACCCCTTTTCTAATGCCAGGGTATGGTGACATTAAAAAAATTTGATCCCAGCATTATTTTTTTAAAGAGTTTAAACATCTGAGATAATGTGATTGCACAAGTGTAGACACCCTCTTGAAGCTGAGGATTTGGCAGTTTACAGTTAATTGATTACATCACATTCCTACTCATTAAATGGGAGTTAAAACCCACCCATCACCATTTAAAGTGCCTCTGTTCAACCCCCAATGAAATTCTGTTGGTGTAGCAGTTTTTATATTTCTTATGGTCTTTTTTTTTTCTTTTTTTTTTTTTTGGTCGCACAAACCTAACATTTGACCAGGTGTGTGTAAACTTTATTTGTGTGTATTGAGTTCACGGTTGCTGGCACAAAAGGCAAAAAAATGTGCTCTTTGTGTTTGCTGTTCTCAGCTGGTTTCCACCTTGCAAGTTATTGTTCTCTCCATTGGGATGCTTCCACTTTTTAGTTTTCTTTTAAAATGGTTTTGTTGGGTTTTTGTTTAGGTATTTTTTATGAATTTAGTTTTTTTAATTTTACTTTTGTTTTTAATTTGTTTTTGTTTGAAAATTCTTGGAAAAATTATTAAATGCTATTTTTCAAAAAATTAAATTTTTTGTTTGCCGTTTTTCTTTTTGGGATTTGTTGTTTTAGTTATTTAGCGTATATTTAAAATTTAGTCTGTTTTATTTAGCTTTGGTATTTTTTTCTTTAATTCACTCCATTTTACTTTTGTCTTTTTTTTTTTGTCAATTTTTTTTTTCTTTGATTTGATTGTGATCTGGGGTCAGAGTCACACACGACAGTTTGCACTGCGCGTGGAAGCCATGTTTGGTCCACTGTCCAGCTCTCCAGTCGCCATGGCGATGATCCTTTGATCACCTGTGTGACTCCATGTCAGGTAAAGAGTAAGATGCCTATATAGATTATATTAAAATGTATACATATACATTAATATATATGAAATGAAATTACTTAAAGAATGGGAAAGCAAGTGTTGTTACATGCCTTGTCATTTAAGGAAAAAAAGGTTGTAAATATGCTTCATTTTTCTCTACCTTTTTTTTCTTTTTTTGCTGCTATGAAAAAAAAAAGATGATTATTTTTGGTAATAGTTTTGCTCTCTTGGTAAAGAATGAATGAATGTGCGTGTGTATATCTGTTGTACATATGCTTGAACCTTCGTCTGTGCATACAAGGACTCTGGATGTACCCTGTATGGAACGCACCTTTTAATAATAAAAAAAAAAATCTATTCCAAGACAAACCAACAATGGCTATTTTTTTTTAAATCCCAAAAGTATGTTTTTATTTGATTTTAGTACATTTTACACTGAATGTTCAGTATATGTGTGGTATTCCTCCAAATGGGGTGTTTTGCCACCGGCACTAACTAAATATGTCCACTAGAGGTCAGTCAATGTATCCTTTGTTTCAAAGCAGTGTTGACTAATGAATAAGCCTCAGGCCTGTATGCTTCCCTCCTTATGATGTCATTAGGCACAGGTGTCAAACTCGAGGCCTGGGGGGGACCAGATCCTGCCCCCAACATGACTTGATACAGCCTGTGAATTCAAATCATGTGTGTCAACTTCCATGATTCTTGTGAAAACACATACCAAAATTTCAAATTCTCATAACGGCATAAGCGTTTTTTTGTTAGCAAACATGAACATTGGTTAAAAAACACTACCCTTGACTTCTGATTCCCAAATTAGTTCATAAATTTTGTAAATCAATATGATGATGGGATTAAAGATTTTAACAGTTTTGCAGTCACAGCTCTAGAATATAATGTCAGACACAATGCTGAGGTGGTGTCCTGGTTTTGATAAATGTTGTCATGCTGGCGGGTCCACTTGAGCCACGCCTGATCCAAATAGTTACATCCATCAACAGTACTGCATCGCTTTGAAAGTTGAAGTTTTTTTTTTTTTTTTTAAATATATATATAACTCTTATGTGGCTTTTTAAAATCAAAAACTTTTGCTGCAGTCAAAGCATCCATTCATCCATACATTTTCTTTGCCGCTCATCCTCACGAGGGTCGCTGGGATTCTGGAGCCTATCCCAGGGGTAGCGGGGTACACCTTGAACTGGTTGCCAGCCAATCGCAGGGCACATAGAGACAAACAGCCGCACTCACAATCACACCTCGGGGCAATTTAAAAAGTTGAATTAATGTTGCGTGTTTGTGGGAGGAAACCGGAGTTCCCGGAGAAAACCCACGCAGGGGCGGGGAGAACATGCAAACTCCACACAGGTGGGTCCGGGATTGAACCTGAGACCTCAGAACTGTGAGGCTAGCGCTTTACCATCTCATCCACTGTGCCTCCCCCAGTCAAAGCATAAGAAGTAAGTTTTGAACGCAACTTATTGGAGTCCACTTCTTGGGTATTGTCTTTGAATAACAAGAATTGTGAACATGTCCTTGAATGGGCCAAAAGGTTTTGAATCTAACAAGAAACTTTGGTAGCACTAGTGGTTAGAAAGTCTGCCTCACAGTCGGCAGTTTCCAGTTTTGAATCCCCCCTGTGCTTGCCTGGTTTTGGGTACTCTTGATTCCTCCCACATTCTACAAAAAGATTAATCTGTCCATTATGTCGTATAACCAATGTTTTTCAGGATGGGAAGAATCCAATTTCCCCAAAACAAGACCCCAGGAGTAGTGCATAGGTACTCTTGAGATCCAGGACCCTTCGGGGCCTGGTCTCTGTTTGGACAACAGCTGCA
Organism: Syngnathoides biaculeatus; assembly: GCF_019802595.1. NCBI lineage: Eukaryota > Metazoa > Chordata > Actinopteri > Syngnathiformes > Syngnathidae > Syngnathoides > Syngnathoides biaculeatus. Next base: position 9,906,409 of record NC_084640.1, on the reverse strand, counting down.
GCCATGCAAGGGTGGCCTTGTTACCTCTGAAAACGTCGCCGTGACCAGGGAGCAAACTACTGTCGTCACGATGAAGTCACGCTTATGCAACGGCTGCCCCCGGCGGATTTGGACCGAGCGCTTCCGAAATCCGAGCACGGACTGAGAACGGCTGGGTCCCCGGAGGTAGCAGATGGCCGAGTTGCTGACTCAGTGCCGACTCGTTTTTGTTTTTTTTTTTTTTATTTCTTTTTTTCTGCAGTGGTGATAACATGGTGGGGTTGCAATATTAGGTACACGTGCGCAGTACTAGAAAGGGATCCATTGTACCGGGCTTGGCGTGACATCATCCTGCTTGGGGCTGTTTACGACAGAGGAATGAGCTGATACAGTTCTTGTGTTGACTTCAACTTTTGAGGAACTACATCGATGTCCGCGGGGGCCGGGGGGGGACTACTAAAACTTCAACCTGACCACATCCACACAAATCACTTTTTGGGCGGTAAGCCACATTAAAATTGGCCATGTGATGCCAATGTACTCTATATGCAGGTAAAAAATAATAATTCCCCCAATGCTGACAATTTGGATGATCCGCGCCTGCCTTCCTCGCATCCAGTCTTGGACGGAGGCCACCAGGGAGCACATATAATCCCCCAGCATGCACTCTGAGCGCGACCAGTTTCTTCTCCTCCTCGTTGCTGTCGTTGCCATGAGGATGGCGCTCAGTTTCGTTGTGTTTCCTAAAGGACGTAAGGTGATTTTCAATTGAATTTATTTTCATATTTTTTCCCGGAAAAAAAAAGTCCTGATCTTCAGATGTCATTTTTCTGTCTCGCTCTATCTCCAGCAACAACACGGGGCTGATGCAGTCCTCAGAGCGCAAAGCCATCCACACTGAAGCACGGGTGAGTCACGCCGTCTTATTTTCTTCTCTCCTTACTGAAAAGTAGCGCCGTGTACTTTTTAACTGTCTGGCACATCAGAAAAAAAGGTGTCATGTATTGGTTGCACGCAGCAGAGGTACACGGATCTTTTCTATTATGACATACTTGGGAGTTTGCTTGTTTATGATTATCCTTGCAGTGGAACTGAGACATGATGCAAATACAGTATTTTATTTACCTTTTTTTGTTATTCTTTAAGTGTGAAATATATGCATTACAGTAGACTAATGTATATGTAATATTTCCTTGTATTCGTGAAATGTATTCATTTAATTTACTTTTGTGTATTGTATTTTTACACTGGTGAAGGATCGCATTTTACCAAGCATACTAAGTGGGAAAATTGTACTTTGTATTCATTTATTATAATATTGCTGCAAAGATTTTGTAAATATTGTATTTTAAATATGGTATTTTTTATGACTGAATTTTAATAAATGTATAAATGCACTAAATCACATTGAGAGCTCCAATGCTATTTTACTTTAAAATACAATATAACTTTTTTCCCTTAATTTCAACTGGTGTAAAATTACAGAATTACATTTCAGAAAAAGTTTAATTTACATGATGAATATTACTACTTGTGGCTGAGACTTGTTTCCAATAGTTTATATTGTCGACATGAAGTTAAAATAATTGTATAATTACCTAGTAATATGTGATGAATATTAAAAATATATATATATATAAATTATTTTATTTAATTATGTATTTATTTTATTTTAAATGTTGATACAAAGATGGTCACCTTATTTGTCTATATGGGTCGTGTGGATATTTATTGTAGTGTTATAATAATACTTGTACAGTGGAGTAAAAGTGGACTGTCACACTGAGCCCTGTTTCTAATATTTTGGTTACCTTGTGAAGCGACACAATAGGGGGAAAATATTATATCAGCTCATTTTATTGAACTATATTCACTCAGTTTTTGTATTCATTTTGATGTTTTTTGTGGATGTTCTTAACGTTGCTTCCAATGTGTGTAGACTTTTAGATTATTATTATTATGACTTTTATATACATTTCCGCAGCAGTCACCCATGCAGGCAGACCACCATTACACACCACGCTGGGGGGCTCTGTGCATGTTGGCGGCCGGCTTGGCGTTGACGTCTCAAGCGTTGCCGTCGTGCCCTCGCGCCTGCCGTTGCGGCGCGGCCGAGTCCGCCGCCGACTGCTCTTACGCCCGACTCGTCGCTGTGCCAGAGCGCCTCCCCCCGGAACTGACGCGACTAAACCTGAGCAACAACGCCATCAGGACTCTGGCGGCTGAGCAGTTTGGGGCTTTGACGCGACTGGAGGACTTGGATTTGAGCGACAACCTCCTGGCATATGTTGACGGCGACGCCTTCGTGGGGCTGAGGAGCTTGCTGGATTTGCGCGTGGCTCGCAACCGCCTGAAAGTGCTTCCGGTCGGCGCCTTCGCCGGCTTGCCGAAACTACGGCTGCTCGATGTGAGCGGCAACGAGATCCTGGGCTTCCTGGATTTCACCTTCCGCGAACTAGCCAACCTACGGGTGCTCAAAGCGCTGCAAAACGCCGTTGTGTTCGTCTCTCCTCAGGCCTTTGCGGGTTTAACAGACCTGCGCCAGCTCCACCTGGATGGCTGTAACCTCACGTCTGTACCCACCGAGGCTTTCGTGCATCTTGGTGGGTTGACCGGTTTATCTCTGCACCGTCTTGAGTCCGCCGTGCTGCCAAACTATTCCTTACTTGGCCTGGCGCGTCTGAAGGAACTTATCATCGCCAATTGGCCCAGACTGGAGACGTTGTCTGTAAACAGCCTGGTTGGACTCAACCTCACATCCCTCGTGATTCGAAGCTGCAACCTGACTTCAGTCCCTTACGCCGCTTTGCATCACCTAGTCTATCTTGTGCACCTCGACTTGTCTTACAACCCAATTGGCTACATCCAAGGGAACCGGCTCGAGGATCTGCTCAGGCTAGAAGAGTTCCACATAGTCGGGGGACGGTTGCGGCTCATTGAAATGGGGGCGTTCTACGGCTTGCTACATCTGAGCCTGCTCAACGTGTCCAGAAACCTCCTGAGCACCCTGGAGGAGCGAGTCTTTCAATCGCCGACTGCTCTTCAACGTCTGGGACTGGACGAAAACCCGCTGGATTGCGATTGCCGCCTCTTGTGGATTGCACGCCGACGTTCGTCCCTCGACTTTGGCAGAGGCCCCCCAACGTGCGGCGCTGTGGTTCGCTGGGATTTCTTGGACTATGCAGCAACAGAAATAGTGGAGCTGCTCACGTGCCGGCCCCCTCGCATCCGACCGCACCAGCGCGACCTGGTGTGGGTGGAGCAGGGCCACACGGCTGTGTTGCACTGTAACGCGGAAGGCCAGCCCCCGCCATCTGTCACCTGGCGCAACCCTGAGCTTAGGGCTTTAACCGACCTCGGCAGGATCCGAGCGGTCGGCAACGGCTCGCTGGAGGTCCGCTACGCACAGCCGCAGGACGGCGGCTTATACCGCTGCGTGGCATCCAACGCGGCGGGAAATGACACTCGCTCGGTTGAGGTCCGCGTCCGAGCCCTCTCCAAGAGCAAGCCCTTTCGGTTCAAAAGCTGGCTCGTTGCCTTGCCTTCATCGCCACCGGACCAGCAGGAGCCATCGTTTGATGTCAAGACACTGATGATCGCGGCGTCCATCGGCTTCCTGTCGTTTTTGAGCTCGGTCAGCGTGTGTTTCGTGGCCATGTTCTTCTGGAGCAAGGGCAAAGGGCAGATCAAGCACACCGCCAACATTGCGTACGTCCCGCGCACTGCCGCCACCAGCAGCAACGGCGGTGCTGGCAACTACGTGGAGACGAGTCGGTTCACAATGAAGCTGATGTAAACATGAATAAAGTTTGAGCGGCTGTACTTGACATAAAAAGTCTCCACATTCCTATTCAAATGCCAGATTTACATGATCTAAAAAAATAACTTTTTTTTAAAAACTTGTGTTCAGAATTGACAAATCACATTGAAACTGATGTCATACACCTGCCACCATTTAAAGTGCCTCTGACTCACCCCAAATACATTTCAGATGTTCTTGTAGGGTTTTCCCTGACTTTTTTCATTGCTTTTCAGTAGAAGCCTGAATTTTTTTCAATTTTTTTATTTTTGACTAACTGACATTTTGAAGTGTTCATAATTCCTTCTGACCAAATTGCAATGCCAAACACACCACACAAGTTCCAAGTTTATTTGATTGATAAAATAGTTATGCTCAGTTTTATTTTCTATGGTAATTTACATATTTGATAAAGTAAATAAAACTTATTTAATCAAAAAAATTGATAAATGCATTTGTACAAGTCTTTATTTTACAAATCCTTTATTAGCAGTGAGTCAACTACAGTAAACAGTAATTTAATGCTAAACGATAAAAAGGCATCCCATTAATTCAAATAAAGTTAAGTAAAAATCACCTTAATTGATGCAGAAAAAATACTACGGGAGGTGGCACAGTATACATCTGGTGAGTACATCTGCCGCACAGTTCTGAGGTTGAGGGTTCGTTTGCATGCAGTTTGCATGTTCTCTCCTCCTTGCATGGGTTTTCAACTGATACTCCAACTTCATCATACACGAGAAAAAAATAAAATAAACGTAAATGAAAAATGGCTTGCTCCAGATATCTTGAAGATTTTCTCCATAATAAAAAAAAAACAATTTAAAAACCGTATTTTATGTTTACCTGTGCAAGGGGATAAGCCACGAATGCACACGCCATCACACTTGCATGCAAAGCAGCCGGTGTGTACGAAAAGAAGCAATGCATGTCAAATTAAGTTATTCAGTTATACTGTGTTCCGTTCATCTCATTGGCTTTTGTGTGTTTAAATACAACCTGTAATCTAAAAATATTGTTCTGCAAGTCATTATTCAACGAATGAAATTCTTGCTTGGTTTTGCAAACCAAGCAACGGTACTCAGAAGTAATGGGAATTTATTTTGTTTGGCAGTTGTTTTGTATGAATTAATGTAATCACATGAGCAAATAAACTGCTGTACTTAACATTTGAAAATGTCATTTCGTGATTTCTCAATGTTTCAAAATTCACTCTACTCGTCAAGTGGCAAATTTACACGCGCTTAAAAACTACCATCTACGACTACAGCTTAACAAAATTATTTTGTTTTAAGATAGACATTTTTAGTAAACGGAAACATTTAAGTGTCGTTTTCCTCACTTTTATAAACCATCGCTTTATTTTGAAGGGAGCTTCTCTGAACCGGATGTAAACGTGCTAAACCGGAGATGGTAAACAACGACTACGATTCAGCGGTTGCTAATGCTAATTGGCAGTGCCAAGCTATAAATATAAATTTGAACGCGTTCGCGTGCTGGAAACTGCTGTAAAACGTTTATATGAAGGAATTCGCTTCCCCACGTATACGAAAAAATAGTTTTAGCCCCTCAGAGACTGCAAGAAATACATTTGGCGTGAGCTCACTCCGTTAAATCAACATAATCAGTGGTTAGCTGTGGTAGCTTTGTTTGCGTTTTAATGCATAAAATGAGTCTCGCGGTTCACCGCGAGCCCCGAAAGACTGCGGGGAATCGCATGTCCAAGTTGTTGGACGCCGAGGAGGAGGACGAGTTCTACAAGACCACTTACGGAGGATTCAACGATGTAAGTTGTTGTTGTTGGTGGTGGCGGCGTTAGTATACAAACATTAAAACAGGAAAAAGAACACTAGCTTGGACTTTTCACATTGCATACATTCTTCAATCACTCAAGGAAGGTTAAGTCTGAGGCCGAAAGAAGGTGGGCTGCACCTTCAAAACTATATTGGTAATGTATTACTCATAATGAACCAAAATAAAAGGTCCAGAACCTCTTAACTAGACAACTTTCAGGCAGAACCAGTTTCATGTCAGCTCGTAATACTTGTCCACAAACAACAAAAAACAATTGGCAGAAGTTTCTACTCAATCACAAAAAATGCAGTTACTTATTGCAATGAGAAATTGTTGCGCAAAGTCATTGGATTCAAAGAACCTCTTCAGAACTTCAAAGTGTATTTCTTTCGTTTTGGGAATAAAAAGTCAGCTCACATATTTAGTCCCTAACTGGCAAAAATTGTTTTTGAAAAAGTACTGTGAGGTCGAGTTTCTGTAAGACATGATGTTGACGGAATGACTATAATACATGTCCATAATTAAAGTTATTACCTTTTTTTGGCATCCTGAAATTACCAAAGTCATGGTTTCCAAACCAAAGAAGCGGAAGATAAGAGGGTTTGTGGACCAGGGCTGCATAAAATGCAATGTTATCAAATCAATAGGACAAATAGGAATTCTTATTGATTTAAATTAGCCAAGTAAAGGAATAAAATGTTTTTGCAAATATTGTACAACATATTGTGTGTCTAATTTTGATCAACCTGGGAATGAACACTTCACTGTGTACAAGAACCTACATTATGATCTGTTTCCACAGCTAAACTGCTTTCCCTTTGTCTCCCCCCTGCCTCAAGGAATCGGGAGACGACGAGTACAACGAAGATCATTCAGACACGGAGGACGAGGTGGACAGCGATTTTGACATAGACGAGGGAGATGAGCCAGACAGCGCCCAGGAAGACGACGCACCTCGCAGGAAGAGTCGAGTCGTTACTAAAGCATATAAGGTTGATCAGTCGCTCTCAAACTTTGTGCAAGTAAAAAGTTCTCCAAGTAGCACCATCCGGACCTTTAAAATACTATTACGTAGTTGGCCCAAGCGTTCATCAGTGACAGATATTATTCCTTAAAAGTGTATAATTGTGATAATTTAATAGTATAATGTAATACTTTTGTTGCTTTTTGGACTCATGTTTGGTGTTGTCTTTTTGTGCGTTCCATATAGGAGCCTGTGAAGGTAGCCAAGCCCAAGCCCAAACCCAAACGACCATCGGAGGAAACCAAGAAGACCGAGAAGAAACCCAAAGCCGAGCTCAAGCGGCGGATTCCACAAGAATTTCAAGACTACGGTGGTACTGCGGCGACAAAACCTCCTACCATAACCTCCTCCTTTTTCGCACTTTGTGGAAAAAGAACTCGGTGACTCGGCGGCTCCAAAAACATCTTTTGGATTGTCTTGCAGCTCGCAAATCCGTGCGACAGTCCACCAGCGAGCACACCCGCAAGACCAACCTGCGGCTGCAGGAGCGGCAGGACGCCCCTCGGCGCCGCAGGGGGGCCCACCGTGACCGGCCCCTCACCCAAGAGGAGCTGCTGGCTGAGGCCAAGATCACTGCCGAACTCAACATTCGATCGCTGGGTATCAATTTTTCGTTATTTTTAAACACTTACAGTATTTGTTGTTTGACCGAGGCAGACGCTAACCTGGCAGATTTCCCACAATTCCTTGGGATGGAAATCTGTCTCTTGTGATTCTCTGTTTTTGTACTCTAACCAATCCTGTTGCTAAGGATCTATGTTTAAGTGAGGAGAGGAGTTTCTTTTAGTCAGCCCATAGCCCTGTCTAATCTACGAGTATGTGTGTGTGTGTGTATGTGTAATTCTTTGCGAACGAGTTACTTGGCCAGTGTCTTTTTGGAAAATCAAATGTGGGCCTTTGTTACTAAATTGTAGTGGTTTTAAAATGTACTGCAGTCATGACATTCAAATGATGATCCATTTTGTGTGGCGAAGAGAACACACACAAATGCACTTTTCTTCTGCATTCACAATGAGTTGTTGACTACTTGGTTGACAACGTTTGATCATACGCGTAGAAAACTATGAGCGGCTGGAAGCTGATAAAAAGAAGCAAGTCCACAAGAGGCGCCGATTCGAGGGCCCCACCATCCGTTACCACTCGGTTCTGATGCCCCTCGTCTCGCCGTCGCATCTCAAAGAGGAGAACGTAGACGTCGAAGGGTACGTTTGCGACACTGACCTCTCTGATATGTTTTTTTTTTTTTTCATTACAGTATTATTATTTCGTATAATCCTCTTGCCGGAAGCAATTTTGTCCGGAATACTTTGAGCCGTTAATCCGTTTTAACCTTATCGTATAACAAAAAAAAGAACATCATTAACAATATGACTGATTATGTATTTTAACAGTGGAGTTTTTTTTCATTAGTTGGGAGTTTTGTTTTGGTCGTCACGGTGTTGTCGTGGTTACAACACAGCTGAAAGGTAATTGACCGATGACTATTCCAGGTTGTATACCAATTAAAATTGAGTATTAGTCATAAAAGATAGGTTGATATTCTTCCACTGGTATATGTCCTACAGTGTGAGAATCACTGCTGGAGACCGTGGGGTAGACCTACTAACCACTAGTCCACCATGCTGCCCAGCTAGATTATATCATTTTTTAAATTAGCATGGCCTTCGCAAGCTATAAAGTGAAATGGCTGCCTTCCCTCACCCCAGCTCAAATTTCAAGTGATAAATGATGTTTTTTCCCACCCCCCCTGAAGGTTGGATCAGGATGTTCCCGTGACGGCGCTCCCGAATCCCGCCATGCCCTCACAGCAGCCTGTCGGTGGCCTCTGCTCGCGCACCTTTGTGACGTTCAGCGACGACGAGGCGTTTAACTGCGCGTTCCCGCGCGGCACTCAGGAGACTCCCCAGATCCCAGTGCAGGAAATCTGCCCCGTCACTCACAAGACGGCGCTGTACCGGGACCCGGTCACGGACATCCCGTACGCCAACGCGCGGGCCTTCCGCATTATCCGCGAGGCCTACCGTAAGTACGTGGCCGCTCACGGGTTTCCCAACGCGTCGGGAGGGATGACGGGACGGGATGCGGCGTCGAGAGGCACGCGCCACAGGATGGCGGTCAAGCAAAGTACACTTGCCACGTAAATGGGAATTTTTTTTTTTTTTTCTCTCTTTCTGAGAACACATCATCCATAAAGACTGCACACTGGCCTTTTCACCACGCAGAGGATGAATTCCATAGATTAATTTGTGGAACTACAAATCCAAATTGAGTGGATTGAGTAATGCCCTTGGACCATTTCCCATTTCCTTTCTCTCTTTTTTTTGTTTTCCTTCACTTTACTATCCTTTTGTACTGTGAAAAGATTACCTTTCTATAACAAATAAAACTGTAATTTATGTTTTGTTTTTAGACTCCTCTGTAGCATATAGGTGGCCGGTGGGGTGGGGGTGTGGGGGTCATGATGTTGTTGCCATCCACTGAAAAGCAAGTATTTGTAAGTTTTGTGTTTTATTCCAAAGCTAAACAATATATATTGTTGGCTTTGGAGTAAATTACACACATTGTATACACAAACAAAATTACTTTGACATGTTCTTTGTGCCGAGATGATGTGAACGCAGTACTTAGTGGTATGTGACAGAGCTTTGTCACCATCTTGTGGCATCGTAGGGCACCTACCCCCCTCGCCCTCTGTTATCTTAACCTTCCCTTCACTGAGTAAATTTGGGGGGGCTGTTTGTGCCACCCTGGTACACATTCATGTTGCGTACTGAGAAGAAGAACAAAAAACAATAGACATTCAATTCATAGGAGCTCTTGCTAGTCTTCTTAACTGCTCTAAATGACTGTTGGGTTTCCCTAAAATACAAATGTTTTCCCATGTATCCAGATTCTCACTAAAATTTCAACGCCATACCTTTGCAACAAGGTTTTGTAGAAATTAGAAGTCACCTAAACAATTTTCCTTGAACAATTTACTCAGTTTAGTGGTCAAGTAGTAACAATAGACGGATTTGGTGGCATGAGTGGTGCGAAGGAGCTTAGTAGAAGTCAATTGAGTAGCTTGAGACAAAGATGTGCTTTGCTGCCACATTGTGACATCCCTTTGTACAAGTCTTTTTTTTTTTATTTTTTTTTCATTTTTTTTTTACATTTTGTTACACCTTGTGAAGAAATCCTAGATGTAGCACCTTTCCCTATTCTCACCCCATAAAAGTTAATTTTGTGTCTTCCAGGTAACTGACAAAGTAAATATGATTTCCAATTGATTATTTTGACGTTACAGAGCAGAATATGTAAATGTTGTTTCAGCACAGCGCTTGTTTGTCATGATGCGAATGAGGCAGGTGAAAGCGAGCTTATCTCCTTCAAATGATGGTGGTGATGATGGTGATTCTAACGACCATGTCGTCACGGTGACGGAACAAAAAGAAAAATCCTTCGCCCAGCTTGGGTAATTGATTTGTCGTGTTGTGACAGGCAGGCACAATTATCATAATCATCATCACGCTGGTTGTGTAACATGAATCAAAAGAATGGAAAAACATCATCAAGGTTTTTTTTTTTTTTTTTTTTTTTTTTTTTAACTCATGCAAGAGCATTAATTGTGAGGTGGAGTATTACAATACCTTGAAGTCCCTGAAAGCTCATAAATATATATAATATTTCTTTGGAAAAATATGCCTCAGTTATACTTTCACGTGATGCGTGACATCAGCATAACGTGCAGCACATATGCCACCTTATTACAACCCCTATCAAAGCATTAACTGCAGTTTTTGGGGAGACATTTTCAGGAAGAAGGAGAGCGGTAACAGAAGAACATGACGAGAAACCGGAGCCAATATTGACCAACCTTTTTGTGGACAAATGACTTTCAAAACCATTTTGTAGGATTTGGAACATCTGGAATTTGTGGCTTGATAGGACTCTGTGTCAACTTAATTTTATCTACAAACAACTGCCTACCTTTTTGTGAACAAATGATTGACTGTTGTGTGACTGTTGGGTTGATAGGACTATCAGCCAGAACAGATGTTTACCAACTTTTGTTGACAAAAGGATTCTACTGTGACTGACCCTGAGCTGGTGATGGGCAACTTTGGGGGAGAAATGACTGCGAACTGGCTCTTCTGTGATTCGCGGCTTTGTCGGACTGTATCCCAGAGGCCCTCATTTCGTGACCAACTTTTTGTTAACAGTAGACTTGGCAGCGGGATAATCCTCTCAGTTGCAGGCAGTGTCAATCATCTTTTTTGTCTACAAATGACTCATTTGATCCCTGCTGGATTGGACTCCCAGCCAAGTTTTTTTTTGCGCACAAAGGACTTAAACCACTTTTTTTGTGGACACATGACATTGATTTCATTCTATTGTGATGCTCAGCCACAGCTGATACTGACCAACTTTTTGTGGGCAAAGTACTTGGACCACCTTTTTTTTGTGTACACATGACTGATATGGCTGCTTTATGACAAGTGTTTCGATTGGATTCTGAGTTGTAGTATGGAAGTAAATAAGTGCCACAGAAAATAGGATTTGAGTTTGAAATGGAAAGTGATCACATTTTCAATAGTTGCTACAATTCACTGTCTGAAATTCACACTCCGTGCCACCAGCTAAGGTTACTTCGGGTTACACCCAGCCAATCGCAGTTGCGCTTTCTTAGTCACCTGACATCACATACTAAGAAAGCCCAACTGCGATTGGCTGGCTGATTGGTTCTGACCTGAAGTAATTTTGGACAGCGAATTGTAGACACTTGAATTTCAGACAGCGAATTGTAGCAACTATTGAAAATGTGATCATTATACACTTCAAATTCAAATCCTGGTGGCACTTATTTACTTGAATATTGTAGTCCTTACAAACCAACTTTTTGCGAACAAAATAATTTTCGTTTAGTGAACTACTGACTTGATTTAGATCTTTGGCGACTCCTGGCTTGATGTGCTGCAGCCAGTGTTTACCAATATGTTGTGCACAAAGGACTTTTAATGCCTTTCTGTGGCGACACAACTTTTGTCTTTTGAGCGACTGGCTAGTGTTGACCAATTCTTGTGTAGACAAGCAAATTGTATCGTTTGGGCCTTCTCTGTGTGGTGTCTTTGCTACGACAACATCTTTACACTTAATAAAGGATTTATGATGACAGCTTGGATTTTGGATTATTCAATTAACCGATCTCAACGGGAAGTTTAGACTTTTTTTTTTTTTTTTTTTTCTTCAAGCCTACCAAGAGTGGTGCCTTCACTGGCAAGCCACATTCCTCCTCAGCATTGCACCTGTATTGTTTTCCCCCCACTCACAATCACATTTAATTCCATTACATTTAACCTCCAAGCACAACACTCCGCTTTCGTCCAACCAAATAAACACTTGGCAGATCGGCGTTATCCCTCTTGTTCTAGTGTGGCAGTTGCCATGACGACTGAGTGTAGGTGGTGTACTGTGCTGTACTCTCTTCCCTTGTACACCCCCCCCCCCACTCCTCTCCCTCTTTCACTTACAATCTCTCTAACCCACGTCGGTCTCCAGTCACTAAATGCACCACGTTTCCTTCGTGGAACTGTGGTTTAAATTGTCATGCAATGTGAAATGATAAGAATGGCCATCATATTTGGCAACTAATAATCATTTGAAAGCATCACAAGGTTGTTTGTATCCTCACGTTCCATCCTTACCAAAATCTTTTCATGCATGTCAGCTATTTCCTATCTTGAGGTTTTTTTTTTTTCTCCTTTTCTGTCTACTGTGTCCCCCATGTTGTCCAGCTACGGACCAATTTTCTTTTCTTCTTGTTGCACGCAAGCTATTCTTTTTGTCAGTTTCCATGGCAATCTGCATGAGTGAAGTAGCAGATTTTGTTTAAGAAAGGGGAAAATAATGCAGATAAAATGGTCTGAGGCCAAATTTTATAGTGTCTACTGAGATTGAGCTGCGTGTTTGTTAAAAGTTGATGAAAGTAGTGAGCCGTGCTCTCCACACAGCGTGCCCTTCCACTTCTAAAAATACATCCTTGCCCATCCAAGTACTTGTTCTCATACATATTATTTTTTTTTTAGACCAGCTATTCTGTTATCAGTTTCCATGGCGATGTGTGTGTAGACGGTAGAGGATGACGAGTCAAGAGCGTAAGAAAAGAGATGTCACTTAGTCAGTGTCTATGTTTGGGAGTGCTGTCCATCTTTTGTCAATTATGTTGTCGATGGTCATTAGGTGTGATTAAACTCGTCGTCATCAAGTTTCCTGTCGATACTGCAATAAAGCCCCAAAACCACTACCTCCAAAGCTACCATTACCTCCAAAAATTGCCAGTTCGAGTTCGTCCCCACATTCCATGTCATGGTGTATATAAAAAAGAATCGGAGCTCTGACGGAAGATGGCATTTATCTGACTTTTTCACACAAAACCCATGATCGCTGTGATATGGTATTTTTTTTATCCGTGTCGCTGTTATAGATAAACTGCACCAGCACTGAATCTGGGAAGCAAAGTTAATCCTGTCATATTCTTTATTTGGAGGCAGTTGAAGCACTGACATGTTTTGGAGATAAATCATAAAAATTTAACAACTGGATTAATATGGTTGCACAAGTGTACACACCCTCTTATAAATGGGGATGTGGCTGTGTTCTCAAGGCCATTCCATTCAAACTCAAGGTAAATTGCAGTCAGCACACGCCTCTAGATAACCCCAAATGAATTATGGTTACTCAAGTCAATGCCGCTTAAATTTCGCTTTTGTGTGCAATCAATGACTGAGTATCATTTTCTTAAAAATTGATCTTTGAAGAAAAAAAATAATGCTTTTTTTAAACCAAAAGATAAAAGGCAAGCACTTGTCCACCACTCGGGGTCCATGTGTGCACGTGCCTGTAGAGAACGTTTCAAATATTTTTGACAGGCTTTTCAGCGTCACCATTTCTCTGGGACAAATGTAAAATAAAAAGCGGCGCTAAGTGATTTTTGCATCAGTGTAGGAGATTAAATGTAGTAGTGGTGTAATTTGAGCTGTATCGCACACTTCCAATCTAATTCCAATTAAACGGCGCGGTCGGGTTCCTCCAGCGGGAGGAGAGATCTTGCAGGGCAGGCTCGCTCGTCTTTCGTGGGCGGCGCTTACACCCCCCCCTCCACCAACCCCACCCCCATTCCCCCCCTTCGCTGTCTATCTCACGCGCCATCTCCGCCCTCCGGAGAGAGTCACATCCGCTGAGCGAGTGCCTCTTCTTTCCTCCTCCTGTCGCTGTCTTTAATCGCGATCAGACTGCGGTAAGGTGGACGCCGGTTCGGTGCAGGACTCTACTGGACCTTTTTGTGGATGCTTTGGTCGAAAACGGAGGCGGAACTGAACCGAGAGAGAGAGGGGGAAAAAAAACTGCAGGACAAATGTGGATGTTTACCTTTTTTGGATGCGTGCGCGGTTCGTTGCTGTGGGGGGATAAAAGTGTTATTTACGCTGAGCGGGAGTTCTGATTCTAGGTACCCATGCACACATCATGACCACAGCCAGCCGACTCCAAAGAGAGAGTGCAACATCTCAGCTGCCCCTGGTGGTCCTCACTAGAGTTGGACGAGGAGAGGAAGAAGAAGAGGTGATGATGATGCTTCAGTAATCCTCTCTCTCTTCCACTCACACGCACACACACCTTCGCAAAACATCTGACTGAGGCCTACACGTGCATACTTGCAGGGGATGAGTGAGGGGTCACTTCAGGGGGACGCTCAGGTGTGATTCTCAGCCCCGCTGCCGTCGCCGTGGCAACCTGACAACCGGCCCAGTGGGTCCGCAGCCTCGGTTGTGACTGAGCTGTCTACGTTTCATCTCCAGGAAGCGACCCCCCGTCATTTTTGGGTGAGTGCTGCACACAGACACAATTTGGCAGCACCACATGGAAGCGGAGGTCTTCCATCTGTACACTCACCGGAATCAATATTAGGGACCCTCGCACATTATCTTGTCCCCAAATGCTCACTTTTGCTTAACATTGTCATAGCTAATGTGACATTCAGTTACTTTGTCTCTCGTCACTTTTGTCCTTATCCTCACAATTGTACTATTTTGTACAAATGAGTAATTAACTTCCTTGCACGTATGTCCTAGTTGTCACTCTTAAAATATATCATACTTTTAAGTAGAAATAAGATGTACATTTACCTTGTCTTCTACCATGCGTGCTATTTGTTGCTCTAACTTTGTATTCATTGTCACAAGATTAGGTAACTAAATGTCTCAGTAATAGTATTATATAATTCAACAGTGACTATTAGTACAAAAGTGGTCACGTAGAATATGGTGCAGGAGTGACCGTCTGCACAAAAGTGGTAGTCTATGCACTTGATTGCAATTTAGTTAAAGGAAGTTAAAATTTCCCTTTGAAATGAATAACAAAAAGTATCCTTCTGGTTATGACTTTCCTAGAAAACATCCAGGAGGTGTTACACGTCTCCTTTTTGCAAGTTAGTCAGAAGCTAAAATAATCAAGTCAATTCTGGTCAGGTGTAAATCATCAGTGAAGGACTAAGAGTGATTTATATGGTTGAAAGTATTATTAACTTTCATTAGTTTATAAAGCATACACTAAAAAATGAGCAGAATCTTAGTAAGAAAGCCACTTCCTGTTTTCACACAATGGGATGAATGCAGTCATTTTTGGGGTTGACGGTTCCATTTTGTCAGTAATGACTCGGAAACAACGAGAAGTGCGGAGAAATGACTCGCTCCGCACCTTCAGCCACACAAATCTTTTCTTCTCTTCCGGGAAACTGCTTAAGTAGATTAAGTGAATATAACGAGTATTCGGGCTAACCTGTAAAGAATAATGAGCTTTGATAATGAAGTGATAGAATTACAAAAATCTAGTTGCACTACTAACATTTGACTATGACTATTAACTTTGTCTTCATTTGGTTAGCATAGTCTGAATTTAAAATGGCCAAAAAGTTGAGACTGAGTTCGTACTATAACTATTAAGACTTACATCCCATGATATTTGCATCATTCCATGAGAAAAAAAGTTGCAAAATTACAAGAAAAAAGTTTTATGAGGCTAAAAAGATTAAGGTGTAAAGCCATTATGACCTTATTACCATAAAATTTGTGTATTTTCAAAAGACTAAAGATGTAATATTGTGAGAAAAGGTTGTAAGGATAAAGTACTACTATTGCGCAAAAAACCCCACAATGTTTCTGAGAATAAAGAATGTGAAAAAGCCCAATTATTTTTTTCAAATTGTTGATGGGAAATAGATAGTAATCTTACATTAAAGCAGTTGCAAGTTTACAAGAATAAGTTTGTAATGATATGCAAAAAAAGATGCAATTTTATTTATATAAAATCATTATGTCTATGAGAATAAAGAAGTAATGTTACATGGGTAAATTTTAATTTTGAGGGAGTAAAGGTTTTTTGATATTTACATGAATAAAGTTGTAATATGACAAACAAGTCACCATATTACAGGAATGTAATTTAAGTATTACATGAAGAACATCTCAATTTTATGACAATAAAATAGTGCTTATGAGAATTAAGTATGGTATAAACTATTTACCAGAGTATAATTGAAATATTATAACTAAAACCTCCAGTTTTGCAAAAATAAAGGGTATCCAGCGTTAAATCTGTGCAGACCAAATATGCGTTAATCTAAGATGGCACGCTCTGGCGACCCCTAATGGGACAAGCCGAAAGGAAAAGAAGACAAAGTTATACTGTTTTGTGAAGAAAGTTGGAATTTTTAGCGGGCAAAGTCGAAATATGTGAAAAAGTTGCTATTTTTAGTGAATTAATAAAGTAGATGTAGCTGTAGATGATTACGATTACTGCAAAAATATCTTTTTAAGCATTAATAAAATTTGGTGACTTCCTGCTTGTACATGCTAATCAGAAAAAAGAGCAAACGTAAAACACACGTGAGATTAAAAAAAAATTCCATCAATTAATCATAGACACAGCGTGAAGTGTTGTGGCAGCCATGGTGACATTTGGGTCATCAACCGTGATGAGCTGTGCTGCTTAGACTTGCCACACAGGATGATTGAATTCATACATGCAACGCGCCAAAACTGAATGAAAACAAAACACAACCACAATAAGTCAAGTCCAGGTTAAAAAACTTCACTTGTGTGTGTGTGTGTGTGTGTGTGCCTTGTAGCTGCATGGACGCGTCGTCAAAGTCGTGGCTGCCGCATCAGGGTCAGTTTGGGTTGGGTGGTCAAGTGGAAGTGTGCTGCGCCGGACCCGGCGTTTTAACCCCAAGTGAGTGCGCTCCAACCCCCCCCAAAAGCCATCCGACTGTACCTCGTTTGCCGTCTCTTGTGCTTCACGTTACCTCCGCCAGGGAGGTGGCATCTATTTGACGTGGCGTCTTGGTTTGTTTTTTGTGTGTGTGTTTGTGTGTGTGCGTTTTCCTGTTTTTGATGCATCAACAAGAATATATTTGTTGTTAATTACAGTCATAATCTAATCCAAATCTACATATTAAAATATAATCAGAAATGAAAACTGCAAGCGTTGATGAACAGACCGTCACACCAACTTTTTAGTGGCAAATTCTCCAGTCTGATCATCTAACATTGACTCCGTGTTCCGCCAATCCGATGGCGGAGGGGAAAAAAGCTTGGCAATTTAGTGTCGCCCATCTGTCTAGGATAGCCGCTTCCAATTGGGGCTCATTTGGGTGAATTCTCCACTCAGATTTTGTCGAAGTAGAAACCCTGGAAATTGCCTGCGATGGCTCCTTCATGCCAAAATGCTGACTTCCTGTTCAATTTCCGGCACGGATCTTTGAGTCTTTTTTTTTTTTTTTTTTTGTGCGTCCTGTTATGACAGGCATGTCCACTTGGATTGCAAGATCGGTCAAACTGGCCTCGGGGGCTATTTGTATATTGTTTTTAAATTATCATCAACTTTGATGCATTTGGCACTTTAGGCAAAAAAAACCCTTTTTCAATCTAGCTTTGCCAATTAGTATAATATACTTGATTCCTATTGGGGCTCATTCTGACCAGCTTCTGAGTAAGATTTTGGAACTCGCCCAAAATGGCTGCTTCAAACCAAAACGGCCACAAGTCCTTCAGAAGTTTGCATGCATCTGGTTATCACAGACGTGTACACCCAATTTTGTGTGATTGGTGAAAAAGCTGTTGGGAATCATTTTTAATTAAAAAAAAAAAAAAAAAAAAAAAAAGAAGCCCCCCCCCACTTGCAGTTGCGTAGTTAAACGTGCAACAAGAGCTCATACATACTGCATCACTGTCAAATCTCATCATGATAAGATCGGAGCCCCACCGAAGTGCTACACAGGTGACTTAATCTTATTTTTTGATGGTCTGTTCCTTCCGTCGCCATCCCAATTTTGGAGCGATTTAACAAACTCCTCCATTTATTTATTTATACTGCTTTTTACATCATTGGCTGCCTCATTGAATCTCCGCACTCGACTTGTGAGAGTTTCCCTTTGACGTCCTCTTTGGTTTCCCTTCAGCTCTGCTCCCAGGGAAGACCACACTTTTGTCCTATATTCGCAAGTAGTGGGTAGTGTTATGGCCCTAGGAGGATTCTCATTAATGCTTGTAGTTTCAAGGGTTGGTTAAAAAAAAAAAAAAAAAAAGAAAAAGTACCAGTTATATTGCATAAAAGAGGGGACAATTTTATCAGATTAGAGTTATAATGTGGAAAAAAACATTTAAGAATATGGTCAGTTTTTACAAGAATAACACTAATATGTGGAAAGGTAACACTTATAAAGCTAAAATATAATGCAAAAATGTACATACAATTAAAAGGGACTAAAGTTGGTGTATTACACAGTCAAAAATTTACAAAAATCAAGTTCTAATGAAAAAAGTTTCACAAGTTGTAATTATACTTAACTATATGCTTATAAAAAGTCAACATTTTAAAAAGAATAAAGTTGAACACTTTACAGTTATACTGGATAAAAAGATGCAATTTTATGAGAATAAAGTTAAAAATAAAATTATGCAAAAGAAATTTTACCAAAATAATTAATATTAAGTGAGAAAGTTCGAGAATAAAGTTGAAATTTCATACAAAAAGGCTGAATTTCAGTAAAGTAAAGATTTTTACTTGAATAGTAAATATTGGACAGAAAAAAGTCACAATTGTACGAGAATAAAAAAAAGTGTATTGTATGTCATGAGGAAAGAGTCCCAATGGAAAAAAAAAAAATGCAAAAAAACCCTCCCTTTTGCTTTATTGTATACTCACCACTCTGTTAACAGTCGTGTGATGGAGAGCAAGCGATGTTCCCATGGCAACCGGGCCGCAGTCATTTTGACTAGCTCTCACTTGCACGGGTGAAAGGTGACAACGCTGGACTACAAAAATATCACCATGGGCACTTCATGGAGGGTCAATATTTTGTATTTAGAATGCTGATATGGCCTCACGTTGGTGTCCATATTTGAGCCAATGAGAGCCGGCCTCCTGCAGCTTCCTCCCGCCCACACATTGTGCTACCTCAACCACTCCACCCACCTCTGCTCTTCAAATCCTTCTGCACATCTTCTTCTTCTTCTTCTCCCGTGCCTGCTTTTTATATTTCCTTGATTGCTGCCTACGGCGCTAAAAATAGCGGCAGTCAAAAGTGTCACTTGTCTTTCTTTGCACACTTTGCATAAACCGCCGAAAGCCCGGCTAGCGCTTTCTTTCAATGTTATGTCACCAGAGATGCGGGCTTTGCATTGCCTATTAGCGGATGTAGCCTATAAATGGGATCACAATGTTTGTGTTTTTTTTTTTTTTTTTTGTGCCCAAAATAGGGGGAAAAGGAAAAACACATTATTGAAGGTGTAGTACAACCATTCTGAAAAACTTCAAATTCTGAGATATGAAATATTATCGATCTTTTCTCAAAAAGAACATATTTTCGCCATTACTTTTCTTCTAAACATCAGATTTTATTCTCATGACATTATAACTTTGTCTCATTCTCATTTAATTATGACTAATTATATTTTTCTAATTTTATAGTTATAAAAATGCATTTTTAAAAATGTTATTCTTTTAACTTTTTGACTTTAATCCTATAGTTTGTCTTCATTTTTGGAAAAAACAAAAAACAAAACAAAAAAAAAAACAGAAGACTTACTACTTGACTACCCCCCACCTCATAGAATTATGATATGGTTACATCGTTGTATTTGATTTTAATTTTGTGTCATATTTGGACTTTTTTTCTCCTCACAAAATTGTAATCCGTCCGTCCATTTTCCAAACCGCTCATCCTCACAAGGGTCACGTGAGTGCTGGACCCTATCTCAGCGAACTTCAGGCAAAAATCCTACACCTTATTTTTCTCTATCATTATATTTTGAATTTCTTTTTGCAACTATGACTTTATTCTCTCAACGTTTTGGTTCAAATCTTGTGACATGATTTTTTCCCCTGAAAATTAATATTATTATGACTTTTTTTTTTTTACAAAATCTTGACTGTCCTGTTTTATTATGTTATATTTGGACCATTCCTGTTATTTTGACTTTGTCCTCCATGTAATAATGACTTTATTCCATTGTTGCATTTTGACTTGTTGAATACTAGTTTAATTTTATTCTCACAGGGTCATAACTTTAGTTGAATGAAATCACACATTAATTCCCATCATGTTTTCTTAATTAAATTAAAATGGCAACCAGTTCAGGGTGTACCCTGCGTCCTGCCTGTAACAGCTGGGATAGGCTCCAGCACTCCCGCAACTCTCGTGAGGATAAGTGGCTAAGAAAATGGATGGATGGATGGATGTTTCTTGAATAATTTACATTCCCTGCATTTTGATTTTAAACATGTAATTATAGGATTTTATTCTCAGAATGTTTGAATTTTATTCTTTTTATGTTTTGACTTCATTCTTGTAAATTTTGACATATTTCTTGTATTGTATTTTCATGAGGTTATTTATTTAGTCAGAGAGAAATATTTATTTGTACACAATTCAACACTTTTAAAGGTGCGGCTTGAATGCTAATATGAATGCATGTCGGTGATCAGAATTGTGATTTTTGCTTTAGAGGTGTCCCAGCTGGTCCAAATGTATTTGATGTGGCGAAATGGGGTTGCCAAGGTAACAGGATTTATGTACCTTCCAAATGATTTTGACGGCGATATTTCAAGGTCACATTTATACATGTTACGGGTTGACTAGAGTGAAGAAATAACACCGTGAATCAGTGTAACATGTCGGGCTTCCTCTCGGGCTTTTCCCACACGTCCTTTTTTCCGGTGCTCAGCCTCAAAGCTCTTTGGGCAACGCCGGCAGCTTGTCAAAGAGGCATCAAGTTGATGTATCTTTTTTTTTTTTGCGCTCGACGCTGTCACGGAAGCTGATCGTCATGGCGTCTTGCTTCAAACGAGCAAGTCGGCCTTCTTGAACTTTCTTTTTTTTTGGAGGAATGTCAACCACTTCAGACCCACAGTAGACATTACACAGTGGCTGCTTGTTCGCTGACACGTGGCAGATTTTGTGCACATTGCATGGATTTCCTCAGTTTGCACAGATATTGTCTCATGTTGCATAAGTTAATGTAATTATTTATGATACCCATATTGTCCTAGATTAAGATTCCCAGGTTCTCAGAGTGAATCCTGGAACTTAACCGGTTCCAAGAGGCTGTTACTACCGTAAATATTAGCTGAGGGTAGTTATTTACTCAACTGCAGTTGAAGGAGGTGACTTCTAAGGGGGGGGAGGTCACTTTTTAAATAGAAAACAATTGTTTTGGTGGGGAACCTATCCTCCTTTTTTCACCTAAATCTCACCTATCTGTGTTTTTGGGTGGCTCAGGCCCAAACTATGTCCAATCTAAAAATAATACTTTGCCATTTTGGGTCAAGAAACTGTTGAAATGTGTTGAGCAGCTTAAATAATCAGGCCATGAAAAAAAGTGCTTTACCGCCATCTTTGGGAGTTCTCAAATTTGAGAGCAGTCACACAAAATCTTGAGTACAAATTTGTCTTTAAAAGTGGACAAGGTGACCCCAAGTGTTTTTTTTTCTCCAATCATTCAAATTCATGTCAATGCCCACCCACTAAAACCTCCAGTATTTTGCAATTTCGCTTAAAATTGTCATTTCATACCAAAAGGTCTTTGTCTTTTGAGGCATAGGTTCTCAAGACTTTTCTACAGGTGTACTATTGATTGAACTTGCTAACAAATATCACAACGCTAAGTGCAAATGGCTTCTTGAGCTGAATTCTCACAAATTTTCACCCTACCGACCCAATTTTGCTTTTCGGCAACCCCTTCAAATGTAAATTTAACAACCCTGCACCTTTTGGTGTCAAAAGACTGTGACGCTTTGTCCCGAGCGCCCAAAATATCACATACGGCCTTTTCAACGCACTTCGGCTATGTGGCGCTCAGTCATGAACTGTATGTATTAATACGGTTTATGTAGGGCGGCGGGGGCAAATTTAATTTCTGATTGAATTGAAAGATATATTCGGAGAACGACATAAGCCAAGTGGCGAGTAACGTTCTCATAACACCCATTCCACAGTCGTCTTCCTCTGTATCGCGGCTAGCTGGAGGCTGGAGCCACCCACGCAGCAGCAATTTACATCCCGAATGGAGAGAGTCAACACACACACATGCAACGCACATGTAGCCCGCATGCACACACACACACACACACACACACACACACACACACACGCAATCACACGTTTGACGTCACATTATTTCGTCAGGTGGACACTTCACCGCTGAAGAACCTGCTCAGGTTCAGGGCATGGGCTGCGTCGTCCCCGTTTTGTTTGTACCGTGCCGCCACCTTGAGAGGTTCAAACGCAAGCTCGTCGTTGCCACGGAGACCAAACAATTAGCCCGGTTTTCAGAATAGAACCTGGCGAGCGGCCCATTCGCAGGCTTTGGGAGGAAGTCGCTGGATGACGGTGTTAGTCTTTTGCTCACATTAGTCATTATAGTCAAAGAAGTAGACGAAAATAGAATAGAAGGGGAAGAGGAAATTGATACTTAAGGTTGGAATGGTGAACGTTATATCACGCATCTGTGATATCGTACGTATTCACAATGCGGAGAGAAAAATATTGCTATACATCTTGCTGAAGGTTGATTCGGACCTCACTGAAACTTGCAAAAGTGTCCAAATGTTATGAGAATTAAATTGCAGTTTTACAAAAATGTCAAAACCATAATCACTGATCATAGTCATTAAACTTTTTTTCTCCTCTTTTCTCTTTCTACGTGTAACATCGTGAGAATGGTTGTATTTTTAATGGACAAATCCTCAGTAATTTACAAAAAAAGGAGTAAATGATTCTGAATAATATATAATAAAGTTCTTGTGAAATTTTCCGAATTTCAATCAGATCATTTCTGAATTTATGGAGAAAAGCGGAAATCCTGAACATGAACATGGATGCCCAACACACTGTGGCGCAACCACAACAGGATTGAGTGCAATGCTAATTGCCGCTAAAGATGTACGACCATCGTTAATAATGCTAGACAATAATTCATCTGTGAGACTCTTTACATGTTTCAATACTGCTATTTTGGTTGGAGACAAAGTTCAAATGGGCTCAGAGAAGTCTATGTGGAAACATTTATGAACTGAGATTGTTACAGTACCTTCATTTTTTTCATAATGGGGAGTAGGGAAGTGTTTATCTGTCTTTGGCGTCAATTCGACCACTTTTGTTGTGCGATGTCCGGCCCACCTAACAAGCTGGTTTTGTCACGCTGCTGTTTTTTAGTGTGATGGAGACTGGAGTTCACTGTTTTTTTTCAGTGTTTTTGTGAACGTTGTTGTTGACTTGTTGATTGTGCATCATGGATTTTGTCGCTAACACGCAAGTATGTGCTCTGTCGTGGTTACTAATTCAGTGGAACCTCCAAAGTCGAACACAGTCTAACCACATAATAAAGCTAAAATCAAGTAAAACTGCTCAGCCTTTGAAGACATCTGATTGGTGAAGTTGCCACGTAATGTGATTTGAAATTCAGCGGTTAAGTGAACAAATATAGTCTCCTGCCTAATAAGGAGCGAAGTTAGCCAATACAGTTCATTGTTAGATGTTACCACATAAGGTGATCAAAAATGTTTCCTTGCTGCAAATAAGTAGTAGCATCACTTTTTTAGGCCCTGCTTGACGTTGGAGCTTCCACTTTATTCTTTCAAAGTCAGCTGTGACAGTAAATTTCTTTAACACTGCCAAAGGTCTTGTTTTTATTTTTTTCCCCTCTTTAATAAATGTGCACTTTTCTTGTGATTTATCTCGCTCCGGTGACATTTTCCCCGGCCAGATCAATCACGCAGGGCAAGTTTTGCCTCTGTGCGACAGTCAAGCATGGAGACACCTCCCAACACCACCCCGCAGTCCTTCAGGCAGCCGGTGAGTGCGCCAAAACCCGGTTAAGTGAAGATGTGTGCTACTAAAAGCCAACGTTATGGATGATTTTTTTGCATCACATTGGGTTGTTAATTAGTTGACCAATAGGATTTTTAAATTGCTGGCTAATAAATTATTTCTTCACTTTTTATCCCAACATTCAGAGTTTCCTTAATAGAAGGCTGAAGGGCTCCATCAAGAGGGCCAAAAGCCAGCCCAAGCTGGACCGGACCAGTAGCTTCCGACAAATGATCCTGCCTCGGTTTCGGAGCGCCGATCAAGAGAGGTAGATCATTTTTGTTTTTGTCTTCATTGACAAACAACACATGATTTAAAAACTGCTCTGGGGTATCATTTATTGTATCTGTATGATTAAATCCATTCATCCATTTTCTTAGCCGCTTATCCTCACGAGGGTCGCGAGAGTGCTGGAGCCTATCCCAGCTGTCAACGGGCAGAAGGTGGGGTACACCCTGAACTGGTTGCCTGCCAATCGCAGGGCACATAGAGACAAATGGCCGTACTCACAATAACACCTAGGTGCAATTTAGAGTGTCCAATTAATGTTGCACGTTTTTGAGATGTGGGAGGAAACCGGAGTGCCCAGAGAAAACCCACGCAGGCACGGGGACAACATGCAAACTCCACACAGGCGGGTTCAGGATTGAACCCGGGACCTCGGAACTGTGAGGCCAATGCTTTCCAGCTGATCCACTGTACCGCCTGTATGATTGTATGATGATGAAAAAAAAAAACAACAAAAGAATGCAGTGGCTGTGGTGCCAGATTCTTCTTTTGCTTTCACGGGTCACATACCAGAGGAATCCGGTCTGCATTGTTGTCGGAATTTTCTGCTGTCCTGACAAAATTCAGTCACGACGCGTTCGGGAAGTGAAGATGTCAAAGCAGAAAGTGGGGCTATTATGCTGACGTGAACTGCAGGAGTGGGGGAACAGACATTTTGGGGGCAGTTCTGGGGTGTTCAGTATTGTTTTTACAATGTATACCAAAAAGGAAAAAAAAAAAAAACAAGACCGGAAAAAAGTCGGGCCTGTAAAGTTACAAGTTATGGTTATGTTACTGTACAGACCATTGCCTATTACATTAATCTACATGGCTCTTCCCTTTAAAGATGATAACCGCTCACCGTCTTTTAGGGTATTGGTAAACAATGTTATGTAGTAATGTGCTAAAAATATAGAGTGTAAACACTCAGTTGAGGTGTTTAAAGTACAAACCCTACATTAAGTCAGGGGTTGCTGTTGAGCCTTATATAGGTGGTACGGGTCCTGCGGGGTGGTCACCTTGACTTCCTGGCCCCGGTTCATACCGCTGCCTGACAGCTGCCTTCACAGCCGGCTTTCCGTTCTGCCCACACACACTTAATTCTCTCCGTCGATGCTGCGAACGCATGCGACATCCAAGTTCGCACTCTCACTTCCATCGCAGCTGCTCTTAGGCGCCTGCCAAGCGCTTCTTCTTTTTTTTTTTTTAACCATTTTTTTTCATCTACTGCATCTTTTGATTGACGTTAAATTCAGCACTGAATTAACACTACAAAACTACATTTTTAATTTCCCTCCTTTAATCCCTTCCTAATTATCAATCCCCACAAGAGCAGACCTGTTCGGTTCATAGTGCAGCGAAACGGCTAATTCATTTTCAAAAAGTCTGACAAATGCCCCTGTTAAAGCGAAGTTACCAAATTTCCTGCATAATAAGGCTTAAATTGGGCATTTAAAACCTCCATTGATATAGTTCCTTGTCCATCAAATTGCTTGCTTTGACATACTGTATATGCATCAATTATGAAATGTGATTCCTTGACAGACAAGGGGCTGAATTACCAAATAAAGTTCCTTGCCCATTAAAAGCTTCATTACCCATTGGGGCTATGTCAGCTGTAAATTCCGTACATCTACCTGCAAAGCTGTATCCCCTCCCGTCAGAACCGAAATGATTTTCTTGACTTTGTGCAATTTTCCGTCACGCTGCTGCTCCTGTTAACGAATGACGCAGACAAGCCGAGTCAACAAGCCAAACTGCAAACAAGAAGAAATGAAAGCCCACTGCTCTTGCATCTAGCCACCCTCAAAACTCATTATAAAAGGATCTTCTCTAAAAATATATTTAGATTGTCAGGTGTGGTACGTGAGGGCTTTCCAAGTCACCGTGACTCACTTAGTGTCGAATCTGGATAAGTTTATTTGAGGATTGATGACAGTCACACAGTCGAAGCTGTAAAAGTAAATGCATTGGATTTTTGTTTTCTGTTCATTCTCTCCCACAAGGACGCGCTTGATGCAGAGTTTCAAAGAATCCCACTCCCACGAGTCACTACTTTCTCCCAGCAGCGCTGCCGAGGCTTTGGACTTGGTGCTGGATGAAGATGCCGTCATAAAACCGGTCCACTCCAGCATTTTAGGACAAGAGTATTGCTTTGAGGTGGGCACTCGCTTATTTATTAAGCCACCGAAATTGTTGCTGCAATCCAATTTCAATTGTTACCCATCTCGTTAACTCCGCAATTCACCATTGACCTGGAAGGCCAATAGAATACGTGTAAAATGACCGTGACATATTTCTAATCTTACCAGTATTTTTGGCAAGTTGATCTCTCACTTTCATCTGGATTAAAAAGAATTTCAATCTGATCCCACACAGTTTTGAATCCAGTGGTCACAACTTTTAAACGTATGTCATGGCAATGTAGCATTGCTAGATTCTAGATCCATACCATAAAATCTACAATGCACCAGTGACCTGGAATGCCCGATAAAAGGTGTGAGTCTTAAGTCATCAAATATTCTTCATTGCCTGAAAAGGGGTAAATTAGCATAAATTAGCAGTTTTTTTCCTGATAAAAAGTTAACTTCACAAATGTTATTCCATATAGTATTACACACACGTGGTGAACTCTTTCTTCTGCCTTTTTCCGCCTTTAGGTGACCACAAATTCAGGGACAAAATGCTTTGCCTGCCGTTCCGCTTCAGAGAGAGACAAGTGGATTGAAAACCTGCAAAGAGCTGTCAAACCCAACAAGGTGAACCTAATTCTAATTGGCGTCGAATTAAAAGCAATTCCATTGCTTCAGTCATCACTTGTGGGTATTGGAGAAGTTCAAAAACTATTCAAAATTCAGCTTGCAAGTACTGTGGCTACTCATTTAAAAGTTTCATTTCTTCTCCAGGACAACAGCAGGCGTGTGGACAACGTGCTAAAGTTGTGGATCATTGAAGCCCGGGACCTGCCGACGAAGAAACGCTACTACTGTGAGCTGTGTCTCGACGACATGCTGTATGCCCGCACCACCAGCAAACCTCGTACAGACACTGTCTTCTGGGGCGAGCATTTTGAGTTCAACAACCTGCCCACCATTCGTAGCCTTCGCTTGCACCTCTACAAGGAGACGGACAAAAAGAGACGCAAGGTAATATATCACCAAATATGATTCGCTGTGCTAAAATGGGCTAATTGACCATAAATGGTTCCTTACCAGATAAGGGGATAACTTATCGAATATGGTACCTACTCCCCTGACCCCTCCCATGAAAAAACAAATAGGGTTTCTTGCCAGAGAAGAATTTACCAAGTATAACTCCAGATAAATAGCTATACTGTGTTGTCGTGTGCTTGTAGGAGAAAAGCACATACCTCGGCCTTGTCAGCATCCCTATCTCCAGCATCACGGGCCGGCAGTTTGTGGAGCAATGGTACCCCGTCATCCAGTCCAGCGTTTTGGCCAAAAGCGGTGGCGTCGGGAGCGGCAAAGTCATCAACGCCTCACTTCGCGTCAAATCCCGCTACCAGACCATGAACATCCTCCCCATGGAGCTGTACAAGGAGTTCGCCGAGTACATCACCAACAACTACCCAACACTGTGCGCAGTTCTGGAGCCGCTGTTGAGCGTAAAGAGCAAAGAGGAAGTGGCGTTCGCCCTGGTGCATATCCTCCAAAGCACTGGAAAAACTAAGGTAAACAAGACCTATGCCAAGGCTTAACTTGAAAATGGGTATCTTACAAAAAAATTCAAACTTCTCTCAGGAATTCCTGTCTGACATGGCGATGTGTGAAGTGGATCGATTCATGGAGCGTGAGCACATGATCTTCCGGGAGAACACACTCGCAACGAAGGCTGTGGAGGAGTACCTCAAGCTGATTGGTCACCGATACCTCAAGGAGGGAATCGGTAGGATCTCTTGGATAACATTTTCTTTCTCAGCATGAAAGTGTTTGTTAAAAGTGAAGTTAGCCACTAAAAGCTAAGGTTCCAAATGTGGTGGCTTGCATGTTTATAGCTAATTTACCATTTCCTTCCCTGTTAAATTATCAAACATATTTACCAAACGAAGTTACCAAATATGCATTTTAGCCTGTTAAAAGCTATGTTACCAAATATTGTTTCCTCCCTCATATATGGGTCAAGTTACCAATTATGGTTCCTTGACAAACAAACCTCCTCGCCCAAGAATGTCAAATGCAAGCGTGATGTTGTCCCGGCAGGTGACTTTATCCGAGCCTTATATGAATCCGAGGAGAATTGTGAAGTGGACCCCATGCGAGTCCCGCCCTCGGTGCTGGCTGACCACCAAGCCAACCTTCGGATGTGCTGCGAGCTTTTACTTTGCAAGATCATCAACTCCCTCTGGTGCGTGTGCAATGTCTACAAGATAAGTTTATTCTATTAGTCATGTACCTTCTCTGGTGACAACAAGTCTCGCTTGACTCCTTCCAGCATATTCCCCCGCGAGCTTAAGGAGGTCTTTGCCTCGTGGCGGGCCAGGTGCGCCGAGCGCGGCAGGGAGGACCTGGCTGATAGTCTCATCAGCTCCTCGCTGTTCCTCCGCTTCATGTGCCCGGCCATCATGTCGCCCTCGCTCTTCAATCTGACGCAGGAGTATCCGGCGGAGCGCACCTCGCGGACCCTCACGCTCATCGCCAAGGTCATACAGAACCTGGCCAGCTTCAGCAAGTGAGTAATCCCCACTTCCCAATTTTTTGTAGGTTTCAAGCTGTTCCTATACGTAGCGGCTGCACACTTAAAATAGCAGAGCTGATAGGGTGCCAACTGATTAAGTATGATGCCTTGCCCAAGAAAGATTTAATTTCACATTGACGATTCCTCATCCAATTATGGGTGTTGTCCCCTCTATAAATAGTTTCCAAATATGGTCCCTTACCTTATAAAGAATCATGTGGTTCCTCACCTAATATTGGATTATGTTGCCAGTTTGGTTCCTTAAACAAAAATGGGTTATTTTACCTAAGATGGTCCCCTCCCCATTAAGCAGCCAAATAATGCTGACAGTGAAATTTCCTTTCCTGTAAAAAAGCCAAGTTATCAAATATGTCTCCCCTGTGATTACCATGTAGCCAAGGTCATGCAGAACCTGTGAACAACTGATTCCTCAGTCATTCTGAATGATTGGATTGAAGTAATTTGTCTTATCGTCGGTATTTCTTTGTACACGCCGCAGGTTTGGGCCCAAGGAGGAATACATGTATTTCATGAACGAGTTCCTGGAGATGGAGTGGGGCTCCATGCAGCAGTTCCTCTATGAAATCTCCAACATGGACGCCGGAGGGAACGCCGGAGGCTTCGAGGGCTACATCGACCTTGGCAGGGAGCTGTCCATGTTGCACAGCCTGCTGTGGGAGGTCATGGGCCAACTCAGCAAGGTTTGTAGACCTCAAACATGCAGAAGTGTTGAATGTAATATAAAATTGAAAATTTGTGCAAGCACAACCTATATATGCTGAGAGTGACAAAGTAAAAAATGTATTAAAAAAGTCTGGTTGCAGTCACATTTTCCCAACCTGCTCACAGGACGCCATTCTCAAACTGGGCCCATTGCCTCGGCTGCTGAATGACATCAGCGTGGCCCTGCGGAACCCGCAGTTGCACCCCACCACCAATCACCACCCCGAACGGCCCAAGGACAGGCTCTTTTCTCGGCCCACATTTAATCGTCTGATGTCCTCCGACTTCCAGAGCCTGATGATGCGTGACTTAAACAGGTAGGTGTCCCCCTCCCCTTCCGCTTCACTCCTCCTCCATTTCACAAACTAGATCATTGTGTCCTCCGGGAGGCCTCACCGTGACGGGTAATTCTAACGTGGCGTGACACCGCCGCATCACACGGGTGTAATTAACAGTGAAGCGCAGAACGAGAAAACTCACAGGATGGGAATTCTTCACCTCAAAACACAATGCCGGGCTTATTTCCGAGAGCCCTTCTAATGTCACCTAATTTATCTCCAAAGGCGTCAAGTTTTTTATCAATCAGTAATTGCCGGCACCATCTGTTCCCAGGCCCTCTTAGCCAAAGCCCCTTTCCTCCGCTTCACACTTCCTATTATCAGGAGACACCAGTGCTCATTATAGCCTAACACATCAATTGAGAACACTTTACATAAGAGCAATAACAGCTGTAATCGTGACTGTTCGCCCCTCCCCACCCATAAATTTCTTCAAAAATAGTGTCGACTAATGGATGAAACTGTACACGTTGCCGTTTGAATATGTGGAAAATTATGTCATCCAATTACAAACCTGCCAAACTGCAAATCCGCAGAGATTCACTGCATCTCCTCAAAAAGCTTTTTTCACTCACTTGTCCACCTTCTAGTTAGGGTGGGGCACAGCCCCTCCAAATGCAATATCAGCACTTATTCCTCCAACTGAGCTTTGTGCCGTGTCTATAGTTCCATAGACATCTCCCGCCTGCCTTCGCCTCCCACCGGCGTGTCGGCCGTCGAGTCCCTCTCCTCAAACCTAAACATGAGGCGTCAAGCCGAAAGAGACCTGCGCTCGTCCCGGGAGGTGTTCTATGTCACCCGGCCACCGCTGGCCCGCTCCAGCCCGGCTTACTGCACCAGTAGCTCGGACATCACAGAACCAGACCCCAAGGTAATGCAGTAAGCCATGTCATAGTGTTTTGCATTTCTGCTTCACAATTCACAAGTTTCTCAGTTTATAGACGCCATTGTTTAAGTGGGGGGAAAAATGATGTTGCAACTGTAATTATCTCAGTTCATGTGCAAAAAAATAAGCTTTAACTGCAAAGCCCATTAAACTGCAGTTGTGAAAAAAAGCAGCAGCACTTCTGAAACAGTCGCTCAGGTGAAGGTCAAACAGCTTCCCATTGCAGTCTTAATAATGACCTTGCAAGGCAGTTTCTTTCATGGCCATTAGCTTCCCAGTAGAGCAGCACAGTGGGCAGATATAAATGTGTGTGTGTGTGTGTGAATTATGTGTCCTGTGATTTGACCAGCGACCAGTTCAAAGTCAGGTCAGGTAGCTCAGCTCACTTGTCTCCCTTTTGATGATAAGCATAAGTGCAAAAGGAAATGGATGAATGCATGGGTAATCCTTGCACGTTGCGCTCCATAAATAACAAAAAATATTGAAATTGAAATATCATATTATGTTGTTGTTTCTGATCACAGGTTCACAGCGTGAATAAAAGCGTGTCCATGATGGACCTCCAAGATTCACGCATGAACAGCATCTCCAACCTGAACTCTGTAGGGGACATGCTCACCTCCTCCCAGGCCTCCATCGCTGGCCTGGGCCACAGTTTCGGAAACCTAGGCGGCCCCCTCCGCATGGGCGGCCACTTGCCCAGCGGCTTGGCGGGCTCCGGCTTGAGACTGAGTCAAATGGGCCACATCGGCGGCCCCACCGAGTCCATCTCGCAGCAGCAGCAGCAGGCAGCGGCAGCCATGCACTACCCGCTGTCTTTCCAAAACCCTCTTTTCCATCTCGCGGCGCAGAACTCGCCGGCCCAGCCTCCGCCGCCGCCCCTCCTGCTCGCCCCGGAGCCAGAGAACGGCCATCACGACTACGCGCCGGCGTTCGGCAATAACGCGTTCTCCCGCAGCGAGGACCTATCGGCACTCCGGTCGCAGAACAGCTTGGTGCAGCCCAGCATCGTCCACTCGCACAGCTACAGCGACGATTTCAGCCGGCAAAATCAGAACAATGACTTTGTCTGGCACCAGCTTTCACTGCAAGTGCAGGTGAGAGCGTCTCTTAAGAAGACTTTTTCCACACATGCAAATGAATTCCCAGTTGCTTCATTGGCAGTGTTTACTAACAGGTGTACGTGTACTGTAAAACCCCCTACAAAATCGAAATATATGTACTTTTCTACTCTGAGTGGTAACTGTATGGCTTTACTGCCAAACAGTCATTTCATTTTTTACGTCAAACATGGGTGGTCGGTTTATGACGGTTGTAGTAAGTGGCTCCCAAGTAACACATAAGTAGAGTCACTCATAAATTAAAAAACACTAACTGGTTACGTATAAAATAATACAGTTTGTTGTTAACTTCCTACTCACACTGTGTAAATTGGAATGGTTAAAATGATACCATTATGTTCCGGAGTGTCCTGAGCTATTTCTGGCCTGCCGCGTGGGCTGCTATGGAACAAACATCTCTCAGCCTCGTGTTTTTTTTTTTTTTTCTTTGGGACAGTTCGTGTTCGGATGATTGTTCTCATTGAATTAATTGTCAACTTGTCCTTTTTTCTTCCTGAAATATAATTAACCATCTTCCCCCAGAGAAGGGATATTTAAAGAAAGAAAAGAAAATCTTCCCTTCGTTGTGGCAAGAAAGTGTCTTCTACTTGTGGAAAAAGAGCCCATTGTGTGTGCGTGTGTGTGTGCGTGTGCGTGTGTGTGTACGTGCGCACGTTGGTAGCTATTGTTCTGCATCAAACAAAACTTAATACAGTTCTACCTTTTGGCTTTGCTATGATTGCAGGCACATTCCACCGTGGTGGATGCAAGTGTTTATTGTATGATCATTTTTCCGACAATCTAATCTGGCGGCTAGGCTCCAAACAGATCAGGTCATGGGTGGAGAAACTGCTGTGGGCGGCATTAAATGAAGTACTTAATGCTGCTAAAGTTGGGAGTAAAACATGTACATGGTTGTTTATGCTCACACGTGATGTCTGGTTAACCGCTCTGTTTGTCTACAAGCAACAGAAAAGTAAATTTTCTATTTAAAAAAAAAAAAAAAAAATCATACTAGAATGTAGCAATAGCATTTCATGGATCAAGTCATCACCATGGGGTGTTACAGCTTTCAAACAGTCACGTATATTGATGTTATCCTCCCTTCTCTCAAATTGTGTCCTTAGGAGTCCCTCCAGCAACAGCACATGATGGGCGTCGCTTCTCAGACGGCCACTGGAACCGGGACACCCGCCTCCTTGGCCACACCGCCTACAACCGTACACCCGGTGCGCCAGTCATCCATCGCCCCCCAGCTCCTCAAGTCCCAGCGCTCTGTCAACACCCCGGCCACGGCCACCCCGCCCAAGGCCCGACCCCAGAGTAGGAATCTCCTCCTGGAGTCTACCGACGCAAACTTTGTTCAGGCCAAACAGCGGCAAACTCAGCCGCCGCCACAACAACAACCGCAGCCAACGCAAACGCAGCAGCAGGAAGCTGTAACGGACAGCCCGGCTCCAGGGCTACCATTCCAGACGGGCGCCACCAAGGAGAACCAAAACCCATCCTCCGTCGCTGCCCCCGCTGAAGACTCGACAGACACTCCAACCAAAAGCGGCAAAAAAGCGCAACAGTTGCAGCCCCCCCAGCAACATCTGCTCAAGCCGCTCGGCAACAAGCAGGTCAGTCATTTAATGCTGACATTTAGTGGTTTTATTTACTCAACTGTAGATAGTGGTGGCATCTATTTGGGGTCCCCACCCCAGCAGATAAGTGCTTCAGTGAAAATTCTATACTTTGTATATCAATCTTTTGAGTAATGTGTCGTGCTGCATGGTGCTGTCATGATTAGCACGCTGCGTCTAAGGTCTGAATTTCGGGATTCGAATCTCTCCTCTGACCGTCCTGTCTGGAGATCACAGTCTACTGTCACTGCAACTGTTGTTGAAGAAATCGTCTCCCCATCATTAAATAGCTCCAGCAACTTAAACGTTACGCACACATTGAACTTTAACACTCCTGTTAATTTTACAAAAAATAAAAAATGTACTCCACCAAAATAATGATTCTGTTCAAATGTATTGCACATAAAGTTGTTTCCTTAATAAATATTTAAAAACAAGCAGACAACAAGATGAAATGAAAGTCTTTTACTTAAAATTTAAGTATAAATGAACTCTGCTGAACAAATGAACCGAATTCTATTAAAAACATGTTAAAACCATATTCAGCAAAGTTAGGGAGTATTATTGCATCTCTTTGAGAATAAATCTAAAGAGCCAAGGGAGGCTGGGAATGGAGGGCTCAGTAGTCCGTGAGAACATATCACGTCTTGTGGTGGAAAAAGGGAGATTTTTATTTAAGTGAGGCGTTTATTTTCCTCAAGTGAATGAACTGGGAAATGAAGGCCACTTTCTGTGGAAGTTCAGTTGTTTGTCATTTTTTTTGCACAGTCCAGCAAACAAAAATGGTGACCTACCCTTCCCTCTCAGTAGCCATAAACAAATATTTTACCCTCCATCTATTTCAGGGTTCTCAGTCTAACTTGAATGAGCGCACCGTGGCCTGGGTCTCCAACATGCCACATCTCTCCGCTGACATCGAGAGTCTGCGGCCTGACCGGGAGGGCCAGTTGAAAGAGTACTCCAAGAGCATGGACGAATCCCGTCTGGAGAGGGTTAGCACCACACATTTATAGTAGTACAGCATATATATGTACCAGGGTGGCAAAAGTACACACGCTCTGTACTTAACTTTACATACTTGATTTCAAGAAAATTGGTAACAGTGGAAGTTATTTCAATAAAAGTACAAAACCACAGGAATAAAAGTGTAAAGTGCAAAAGTTCAAATGAATTTTTACTGGTAGTTCATGGGCTAGACCACTTCTCTCACTTAAAATTACCTTCGTTTTGCATAAAATTGTCCATCAGTGGGAATATAAGATTGAACTTCTCCTGTCGAAAGTGTGAACTATTTCTCGAAAAGTGGCACAATGTTCTGAAAGGCATCCTCGCTTGCAGGTGAGGGAGTACGAGGAGGAGATCCACTCACTAAAGGAGCGCCTGAAGATGTCTCATCGCAAGCTGGAGGAGTACGAGCAGAGGCTGGTGTCACAGGAGCAGCAGACCAACAAGATCCTCCAGCAGTACCAGTGCCGCCTGGAGGACAGCGAGCGGCGTCTGAAGCAGCAACAAGTCGAGAAAGACTCACAAATCAAAGGCATCATCAACAGGTGATGCTTCGGCGCAAGTCTGAGGCCCCACTTGTTCATTTTTATTATTTATTTATTTTTTGCACAAGCTCACCAAACATGAAGCAGTTTCATAAACAAGCCAATATTTGTACGACCCAAAAAAACATGATGGGACAGATAAACAGTGGAAAAAAGGACTACTACTATACTTTCACTGTGAAAGGAGTTTCCGAATTACGGCCCCGGGGCATTTTTGATGCATTTTTTATTGATGTGTACAAATTGCCGCCTCAGGACCAATTATCCTTATATAGTGTTTGGCTCGTCAAATATTCAAATAATTAAAATAAAAAAATGTCCCGTGTCAGAAGGTTACACAAAGTGATCCTGATAAAAGATATTAAACTGCTTTTTTGTCCTCAGTAAAAATTCTACATATCACTTTTTGTATTCAAAATCCTATTGAAAAATGGTCACACCAGTTTTTAATGTGAAAATCTAAGCTATTTGAATATACATTCATCTCATTTTTAGGAAACCAAATAGATTTATTTTTTTTTTTTACATAGGAAACTTTATCTACAAAGATATCTCACAAATGGGTGAAAAATTTCACTTTGTCAATAATAACACCAAGCTGTGAGGTGGGCATTAACTTCAACTGCTTCGTAAATGTTGACATAAAGTGTATTGGAATGGTTTTAGCTTGTTTCCTAAACACAAGTTTATGTGGCCTCCTCTTCCTTCCATTTTTCTGCACGTGGCCTACAGTGGAAAAGGTTTGGACAATGTTCTAACACAAAGAAACCATAACGCTTGATAAATTTCAAAGTACGTAATAGGAAAAGTAGCCTTGCGTAATTTTCAATATTCATGTCATTACTGTGACAAAGAAACAGGATTTTTTTGCTAGTTAGGGTATTTTAGCTGAAAACAACATTCTCAAACTTATTTTTTGGAATCTTACACATTTACTAATTTCAGAGAGAAACAGTAACTGCTAGCTTCCCAGTTAGCCTAGTTTAGCATAAAGTGGTCTAGAAAATAGCCATTTGGGACTTCAGTAACAAAGAGCCATTGTTCATTTGCCAGTGAACCCGAAAGTCAAATACTGTATAATTTGGGGAGATTCACTTACATTTTGTCCAGCGACAAAGAGCCATGGCTAGTTAACTAATTACCCATAAATCATCTTGCTAAAAGTATTTGGGGACATTTCGGTGAGAACGTGCCATTGCTATCTTCCCAGTAAGCATAGTTGTTGCATAAAGCAGCCTACTAAAGCATCATTTTGCAAAATTGTGAACAATGAATCCTAAACTGAGATAAAAACTCTCCAAATAAACATCCCGTTTCACAGGGGTGGAATATTCGTCTTCCAAAGCTGATTGAAATTGAGGTTGCGGTTCAATCAGAACAGTTAGACTGCATTCCGTGTGCGCATGCTCTCTACAGATGCAGTGTCGTGATGTTATCATTTACGCACTTGAAACTATTACAACCGGCGCTGATAGAAGGCATGAGTGATATATCAAGTGATGTTTACATATAGCTGATCATGTCACATGTCTAGAAAACGGCTGTGCTGATTAAATTTTCTGCACAGTCTACAACAGACCAGAATAGATCACGTAAACAAAGATTTTAATTTGGAGTGATTTCAATCAGAATGGCAGTCTGCACGTAAACCCGGCAAGTGAGAAAGACCGATGCCTTGTTTGCAAAGCGGCGTACGAAACCGCAATGATAACCATTATTTTTGACATCTTTTGCATGAGCTCGTTAGATTGTGAGGGTGCACAAAATGTAATATAAGACGATAAGTATACATCACCCCCAGGCACCATGTTGCCAAGTGGATGGCAGCAAACAAACCCAGTATGCAAATACATTAATATAATAATTTTATTTTGAAAGATCATATGGCTGCGCGTAGCTCTTCTATTTTTGTCAAGCGTTACGTTTGTTTCTATTTCCCTGTTGTCAGACTCATGGCTGTGGAAGATGAGCTGAGAGGGGGCGCCATTCCTGATATTAAGCCTCGAATCCTCACAGACCAGGTTAGTGCCTGAGTCTTCATACAGTATTTATTATTTTTATTTATTATTATTTTTTGTTAATCATCACCACCCGCTCTAAATGTCCTTAAAACATCATTCTCCATTTGCTAGTCAGTGCAGGACCAAGCATTAAAG
The DNA here is from genome assembly GCF_019802595.1 of Syngnathoides biaculeatus. Taxonomy (NCBI): domain Eukaryota; kingdom Metazoa; phylum Chordata; class Actinopteri; order Syngnathiformes; family Syngnathidae; genus Syngnathoides; species Syngnathoides biaculeatus. The sequence continues at coordinate 9,869,069 of NC_084640.1, read as the reverse complement.
CTCTCATATACATATATACCATCTATGCCAAACTACATCCTCAGTGACGAGAGCTGGACTGAGTCCAGGGGTTGGGTTGTCGATGGGGTGTCATTGCAAAGGAATATCACACCCTCAACACTCAAACGGAATATTATATACCACAATGTACATTTATTGGAGCTCGATGTGACTCACCAGAACTCGTGGAGGGTTGTGGCCCAAACTGAGGCTGCAAGGCGTCTTTTCGCTCAAATCAGTTAGTTATGAGTGTTGAGGAATGATATTTCTTCAGTAATTGCCTGTCCACTCTTTCCAAATGAGGAAGCAAAATCAATACTTCAACATTTTGGCTGTACAGTAGAACCTCAAAGAACTGAAGAGGCCCCAGAGGTCCTTTCCTTAAAATATATGTAAAATGCTTAGCATTATGCCAACAAAGTTTACAAGACATCACAATCATCACCAGCCTTGATTTCATCCATTTTCCTTTCTTTCCTGCAGTCTATCAGCCAGGGGTATGGGGGCCTCCCGGGATCCTGACTGCCACTGCGAAAGCGACCAGGATCCGTGATGGTCATCCAAGTGTGAGAGGCAAAACCACCCCCCCCCCCCCCTCCACTTGGAAGATCTGCTTGCCAGTCAAGTAGGACCACACACACCCAGACTCCTTGTCGCTACCGAAACTTTTCAAAAACTTTTGACAATCACTTCATGACAGAGACCAATTTATACAAAGACTCAGACTTGAGCCGACATTCCGAGTTTCTTGAGCTAAACCTACGTGGGAGGTGACGATTTGAGGGTTACAAAGCGGTACTTGAAATTCTAGAGGCAGAAAAAAGTAGGAATAGGTGGGGAGTAAACAACTCACAATCATGTATCGTTTTTTCGTGTGTAATATTAGGATTTCAGGATGAAGCTGAAGTTTTGAATGTCCAACTGTTGCTGGTTTCTGTACTTTTTCCGCAACTTCCTCTTCTCTCACAAGTTGTTCTCAGAGGGATGTGGACACTAAGCTCGAGAGTGTCAAAGTTGTGAGCAGGTTGCAACAGAGATGCAGAGAGACTGGAGGAGTCACAGAAAGGCATCAAAATGGGCATCCTCGGAAACTTGCATGCATGGATCAAACACCTGTTGTGCATTTTGTCCTGCAAAAAGTACTGAAACCTAGAACGCAGACGTGTGCTTTCACAAGTCTGCGGAAGTCAGTTAAAGTCCACCTGCAAAGGTTGATTGTAAAATCTCACCCGAAATTCAAATATCTAACTTTTTATGGGTAGTGTAGGATCGTTGGTGGGTTTATTATTATTGTTTTGTTTTGTTTTGTTTTTTTTACATCCTTTTACCGCACATCAATTTCAAGCTCCAACAAATCTCGCGATCAAATAACTGAGTAAGAAATGGTGGACAGTGCGATTATGCGTACCATTCATTCGTTCCATTTTCAATTGACGTATGGCTTCATTTTGCCTTGTGTGAACTTTAATTTAGTGTAATTCTAAAATTGAAAGATAAAAAACATTTTTTTATTTTTTTTTTAAATGTAAAAACAAAATCACTTTTGGAAAAAAATGCAAATTTTTTTGTAGCTAATTGAGAATTGAAAGACAGAATGATACACTGATTAGCACGTGAAATTTGTCTCCCCGTCACCACTACGTGTCGATTGTGTTCATACTGAACTATAAAAAAGGCGAAAAATTGACAGCAATTGAAGGCTGTTTGTCTGATATCCAAAAACGCCAATGGACATAGATTACATGTAAATACATCACACATATAAACCTAAACTAACGGATACAGTTAAATAAAATAGCACAGCACTTAACTCTAGGTTGTTCAATAAAATATTTTTTTTAAATAGTATACTTGGATGGCAAGCCTGACTGTTAAGTGACTTTTCCTCATATGTTGTGCACCAATTGCAGTATTGTGATGAAGATTTGAGGGATTTTTCCTAGCTACAAAACAGCACTTGAAATTAAGAAAATAAACACCTCTTTTGAAATTATCCATTTATTCATCCATAGTCTGTTTCGCTTCAAAGAAAAAAAAAAACATTTGGTCAGTTTAATTATTTTAGGTGTCATTGCATGTCTACAGAGCCCTGTTGAAGTCTACTGCTAACCAAAACAGCACCACGTACTAAACATCTCTCAGATAAATTAAGGTGTTTGTACATCGTCCGCGTGTTCGAAACGAGTACTTGCATCTTTAGTCTGCTTTAATGCTTTGTCTGTTTTATCATATTTCCATAATAGTCATGATTATTTTGTGGTAAACTCCACCTTTCTCTTGACTTGAATTGCAATATACTGCTGATAATGTTTAACATGACCAAAAATTGCAATTGCACAAATAATGGACTCCCCCCAGATACAGGGTACAGTCAGGTTTGAGTTTATCATCTCAGTGACATTTTTAAGGAGAATGAAGTATTTAATTTCATCAGCAGTTTCAAAAAAACGAAAACAAAGGCTGCTATTTGCGGAGAAACAGCATTTTCCAAAATGTGCTTGAAGAAATGTCCGCTTCCAGGATATTAACAAAGAGATCTGCGAAAGTATACCAACATCAGGGGTTGGCAAAGTATGGGCCATTGTGTCACTGCACATTTACATTATCAATGAATTTAAAAAATGAATAAATACATTTCTAACCATTTCTTTGGAATAAGCAATAACATCCCACCCAATCATTGTATAACAAATACGCTAATATTACTACAGGGATTTAAAATCAAAAGACTTGTAATATTCAAAACAAACATGTACTTAAATATTGGAATCTCCTTGATTTTGTGTTTAAATAGAAATTAAAAGTCTTGCAATTTTTTTTGGCATTCGATTAGCTGCTTTCCCCTGCAACCACCCCCTGTTTTTGTTGTGTTTTTTTTTTTAGATAAATAGTTAAATTTATTTACACCCAAATATAGATAAATGATATTTATAATTAAACTGTTTTTTTCAAATGCATTACACACAGATTTAAACTTTTTTTTTTCTTTTACATAAATCAAATGTGGCCCTTGAGCACTAAGGTTTACCCACCCCTGCTGTAGACGATTGACTTTATTTCTATTTCTTTGCAAAACATTTTCACATGGTTTTGAAAAGTGCTCTATGAAATCCATTTTCTAGCAAGCTGTCAGTTCGCTGACTCACCTGTCTGCGAGGCATCGAGATGCATGCGCTTTTTAAAACGCAAAGATGAGTGAGACATATGATGATGCTGTACATTTTCAAAAGGACATTTTCTCACATTTCCTGACTTTTCGGCGAACAGTGGAGCCAACTAAATGGATGCAGGGTAACAGGAAATACAGCGTTGCCACTAACTGGAGAACAGGTGTAACGTTTGTATATTTTAAGCGTCTCTTTTGTAGTCGGGTGATGAATTAATACTGTGTTGTACCTATGAGTAGTTTCTATTACAAAGTTCATGAATTGCTCTTTTAACCTCTTGCCTTTAAAAAAAATGTTTTCTTTTGAGATGAATAGCGACTCTACAAAGGTTTTTATGTTTGTTACCAGAAGCGTATAACATAAGTGTTAAAATGCACTCTAGATAATACAATTATATAGAGATTTTTTGGGAATTATATAGTTCGATGTAGGAATGGCTCCTAAACTTCCGAGTGCATTATCTATTCTTATATGTATTCTAATAATCAAAGGCCGTCAGGCATGGACTTGTTCACAAATTCTCTACTGTACATTATTACGAGGAACTCTTCAGTCTATAGAGAGTTCAACGAAGGCATCAGGCCAGAGTCAAGATATTCATACAATAATGCTTTTCTTTTGAAATACAGGTATGTGTTTGTTTATTTTGTTATTTTGCCTGCATTATGGTTTTCATCTTTTCGTAGTCTTGTGGCGGAACAAAATCCTATTGAGAGAAGAAAAATAAGAATATGAATTTTTGGACCTTAAGAGGAACTTTTTTTCACTAATTTAATGAAAAATAAAACTTATTTAATTTAATTTATCCTTTTACTTTTAACTAATGATTTAAATTGTAACAAACTTTTTATTTTTTCTTAAAAGTAGTTTTTTCAAATTTTTCTTTCAGTTTAGTTGGAGTTTTATTTTTTATGTATTTTTTTACTTGCTTTTTATTTCTATTAGTATTTCTTGTCAGCTTTTGTTTTCTATTTTGATTTTATTCATTTCTTATTTTAAACTTGTACTACATCAAGTCACATTTGTTTGCATGACAAAACAGGATACCTTTTTTTGTCTCACATATTTAATGTATGAATTATTTAAAGTATTTTTATGCGTTTCCCAATGCATTATGTATTGAAGCATTGATTTCCAGTTTAAGGCCCACATACTCGTATTTTTCTTTTCCTCACTACTAAGACAATTCAGCGCACTAGTAGAGCAACTATCTTTCATTACAAAATAACGATTATTTTCTTGCTCATGTTTTCCTTTTTGGTATTCTGTAGAAGTGCCATTAACATGATTATTATAAATGCCTGTTTATAGGTTTTTGGTCTGACTCTCAGGTGTTTTACGCAGAACACAAGAGATAACCTTTAATTTCTTTGCTGTCAAAAAAGCACAACAAAATATATATATCGGAAGGTAAAATATTATATGAATTATTCAATTAGCATTTTAATTTTTAATCTTGAATATTTTATGAAAAAAATAAAAGGTTATTTTAGTTGAACATAAATTATCTGGAATAGGAAGAAATATTTATGAGCCTTTTGGGCAACTCACCTCATCAATGACATGAAATATCTTGTATATTTTGAATGATAATCAACAGGTGCGACTTATTTATGGATCTAAAAAAAATGGATGTATAGAGTATTTATTTCTCGGCAGCTATTTATTCTGCGCATTTGACTTACTGTGCCACAAATATTCTAAAGCATTGATTTATTGGAGGGGGGGTTCCTGGATTTAACGTGTTCATTGACTTGACATTTGCTTTGAAACAAGCCATGCCCCCATTATAAAAGCCATATCCTTCACCCTGGTGTTGTATGGTGGATGTTCGATGTAGGAACTTTTTTTTTTTTTTTTATTAACGGCAATTATGGTAGGTCTGATTGCGCTTGTAATTATGATAATCGATGTTGATATGATTTGTTATAATGTCTGAAACCTAAAGGAATGTATTCATTTTTCAAGGTGATTTTTTTTTTCTCTCCCCCTGAGTGATTTAAATAAAGTAATACATTGAAAGATGTAAAGATTGTTACTTTCCTGTTCCCTCCTCTTTAGGAATGGTTGAAGAGTGATTAGTTTTACTTGATTCTATTTGTATTGATGTATTTTATTTTATTTACACAGTTGGATTAAAAGATGGAGGAATAAAAATGAACAGCACCACCATGTGCCTCATTCAAAGCACATTTTTAATATATGTTATCATTATGCATACTGTTTCATGCTGTTGTTTTTATATCATGATGTAGAAGTATGAAAGGTCTGTCTGTCTAAATTTGATGTTTAACTGCAGAATGTATAATATACAACAATGCAAAGTAGCATATTGCCAATCATTCCCAAAATCAGCATAAAGTAAAATAAAATCATATAATTACTCCGGAGAAAGAAATTACTTTGTAATCCATATGAATTGTCTGAGATCCAGTCAGAGAATATTGAGAATTATCAAATAATTATGTGATTAATTAAATGCAGTGCCAACAAATTGAAAGTTCCGTTTTCAGAGCACTTTCAATGTAGGATCTCCCATATAGTGGGTCAAAGCACAAAATGCGGGTAAATTTTGGGGGGTCTTGGAGTAGAATGCTCTTATGTACAGTACACTGTATGTCACGAATCCCTTCTGATAACTTGAATATTAATAGGAGCAAGAAACAAGAGGCATAGATTTGGCACAGTAATACTTGTAGAGCAACTACACTCTCATTGTGCTAGCAACCACAACTTCAGAACAAGGGTTTTGTGGTTCATTGTTGACGTTGTAGTGGAGATAAGAATCGTGAAGGGACACAATTTGCTGGTAAGTGTATGTACATATTATCTTTTATACAGGCAAAGAAACGGTGGCGCGAGATGGCAATTTTGGAGACCACCATTCAGAGTGTTACCAATCAAGTCTTACTGGCTTATCTGGCTGAGTATGTTCCTAAGGGGGATAACCAACTGGCCCTCACTGGAGTTGACGACATAGGACATGTTGGACATGACACCCTGACTCAGCCTGAAAAAGACGTTTCACAGGGTCACTTGGTACACTAGTAAACTTGAATACAGAGCCGCCAAACTGTGAGGCTGACGTGCTAACCCCAACTCCACATCCTGCCAATTCGGATAGGACTCCAGATATAATTAATCCCATAGAGAAATTCCATTTGGAACATGACAGGACTGAGCTTGGTTGAATTTGAAGGTTTCCACTTTAGCCATAATTGCTACAAAGTGGAGACTACTGTTGGTATTGTTGACAAGGGTGCGCATGGCCTTGAGTCCGATTGGCTTGTGTGACTGGGCATGTTGCTCAAAGGGATTGCCAGCGGGCCCGCTTGCTCCGAACCCTCGTCAGTGTTGACGGCATAAGGCATCTTGGACATGATGGCAAAACTTAACTTGAAGAAGATGTTGCGTAGGGCCGCTCGGTACTCCTTGCGCACCAGACAGTAGATGACCGGGTTGAAGCAGCTACTGGTGAACGCCAGGCAGTTGGCCAAGGGGAAGAAGTAGGTCTGTGCCCCATAGAAGGAGGGACTGATATCAACTATGTCCAGTTGGATCAGGGCAGTCCAGAGTGTGAGGATGTTGTACGGGAACCAGCAGACACAGAAGGACAACACCACCACTGCCACAGACCTGGAGATGTCAGCCTTCCGCCGGGAGTTGCTGCCCTTCAGCTTGTGGCGGCAGAGGAAGCGCAGCAGGAGCAGGTACGACAGGATAATGGTGGCGTACGGGAGCAGGAATCCAAAAACCACGCGCAGGAGCTGGTTTATCCCCAGCCAGGCAGTGCCGTCCGGGAACCGGAGCAGGCATGCTGTGTCATTGCCGATTCCCACACTGCGCGAGTCGGCGAACAGAGCCCGGGGCGTTGCGGCTACCAAGGCTGCCACCCATATGATAGCCGTGACCACTGGCGAGGTGCAAGGCCGACTGCAAGGTGATGCACTGGGCTTAAGTGCGGTGGCCACAAAGCAGTAGCGTGTCAAGCTCATGGCAGTCAGGAAGAAGCAGCTGGCAAACACATTGAGGCCAGTGAGCAGCGACACGGCTTTGCACGTGACCATGCCGAAGGGCCAGCTGTAGTCTAGCGCAATGTCCATCGCCCAGAAGGGCAACGCTAAGGAGAACAGGAGGTGCGCCAGAGCCAGGTTGAAGACAAAGAAGTTGATGGTGCCAGTGGTGATGGTGCGTGTGGAGTAGAGCAGGAACAACACCAGCAGGTTGCCCACCACGCCGGCCGTGGCCACTGCGAAGTATAACACGGAGATGATGATCCGTAACCACGGCGACCCGTCCCCCGCCAGCTCCAGGCCTCCCGTGTAAGAGCTGATGTTATGCGGGAGGAGATGTGAGGAGTTGCACGATAGATCCACGCCGCAGCCGGTCAGGAAGTTTCGGAAAAGCTCCATTCGCTTGTGGTCGCTGGTGGGCATGATCCAGGTCACCGATGCCTGGTGGCCGCTTGCGAGATGATAGTCGTCAGTTGCTGCGTGGAAGGGAAAAGGAAATCATTAATGCGGAATAGGCGCAGCGCTTTCATGAGAAAATAAGTGGATTAGTCTTGTCAGATAAACAAATTACACCCAAGTGTCAGCCGCAGAGTTTGCTAATCCGATTTCATCTCAAGCAGACAATTTTTCACATCATATTAGTTAATTGACATTTGGAAATGGTCATATCATAATCATATTTAATAGCAATTTAGCTTAGGTTATGCATTTGAAAAGCCGGGTTAGGGTTAGTCCTGACTAAAGAAGACTCTGACGTTGCAGTCTTCATTCAAATCAACCCAAATGTAGGACATCAATAAATAAGCATCCAAAAGCCTTGATAATATCAGTTTCAGGTGGCGACCTAAGAAGTGAAAAACTAATCGACACAAAACCCGAAACTGTGCTGCACATTAACAAAATCCCCACCGATTTTCTGTACCACTTGCCCGTATCGTGGACGTGCTGGAGCCTATTCCAGCTGACTGGGCAGGCGAGAGGCGGGGTTCCCCCTTAATCCAATGGCACAGTTTACTAAACAACTATTCGTACACACATTTACACCAACGGGTAATTTGAAGTCTCCGAGATAGGCACCAGCACACTCCGGCCCCGAGTGATGATAAGCGGTCCCAAAATGAATGGATGGATTGGTACTGAGCCTTGCAGCAGATGGCAAAAATCTGCAAGTAAATGACCTCCCCCATAATGTTTATAATTGTCGATAGATGCCACAAGATGGTGGTAAAACCCCAATTTTCTATTGGACAAGGCAAGGCCTGACTAAATAAAGCTCCTGTCCTCACTTCGAAATAGTTCCTTGGCACCAAAGATTTTAGATTAGATAGGGCTTTGACCTGAGCAGTACCTGAGTGTTTCAACGAATAAGGGCATATAGGACGCCCCCCCCCCCCACACACACACCCAACAAGTGGTGAATTCACAAACAGCAGCATTGTATAGTTTGTTCAATATTTTCTGTTATCGTTATCTTAAAAGATACCCAAGATTTGGAAAAACAAGGGTTTTCCTATCCACATCCTACATGCATACTTTGTAGATAGTCACAAATAGTCCAAGAAGATTGGTTCAAACACGCGACACGAGTCAAAATAATTCAAATCAAAGTCCTTTTTTTGTTTTTACAAAAATGTTGCTCAGTACTGCTTTTCGCTAAAGAATTCAAGGAATAGGAAAACGATAACAGAACCTTAAAAATGTACCAAAATGCTGTACAGCGCTACGTTAGTAAACCAATATGCAAAATTGACTGCAAATAAGAACAGTTAATCACTGTAAATAAATAAATAAAACTATCCAGTATATTAAAATATAGCTTTCCTTGAAAAGAAACCTGCATAATTCTTTAAAGGCTCAAATGTCTTCCTATTCACATCATAACTAAATGTCGGAAGCTCAAACTTTAAAATCAACATCATCACTCAAATGGACACAAATTCTTTACACTTGTAAAAAATAATAATTTTTCATCTTTTGTTCATAAATAGTTCTTCCTAAAGTTTAAGGTCCAATGGCTGAGTAACTCTGTAATCTTGACTCAGCCGTGCAAGGTCCAGAACAAAATCCAAAATAAAAAAACAACAACCAGTGTGCCCAACATGAACAGATTCATCCATACAAAATCAACTTGGAAAATTAAATAAAATAAAAAGAGGGAAAACTAGTCACCTTTTGACATGAATGTGAAGAACAGCAAATTGCAAGTATTTGCAGACTGATCATTTTATCGGTATTACTCCTATTATGAAATTATTGCCCGACTCTTGCCATTTCCTCCTCTATGGTTATCATCGCACACTTTTCTCATTGCCATTACAGGTAACCTAGTAAACTCTAAATTTCATATTGTCAGGATCATATCCAAGCACAGTAATTAACATATTGTTAAATTGCTACCTTTTTTGAGAGTGTCAATCAAAACTGAACAGCTTTATGGAATCTTCTAGGTTTGGTATTCGGCGCAATTCACCATATATCTCATCTCGGCTCTCTCGATCAAAGAAAAAATATTCACCAGTAGTTAAGTATAACAAATTTTACGTGTTGAATTGAAAGCTTACCAAATGATCCAGATTGTGTTTTCTTCCTCCCCCTCGCAAGTGTTCTTCTGCAGCGCACAGCGTGGAACTTCTCTCCAAGGCGCTGGACGACAACAATGCGATTATCGCCGCGTTGATGCTCCACCCCGTCCGCTTCCTCGCTGGAAATGACCCGGTCTGACCACTGCGCTCACTATTATGGGATGGCAATGGTCGATGCAGGTGCGTCTCCATACATTACAATGTGGTGGGAAGAAGTGAAAAATGTCATTGGGATTGCTGATGTAGAAATTTGCTTTCTGAAAAGTATTTTCCAATTGTTCAATGAACCGATATTCACTCATGAATTTCACTTTTGAGTTGAAGAGAATGGAATTTTCCACCACTTTGAAATTTACGAGGCAACACCTGTACGATATGAATATTATTCAACGTCCCTATCCCAATACCTTTAAAAATCATTTGGTGTAATCGAGCCCATTTTTGCGCAACATTTTCGGGGTATGCTAAGTAAATCTGATTTTAATGTATAGAGGTATAATCTGTTGTAAGATTTAAAATATCACAGATTAAAACGAATGGTAAATGTTAATTGGTTGATTGAAAATTGGGATTGGGTTAAATTTTTGCATCATTATATTAATTTGCCCTGTGACCCTTGTGAGGATAAGCAGCTAAGAAAATGGATGGATAGATAGTAATTTGGACCTATTTTTTTGCCGTTTATAGAGGAGTTTAACGTGTTGGTAAATCTTTTTGAATATTCCGTTTAATATAAAATGTGTTGAAAGCAGAGTAATGCAACAATTCTATCCCTTTATTCACATGAAAGTATTAATTGAATTAATTGAAGCTGAAACATTTAATGGAAAACAAGATGAAAGTGGACATTTTTATACCATTCTAGTAACATAATGTGATTCTACCTTGGGATTTATATACATTATTGCATTAAAAATGTATCACTGTTTGTCATAATTTTTCAAGTGTAAAGTTTTAAAGTCTAACGGGGGTGCAACATGTAAAAAAAATGCAATTTCTACTTAATTTTTAGGACCAAGAAGGGGAATTTCAATTTTAGTGAAATGCAATCTGTTATTTTCTATTTATACACCAGAGTTAGCTGAGGCGGCCGCAATGAGTCATCGTTAGCAATCGTTGATAGTGGAAACAACATCAGCGGTGTATGAGCAAATGAGATTAGGTGGCAATGGGCGGAAGAAGGCGACGGCGGGGTGGCCAATTTGATGAATGCCACTTTGTCAACAAACAAACAAACAAACAAACAAAAAAGTCATTTGCATTAAAATACAAACTGCACACAACCATCAAACCACAACACTTCAGCCCCAGAACTGTAAAATGTTAAATCCATTACTATTACTTAAACATGCATCTGGGAAGTATTCACGCCACTTTACACCGCAAAATGTGATTTTTAATTTTTTTTGTGGGGGTGGAAACTAGATTTGGAGGAATTGGGGGGGGGGATTCCCCGCGTGTTAAAAATAAAAAATGTTTTAAATAATAATTAGTAAGCAAATAAAGTAAAACTACGCTCTTAGCTAGATAGACAAATGCTGACACTTACAGGCTAAAGTTTATCACTGCATTGAGTTCTTGTATTTATTATTTATGTCCTGCTATAATCACTCATTATGTAGATCTTGGGTGTGCTGGAATTTATCCGATCTGCTTTTGGGCGAGAGAGGGGGGACGCCCTGGACTGATCGCCAGCTAATTGCAGACGCTATTATTATACAGTAATGCAAATTGATTCATTTTCATAACGGCGCCATCTGCTGGATTTAGTGGTCATCTTTGCCGCCTAGAATCCAGGTGACAGATGAAAATAAATACATGAATATTTACATAGTGTCCAAGAATGTAGATGATGCAATAATAATAACTAGTGCTGCTACTAATACAAAATCATCAATATCCATCCAACGACCCTAGTGAAGATAAGAGATATAGAAGATGAATGAATGAATTCAAAGGAAGTTGCACGTCAAACAAGAATGGCAAAGAATTCCACCAACAAAGTTTCAACAATTAGTGTACTCATTTCCCAAACGCCTTTTGAGTGTTGTTGAAAGGAACGGTGTTGCAACACAGTGGCCTGTCCTGGGGGTTTTTGGAACACGCGTCAAATTCAAAATGGGTGAATATTTGCAACAACAAAAAAAACCTAAGTTTATGAATTCGAACATTAAATAATTTGTTGTGTATTCAATTGAATATAAGTTGAAAAGGACTTTTTTTTTATTGTATTAACATTTTTTGGAGTTTGCATGTTCTCCACGTGCCTGCGTGGGATTTCTCTGGGCACTCCGGTTTCCTCCCACACCCCAAAACATGCACGGTAGATTAATTGAAGACTAAATTGCCCGTCGATATGAATGTGAGTGCAAATTGGTTGTTTGTTTATATGTGCCCTGCGATTGACTGGCAACCAGTTCAGGGTGTACCCTGCCTCCCGCCCGAAAATAGCTGGGATAGGCTCCAGCACGCCTGTGACCCTAGTGGATGGATGGATTTACATGTACAACTTCTTGGTATGGAGGTTTGTATAATTATGGGACAAATTATTTATTGTTTTCCTATTTACATTGTTCATGTCCTGTTCTATGGTTATCATCACTGTATGTCATTTTTTTTTCTTCATAACGACGCCATCGCCTGGATAGTGAACGCTATAGTGACGTCACGTATTTGAAATATCAGGTGCACTGTCTCTTTAAAAGGGCCATCAATGACTTTAGCAGTTTAACTGTCCCCTTGAGACTAAAATTATAAATCACTTTTCTCTCCTATTTGTAGTGTTCGCCCTGCATTGTCGCACCATTTCAATAATTGTAATTATTTACATTTATCATGTCGACGCCGACTGCTGGATGCAGTGTTAAATACATCGACATCTATGGGTCAATCTTTGGTGACGTCACGTATTTTTAAATTAAAGGTACTGGCTCTTTAAAAAAAAAAAAGTCATCAATGAGTTTGTAGCCTTCTCCTTTGATGACCAGGGCTCCGTGTAAAACAAGTTGATTCAAAACAAAAAGGTGAGCGGCCACAGTTAGAGCGCAGCCACCGGCGCCGTCTACTTGCTGGGGGGGTGGCGCTCACGCACGAACGCACGCACGCAGCCAGCAGGCGGAGATGCTCACCATCGCCTGTTATTAACGTTAATATTGTTATCCCCCGCGTCACTCGCCTCCAGGAACGAGACGGCGCCCACCGCCCGCACCAGCCCTGGCTTCGAGGGACTGTGGCCGGCTCAGGTGCAGCGAGCCCGCCCGCCTGCCCGCCCGTGATTGCGACGGCCACGACGACGACAAAGTTGAGGACATCAAGTATGTCGCCATTGTTAACGAGTAGTGATGGGATTCCTCCGCGCTCAGCTATCCGAGCGAGGTAAGAATACTTTAGTTCGACTCCAGTTAGGAGTTAGCTACTTGTCGCTTTTTTTATTTTTTTTTTTTTGGTATGTCCCGGGACAAGAATCTTCCTCTGCTGGCCATCCTCCCGCTTTTCCCTCCCCCCTTCCCCTCCTCACTTTCACGCCGTTTTATCGTTTTCATCTCGTCCATCGTCATCTTGTCAACAAAGTTGGCGCAAACAAGGCTGCCATTGTGGCGGATCAGCGGTGGATTAACAGGCATTCCTTGTCTCAAACCCCCCAACCCCCATCTATCGCTCTCGCATCTCTTTGAAACATCTTCATGAAAGCCCCTTGGGGTCAAACGTGTTTCAAGTTATCACAATGTTTAGCGAGAAAAGCAGCACCAATTGTGTCTTGCTTGCCCCCCCCCCCCCCCCTCACAGGATTGCATGGGGGCTCTTAAATGGGGATTAGCGATCAGAATAGGAGCGCCATCAAAATGTCTCATGATTAGGCCCGGGAAAGCATCTATAATGATGAAAAACCACATTCCCCGCATGAAAATGTCATACAGAAAGTGGACGCTTTGAGACTGTTGTGTGTTTGGATCAATACAGATGTTTTTCAGACTGTTTTGGCACCGGTATTAGGCGTAATCCCTTGATCAATGTGGGATTGTTGATTAATCGTGTCTTGAAGCAATGGAGGGCAAAATGGAGCTGGAGAGTTCAGCTACATCCATGCATACCTCCCTTCTGTAAAACAGTCATAAATATTCATACATATTAAAGACAAATATCTGAAGCAGTCATGCTAGAGATTCCAGCCTCATCTGTTGACAATCTAGATCAGTAATAAACACATAAATCAGTGAATAATATTGTTGATTAATCATGTCCTACCCAGAAGAAGAAAATGTAAATCCAATTTTAAACTACTGAAATTCATCATTACATTGTGTATGGTTCAGTACAGATGTTTTGGGAACTTTTGGGGGACGAGCAATAGGCATCATAATCCTTTGATCAGTGTGGGATTGTTGATTCATGCCTTGAAGCCATGGAGGCAAAATGGAACTGGATATTTCAGATACAGTATGTACGTATATCAGGAATTGTAAAAATTTGTATTAAACAGAAGTATTTCAAATGGGATTGCTGATTAAGCATGAAGCACGTGAAGGCAAATTGTCAAATTTTTGTAGAAAAGCATAAAAAGTCTTGGCGTGATAGTGATCTTCCCTCGTTTTTAGACCTGTTTGGAATTAGTTATAGTCGTAATAATCCACAGATCATTGAAGGCTTTTTGTTGACGATTATAATCTTGAGGAAACGGAGGCAAAATTGATTGATCACCCACTTCTACTACTTTGATTGTATACCTGTATATTGGGCCAGCCATAAGTGTAGTTTTGAGCAAAATAAAAAGGACTACAAATCACCGATACATAAATATTGGTGCGAACATTGTGGAGTTACTACTAAATTTACTGGAATGTTGGTGAGATCATCATGATTATATTGATAACACGAGAATAGTCTTCACTCTTTTAGTCATTCCAATCATTTCTGGTCTTCACTTACGTGCTGCTGTTTTGGTTTGCAACAGGGTTCAAATCGGAAAAAACGTTGAGCCTTTAATGCCCCCCAGTGCACAATCTATGACCTGAGCTAATTGCAGGTGTAGTAGCTATTAAGTAGTTTTCGTAATTTTGTCAATCCAATGTTTTTTTTTTAATAAAGAAGCCGACAATTCCACTTCCTTCCTCCTTTTTCCATACTCATCCCTGGCGCTCCCATCCCCGCCCCACCCTGCCGTATGTGGCCAACCCAACATGTGGGGAGGTAATCCCAGCTATTAGGGTAATCTCCTCAGCATGACGATCAATAGAGGAGGGTGCGGGCCATCTACCAGACGAGAGAGAGAGAGAGAGAGAGAGAGGGGGGCGGGATGGTGGTAATGGGGATGGGAGGCGTGGGGGTAGGGGGGGGGGCAAATTTGGGCTAAAGAAAAATGATTTAATCATGGAGATTGGGTCAGGGGGCTGGGGTCTGGGCAGCGGATGGGGGATGGGAACAGACTGAGCAGACAGGAAGATGTGAGGAGGGGGGAAAGGCCATCCTTAATGTGTGTCCACAGATGCTGACATTTTTGTTAACTGCTCTTAAGCGGTTTGCTTCACTCATTTGTCGGATAAATAAACTAGCCAGCTAGCTAAAGGTTACTGTTGCTTTCAGGGGCAGTCCAAAAACGCAGTTGTGCTCAAAAGTAGTTTAATATGTCGTACTTTAAAATGACAAAGTCTTGACTTAGTGATTTGCATTGTGTATGAATCTATAAAAAACGTTTTCAGACCTTGTTAGGGATTATGAATAGGCATAATCATCCATTCAAAGGAAGCAAATGAAGTTCTCTGTTACTAGCAACGTCACAGAAAAAACGTTAGTGTGTCAAAATGCTCAGTCTGGGTGAAATGAGCACTTCAAAATGAACATAATTTACTAAGAAGTTTGAAAAATAAATCTGAATAATTTTTTTTTGTGTGTGTTGGGGAAAATAGGGCCAAAAATTTCTTCAAATTAGAGTATACAACAGTATAACTTGTTTATTCTGCACTGTAGCGCCACAAATTTCATTTCATCTGCTCTAAAGTAAACTGTTATCATTGCTTAAAGCAGGGGTGCCCAGACTTTTTTTTTTTACCCCAAGATCTACTTTTCAAGCAGCCAGCCTCTCGTGAGCTAGTGATGAAAGGGTGGGGTATGTGGTGGTGGGGTGACACCCGTTAAACCTTCAGATGCTCACTGAGCTGCATTCTCACGTGATATGCTGTGTCTCATGTTTGCTAGCCTCTGTGGTCACCAACATGGTGGCCGTGGGTACCGTCTTGACCCCAAGGAGCAGTCTGTGGGCTTCTTCTTAAAATATATATATATTTTTTTCTGTTGCTATTCTCAAAAAATATTAATAAATGGGATCATTTACATTTTTTTTTGCTCTTCTTAAATCACTCTTACATTGGTGTTAATTTGAAAATGACTATTTACCGTGGGGGGGGGGGGGGGGGGGGTTAGTTCAAAGTTCAGTATTGTAGCACATGATGAACCAGTACTGGTCATTGATACAAGATGATGACGACAATAACATAAATTTACATTTAAATGACATTATTATTTAAAAAATGAGATTATATATTCCCAAGTAATTTGAGACTTAATTCAGATGTTCGACACTTGTCGACTTTATGAATTAGTACCCAAAATGTAGCGCTGCTGTTTCGAAAAGGTCGGTGACCCGCGCTTCAGATGTCACGTGAGATTTGACGAAGTCGTGCATGTTTTTGAAATAGCTTCTTAGGTGTCCAAACGGGTTGTTTGATTGTTGAGCTGCCACTGTACGTATTACTAAATTGCATTGACAACAATCTAGCATGGTTAGCATAGCATCTAGTGAAATGCATGATTTTATGACTTCTATCATATACAATTTGATTGAGTTTCGGGGTTTCTTTTTAAACGGTGCACAGGAACAACAAGTAAGACATCCAGATGGAGGGTGGCGGCGATGAGTAAGGCGTTCGCATATCCCGTCTTCTGTTTAACCCCGTCGAGGGCCAAGACGGGATTGGATGGGTGCGCGAGGGAGTCGGGTTACTATAGCACCATTCTATTCCCGAGCAGTGGGGCGGTGTAAAAGATGCAGTAGCCCTGATGGGGGAAACTTAATCCAAACCCTGGTGCCAGCTGTCATTCTTCTGCTATGCAGCAGGGCAAAATGGCTGAGCACATATCACCTTACCTCGCCGCAATCATTCTACCTTGATCAGTGCGGGCCAAAAAGACATTTTTATACGTCGGCACTGTCATGTAAGTGGAATAGATATGTTATAGTCATAGTCCATCATATTTTATAATTCACAAAGCAGCTATGTTTGGATGTGCCTCAGGTTTTGTTATCATAGACAAGTAATAACTAGGTCAAGGTTGGTGTATAAATAAGAAGTCCAAAGTCAATTTTATTTTCTCTCAATGACGGAAAAAAAAATGACTGTCAAGTAACTACAATAAACTTAAAACGACTGCTAGCAAGTAAGATGGGCCTTTGGTTTATTTATACCACTAGGCTCTGCTCATCTTTGAGAGTCTTTACTTGTCCTTGATAGTCTGCTAATTTTCCCTCTCCACCTTTTTGTTATTGATTATCCTTCCATGTACTGTACTATTTTTTTTTTCTTCATCTTGACTTGTCCTTGCTCTTCATTGCAATTGTTTGCTCCTCTTTGGTATAATTCACTCATCTTTCCCAGTCTTTGCTGGGCTTTATCATCATTAGTTTTGGTTTTATTTTGCTAGTTTTTGCTTCCACTACTCTTTCTCTTCCGTGTTTACTAGTCCATCTCTTCATCTCTCCAACTGGTCTTTGCCCATATTTGGTATTCTCTGCTAGTCTGGTTTTTGGTTGGACACTTAGCACCTTTAATCTTAATTTTGAAAAATCAGCATTGTTTTAAATTCTACTATGTAATGCACATTTAGGGACTGAAGTCAGATGCAGTGTTGAAATGCACATTAGTCCGGGGGGTTTAAACGGGGAAACCAGCGAGGCAAATGAGCGCTGCCGAGAGAAACGGTCGCGGCAAGTCGACACTGACCTTGCTGCGATAATCTAATCCCTGTTGAGAGTGCTTTTTTTAGAGAGCAAGTTAATGCCCGCAGATTATACGCCAGTGTCTCCCACACCAGCCAATCCACATTGAAAAGGGAGTGGGGGTCCACAATGGGAAAAGTTGGCCCCGAACACCAACGATGCTCCATCTTATCTTAAATTTTAGAGTTAAAAATTAACAGGTTTCTGTATGCAATGTTTGACCATGTTGATGTTCTGTACATGATGTTTGACCTTTACTCGCGCGCCTTTGATTTCATGATAAAAGGCCACTCGCGAAGCAGCTTGCCTGGTGCCATGAGGAGTAATAATCCCCCGTGTATGTTGTGTAACTGCGCACTGGGTTGGCAAAGGGGGCGGGGAAAATTGTGCATTAAAGTTATTTGACCGTGGAGACGGCTGTTGTCTAATCCGTTAGGTAGATGAGGCTGTTTGCCCACACCAGCTTCTTTGTTACTAAGTCGCTCGAGGAACCAGCTGAGAACTGCTGGAGGACTGATTTGTGCGCCTACCTAACTGTATACATCTTTGACACTCTTTAGGGAAAATATCAAGCTATATTGGACATATTGCTCACTCCGATGACCAACAAATGTCATTTTATGTATTTGTGACATACTGGCCGAAGAGACTCGACCAAAAACTGGTTTTTGAGCCTGATTTCTACTTCCAGTCAAAGTCATTAAAGGCACAATTCTCAGATATCTTAAAAAGATTATGATTATCATTGCAAGTTTACACTAGTCTTCAGTTTTCCTCCATTGTTGTTTCTTCTGGGTGATGGATTCATGTCCCCCCAGCCCCCAATCCCCACTGTCCAGTGGCCCTGTTTTAAAGTTGATTTCAGCCCGCTTATTCCTTCCAGTCAAAGCTATCAGATGGTGTCTTTTGTTGCTGTGCAATTTAGTCCGGTATGATTTCTTGCCTGTATTTCTAAATTATAGGCCTCATAATGTGTACACGTGAGCCCTTTTGAATTAGAGATGTGTGTGCTCTGTTTGAAAACACACCCATAAGCATGAAACGTAACATGTGATACTTTTGTACCCTCTAATGAGCCAATTTGGAGCAAAAAGCTAGTCAGTGTTTGGCACAAACATTGTTGTTCAGGGCTGCAAATTTAGAAGATTATTTGATGATGATGTTGGGAAATGGCTTTATATTTACACAACATTCGGCGAGCAAAACAAGCCTCGACGTTGTGTATTACATTTTTTTTTTGTTTCATGCCTCTTGATGAAAACAGACAGGATTATTGGTCAGGAAACAGTGGACGCGAGGTGCGGCTTAGCAAGCCAGCGAGCGCGGCTCTGAACACAAACATAAGGACGGTCACGTGATCGCGCTCCAGTCAGCGGTAGCTTTGGCACGGGCCCGCTTGCTTCTGCTTGTTGGGAATATTTGGATGACCTCATCTCTAAAGTCATTGATATATTTTTCAACTATCTTTACTATCATACCTGGTTACAGATTTAAAAAAAAAAAAAATGTGGCCCTGAAAATAGCTACAACAGCCATTTTGTGTGTTCTGCAAAAAAAAAAAAAAAAAATCAAATTCACTTATGATGCTATTTCGAGTCCTTGGCAAGATATGACACCCGTGGTTTTGGTGCAACACGCACACCGGCAGTGGCTATTTTCATGCAAGAACACAGTCACGCACACATGAGAGCACACGGCGGCCTAACCATAGGGAGTTTGTGCTGAGTTGGTTGTGGGACGTCAGGATGAATCAATGCGAGGACAGCTGACTGGACATGCCTATTCATCTGCCAAAGAAAAGGGAGAGAAAAGGGGCGCGAGGGATTCTAAAAGATATGAGCACAGCCCCCCCGGAGCAACATTACTTTACGCACATCCAAAGGCACTACTAGCACAAGAGGTGAAAAGGACACAAACGAATATCTAGAGAGAGACGAAAAGAGGGTTGGATTTATCATGCATGCTGAGACATTGCAGAGGCTAATATGAACTGAGCATCTTCGCTTGTGCCGCGGAGGTCGGCCGCCATCCCGTTTGAATGACTTGGAATAGTTTCTCCCACAGCCCAGGCAAAAAGTTTGCGAACCGTACAGGCTTTGTTGTAAGTGTTGGTACTCGTCGTAGACATTTAACTGTCATAGAAGTATGGCTAGTATATAGCACGATTATACTAAGAATACTACAACAATATTGAAACATTAAAAAATATACACAAGTAAAATGCAAACCTGTGCCCTGCGATTGGCTGGCAACCACTTCAGCTGGGATAGGCTCCAGGACTCCCGCAACGCTTGTGAGGATAAGCGGCAAAGAAAATGGATGGATGGATGGATGGACAATATGTAGACCATTTAAAAATGAAATCTAAAAAGCGTAAATAAAAAAAAAACATGATGGTCAAAATATGTCACACAAAATACTAACTTGAAGACAAAAAGACATGTTAAAATAATGAATGAAAAAAGTCAAAATATTTTAAAGAATGATGAAAAATGTGATAAGGATGAAAGAAATACTAGGAAAAGGATGCAAATACAAATTTTGAGAGAAGAAAACTACACAAAAAGATTCTAAAGTACAAGGTATTACATTCTAGATGAAAAATACAAAAGTATTGGTCCAAGAATGAAAATAGTATTTGTGGGGGGAAAAAACTGATGTGTGATCAAAAAATCAACTTTGAGGACAGAATGTTTTCAGACCATCTTAAATTTTACACTCTTTATATTGCAGCCAAGTGGAACGGCGAATCAGCTGGTAAAGCGTTGGCCTCGGTGTTCTGAGGTCCAGGGTACAATCCCGGCCCCGCCTGTGTGGAGTTTGCATGTTCTCCCTGTGCCTACGTGGGTTTCCTACGGGCACTCCTCCCACATCCTAAAAACATGCAACATGAATTGAACAGTCTAAATTGCCCCTAGGTGTGATTGTGAGTGCGACTGTTTGTCTTAATGTGCCCTGCGATTGGCTGGCAAACCAGTTCAGGGTGTACCCCGCCTCCTGCCCGTTGACAGTTGGGATAGGCTCCAGCACTCCCCGCAACCCTCGTGAGGATAAGTGGCAAAAGAAAATGGATGGATGGATATTGCAGCCAATTACTAAAATCATTTCTTTCAGTTTTTCTTTAATAATTCCAGAGACATTTAAACAATTTTTTTTTCTGTCAGCACGGGGGGCTGTGTGTAAATTGTGGAAAAAAAAATGTAATGAGTGAAACATTTACGAAGCTAACGCTGCAGTCTACATCTTCCCACTGTCTTGTTCACCATCTCAGACAACGAAAAGCAAAAAACAATTGTTTGTCAGTAGCAGCTTTGGCTAAGCGTGGCTTTCATCTTTGACTATTGTAACACTGAAGAACTCGCTGGACAAAAAGGATAAAAGTATTTGGAACCGCAAGAGTCTTTTTGGCTTTGATTGAATCCGCCTACTTGACGTTCAAAAACACAGTTAATCCTTTGATACTGTCTGAATTGAAGTCTTGTGAGGTGCGTCCGCTGCTGACGGCACTTCAGCTTGACATTTAAGGGGTTTTCCACTTTGTGGGTTGCCTTGACAAAGGTTCTTAATGCCGCAGCGGCGATGCCCCCCCCAGACTGATGGCCTGTTTATTCCCATCTGTTGACTTCATCCCCCTAATTGCCACCCTTCAGTTTCCCGTGCACATCCTCCCTCCCCCCCCTTTCGAAGGACAGCGTGCCACATTAGCCGTAGTCTAATCTGACGGCGTCTGCCTTCAGCAAACACCTGCTGACGAGACGAGACTCTAACACGAAACCCATTCCAGGACAGATGCGACGCTGATAAGCGTCATTCCCCCATCGCCCCCCCTAGAAAAATTACCTTTGACGCGCTCAAGTAAAGGCCCAAGGCCGGGCGGAGTCGTCTGTTGTTCTTGTGGTGACACGCAGGCCACGGCCTCTCTTGCTCAAACAATGAGCCCCCCCCCTCAAACCCCCGACCCAGGCAGCGGGGGCCCAGACGAGAGGCGATGTGACAGTTCTGGTGCGGCCGACACAATAGCAGGTTTTACTTTTTACTGCGTGGATGGCTATCAGCCACAGAGTACATGTTCTTTCACAGAGCGGGGGGGGGGAATAGTCACCATGTGTTTGGCCCAGTCACATGTCCGGCCCGGTTCAGAACAAGCACCATTGTGCACACAAGCCCGTGTCTCAGAGCTACTTAAACCTCAGAGATCATCATTCCCCACCAGTTTGAAAAGTCTACACAGCATTCAAGTCATTCATTAAACAGCAATGTTTAACATGCCACCAAACAAGACTGTCATGTCAGCACTTAGCCCCGGAGTAACTGTGTTTCTGTGCGCGCCAAAGTTGGGTCATAATGGATTATTGATCGTGAATTAGAGTGTGCTGACCCCGAGGGCCCAACCTCGTTGGCCCAGGAATGAATACGTCTCTTCATGCTTGGCCTCACACACTCAATTTGGACAGAGGCTGGCGCTCTAATACATGCGGACAGGCGCCTCTCCACCAGCGAGGGACAAAGGTTATACTCGAGTCCCCTGTAATTGCAAATTGTCCTAAATGGATTGTCAGCGAAGGGCTTGTGCTCATATCCCCCTCGTTTATTATGTGATGAGCTACTAGTGAAATATAGTAGCTACAACAGGAAGAAGGAACTAGCGGGTTCTTGAAAACGGTTGTAAGGCGATGAGGTAATTAATTGATTGTGATTGTTGTGGAATTTATTGATAATCACATCTTGATTTTTTTTTTTTTTTTAGAACCCCCATCCCCCAGAAGTATACGATAAAATATATAGAAATACATAAGTATTGGAAAAAGTACACACTGTCTTAAAGTTAGCAAAGTTCCAATTACAACATTCAAAATACACATGTAATGGACCTTTCCGACTGGCGATCTTCAGCTCCACCCACCCTTAGCAACAGTTGCCATCTCCCACAATCCTCCAAAATGGTGACTGAGCAGAACAGGTTTGAAGTAGATTCTCTATCGCGTATTCCCGGTGACATTGCGGTATGTTTTTTTACCAAATGCGCCAGACATGTCCAAGAGGGTTTTATAGAGAGGTCTGAACTATTTCACGCAAGGATATGTACACGGAATTAAGATTTTGGATGGAGCAGGACGCAATGTCAGAGTTAGAGCGAAACGTTGGCGATCGATGCAAGAAAGTTTGACGCCTCACAAACTTCATATTGAAATCCAACAGGATAAAATAGTGGAATCGTACGGCGCATGTAAAGCAGGGTGATTACTTTTTACTTGGAAAGATCACGAGTAATATCATTGTAGTCTTTATAAACGAGTGGGTGTGTTCATTTGACTTGGGTCGAAATGGAACCCAGTGCTTTGTCTTAAAAGTTCAATGCGATACAAATAGGCAAATAGAAATTTCTCTTGCATGACATGGCGCATTTACGTCTCACTAACGCTCCCGACTCTTCGGCATAAAACATGACACACTTCATTCAACAGGTCAGTGATACGCTAACAAAGTGAAAGTTGTTCTCCTGCAATGTATAAAGCACTGATAATAATGAAATCAAACTCAAGATTAGTTACTTCTCCCTCCCTTACCTTCGAACAAACAGCCTTGTGTTTGTTGATATTGTCCACATTTGGTTGTACGTGCGGTCTTCAGCGAGCCTTAATCCATCGTAGACACTTCATCAATTGTGTTTTAGGCTTTGGAAAATTAATCAACCGGGCCCCTTGTAACCTAGCAAGATAGCGTTCATCAGAATTGCACGTTCTGAGGACCACTTGCTTCGTAACATTAACTTTTCCATGCGCACGCTACTGACAACCAGCATTGCTTGTGGGACAATGCGGCGAGGGGGGCGTGTCAAGCCAGGGGTTAAGACAATGCGGCTATCTGATTGGCTATTATTAAACAAGTGATTGACAGCTCGGAAAGGTCCATTCTCCTTTCTTTTAGCTAAAAGCTTGTTACTAGATTCTAAACTGCAGCTTTTTATGGAGTGACTTAGGCTTCCACCATCAAGCACGTTATCTTAAAATAAAAAAAAAGAAGATCGGACAAGTGATTGTTTATATTTTGAAAAATGTTGCAAGTCTAGTCATTTTTTAATCATAGACTTAGCAGAAGACTGACAATTGTAATCATGTGTTTCAGGTTTACTTGAACAAAGAGTCTGCAGATTGGTGAAGAATGGCTGGATGACCCCAAAGCAGTGATGCCTACCGCGTGTTTTGACATCCTAGCTCTCTGAAAGCAACCTTGTCAGCGAAGTCATCTACTAGCTACACCAACGATGGAGACGAAAGCGAGGCGGGAGGAGGAAGCGCCGCCGAGAGACGCCGAGACGGAGGAAGACGCCACTTCGGGCCACACATGCGGCGTGTGCGGCCGCAGCTTCCCGCTCCTGAGCTCGCTGTCACAGCACATGCGGCGGCACACTCGCGAAAAGCCGTACAAATGCCCTTACTGCGACCACAGGACGGCGCAGAAGGGAACCCTCAAGGCGCATATCCGAAGCCACAAGCTGGGCCTGTTTGGCCTCGGCGACCAACAGACGGAAGAGGAGATACCGGACACTCCCGAGGCTGTGAAGAAGAAACCAAACAAGAAAAAAGCAAAAGATTTGGAGCCAGAGTGCTCGGACGCCGGGCCCTTTCCCTGCAGCGTCTGCGGTCAAGACTTCGCCCAGGTGCCGTTACTCAAGTCGCACATGAAGCGGCACCGCAGCGCGCAGGATCACGGCTGTCGCATCTGCGGCCGCCGCTTCCGCCAGGCGTGGTTCCTGCAGAGTCACATGCGCATCCACCGGGTCAAAGCGCAGATGCGGGGCGGCAAGAGCGACGAGCCGCCCGCCACCGTCAACGGAGTGCCGCAGGACCCCGCCGCGCTCACCAACGACGAGTGCCTCTACGAGCTCTGCGGTAACTGCGGCCACTTCTTCACGGACAGCAAAACCTTGCACTTACACGAAAGGTTGCACAAACACAGCCAGAAGGCACCGCAAGACCTCGAGGCCTCGCAGGTGACTAAAAACCATTTTTTGGAAAGCCTCAACCTCACCCGCGTCGCACTGAAGGATGCTCAAGTGGAAAGGAATCTGGGCCGGAGAATCCCAGAGCTGGATCCCCTGTGCAGCTACCAGGCCTGGCAGTTAGCCACAAGGGGGCGACTGGCGGAAGCCGCCGAGAAGTGCGTCGGCTGGGAGGAGCGACTCGCCGACGCCGACGTGGCCTATGACACGGCGAAGGGTCAATACGTGACCGCCAAGCCGGAGAAGAAGAGGAAGCCCATCGATGTGCCCGCTTCTGGCGCCAAGAAGAAGAAGGGCGACACCGGCCTCGAGCAGGCTGCCAAGGCCGCCTTGGAGAGGAAGAGTTGCCAGAAAGAGCGCATTTTGCTCAACGGGCTTGGGCAAGCCTTTTACGAGGCGTTGCAGCACAGAACGAGCAAAGACAAAGAAGGCAACAGGAATCAGGACCAAGAAGGTAACAATCAATGCTTTATAAAAAAAAAAAATACGAGGCAAAAAAAAGCACAAAAATATTAAGTGAAAATACACTTAAATATTGGATAATATACAAAAAATATTTGCCAAAACAACAGGAGAAAAACCACCAAACAAATGTACCCCAAAATATAAAAAATAGTGTGAAATAAATATGACAAAATATCATAGTTATGATATAAAAATGGTTGACAAAATTGTACATTAAAAATTTATGCACAAAAAACAATATTAGTGAAAAAAAGAAAATATCAGTCCAAAACATTTTTTTACAAAAAAAAAAAAACATTTGCTGAAAAATATCATGGTTACAAAGAGGTAATACTAAATAATAAAAAATGGACAAAATAATACACAAATATTAGATAAAAATAATGGTGACATATCTGCCAAAATAGACCAAGATAAGAATTTAGAAAATAGACAAATCAATCAAACATTTCATGACAAAGGAAAATGAGGAACTTTGCCTCAAAATAAAATTTAAAATTGTGTGAGGCAGACAAAATATTTGATAGAAAAATAAACAAAAATTGGGAAAATAAGCAAAAATAAATGACAAATACTACTAACTAGACAAAATACCATGTTGTGCCATAGTGATTGACAGGTCGGAACAGTCCAATATTACACTTAAAAAATACAAAAATAGACACAAAGAAAACACTTGACACTCGACAAACAATACAATTCCAATACCTTTATAATGGAAAAATAATATACAAAATAGACAAAGTTATTATTATTATTATTATTTTTAAATACTCAATGCTCAGTAGTGAACGTTCTGGTTGGTGCATGCACATTTCATTGCTTGGCTAAAGAGCCCTCTTGTGGAATCTAGTACAATTGCAGTCATTGTGTTCCTAACCTTTATCCAATGGACCCATTTCTACTATGGGGGAATTAAAATGGAATTAGTTATTTTGAATAGTTTTGTGGTTTATTTTTTTGTGTGTGTAAAAGTATAGTACATAGTTGGCAGTGGAATTATTGTAGAAGATGAAGTTCTGCTTTGGTTCCCCATGTTTACACGCACAAATTCTTCGGCTCTGTCCTAACCTCCAGATGAAAAGCCTTTCTTGTGCGAGCACTGCGACTTCCACACTGCGGACGCCTCACTACTCAGGGCTCACGTGCACGCGCAGCACCAGGACGGCAAACCGACCGCGGCGTCTGAGAACCCGGCCGGCCCAAGTAGCTCCAAGGGCTCCAGGTACGTGGACTACCTCCGGAAAAGGAGCGCGCTGCTTTGTCAGCCGTATTGGAACCCCTACCCCGGCTTGCCCAATGAGCTGAACATTAAAACGGAGATGTCTAGCGACTATGAGGCAAGGACGGGCAGCGATTTAGGAAGTCTTCTCAACTTGTCGTCACTAGCGGGCAATAAAGGACCGGACTGGGTCCAAAAGGAAGGTCTGCTGAGGCATCAGTGTCCGTACTGTTCCCACGCCACTTGCTACCCCGAGGTGCTGTGGATCCATCAGCGGGTGTCGCACAGGGTGGGCAGCCGCAGCGCAGCGGCCCCCAAGTGGGCGCCGTTCACTAACGGCGTCCGGACTCCAAAGACTTTCCCGTGGAGGCGCACGGGACCCCCGCCCTTCCTCGAAGGGAAAGACTGCCCGACGTTGCCCGCGCCCAGAAGCCAGCGCACGCAAGCGCCAGCAGGGAGCAGCACCAAGCAGGCGGCCGCTAAGAGCCATTCAGGTGCCAAGTCCAAGCCTCAGGCCAAGGAGGTGAAAGCTTCGGATTCTCGGGGGAGGGCGAAGTCAGAGCAAAAGCGCACGACGGAGAGCGCCGGCAAAGCGAGCTCGTCCGGGAAAAGTGTCTCCGGTAGAACCGCGACGGAGGGAACCTTTCCAAAGGAGGGCCTCGGCTTCATGTTGAGTCACGGCGGCGCGTCTTCCAAATCGGATCGACACCGCCCCCAGAGGCTCCCCTCGCCGAGTCCCAAAGGGGCCGACCTCTGGGCCGCCATGAGCATGTGGGGCCACCGGGCCTACTTCGAACCGCTGCTTTACGCTCAGGCCAAGACTGACGCCGAAGTCCCGGAGACGCCACCGGACTTTGACGTGGTGAGCCTCCTCAAGAGCTACAGTCCGCACGAGCTGGCGGCTCTTTATCAGCACTGGGGATTTGTGGACCCCAGGTTGGATCCGCAGGGTAAGGAAGGAGCACCTTGAAACAAATTTCCAGAACGCCTCAGAATGTTCACGAAGTTTGCGACGCTTCTTTCTGTCTTCGCAGCGGCGTTGCGGCACAACGGACATTTTGAAAATGAAGTCCATTCCTCCTCCGAAGCTTCCAAACAGGTAAGTTTGTTTGAAAGTGCTCCTCCGCTATAACAAATTTATTACAAAACGAGCTTCAACGATAAAGAGAGAAACTTCAGTATATCAGTTCACATTTGTTATTTCGCAGCAAAGCAATTTTACATTTGTCCAGTTGATGTTCAGGTGTTTTTTTTTTTTTTTTAACTATGGGTTCGAGGAACGTGAGTGCTGAGAAAAAGCAGACATCCACTGAATGAAAAATGGGAGCAAAGTGTGTAGTTCACCTGGTGAAGCGGTACAAGTGTCTGATAGAGGCTTTAAAGGAAAATTCAGTATGTATCCAATAGGTCATGTCATATGTACTCTGTCTTGATAATGTGATGTCAAATCCTCTCTCATTTCATAGTCTGAGAAGATTTTTATCGACAATTACGAATTTTCAGGTGTGCCGCCGTGCTGCAACAAAGACTCAATTACATGAGACACCATTTATGCCCAGCACCAATTTCTCGGATTTCTCCTCATCTGATGAAGAAATAGCAGTACCGGTTGATCGGGAAGACGGAGGAATACTTCCATACAAATTTGAATCTGTGGCTGTGAATAATGTTCAATATTCGGATGGTTCTCCCCGGCGAGCGAGCTCCGTCTTCCCGATCAACCGATACTATTTCTTCATCAGATGAGGATCAGTCCGATAAATCAGTGCTGGGCGTAAATGGTGTCCTATGTAATCGAGCGTTTGGGACGGCACGTCGGTCATGTGACTCGCGAAAATGGCAGCGCACCTGAAAATTTGTAATTGTCAATAAAAATCTTCTCAAAACACTTTTAAATGAGAGAGGATTTAACATGACATTATCAAGATGGAGTACATATTGGATACATTGTTACTCCAAACCACCGGAATTTTCCTTTAACACCAGTCAAGGGTGAGGAAATATTATCTTAGTAGCAGACTGTCCATCTCTGAAAAGATGGAGAAACTGACTGCTGTACTTGAGGAAATGGTGCTATTCTTTAAAAAAAAAAAAAAAAAAAATCAGATTAATAGCATTTCCGTTCACCTCGGTGGATAACCTTGATTTGAGTTCCGAGCTTAATCAGAACGCATAGGAACTTGTAAGTCAATGTAGCAAATGGGCTGTAATGCCCTGGCTTCCGTGAAAGAGGAACTACAATCACCTTTGTAGCCATTTATTCAACACACAGCGAGCATGCCATTCCCGGAGCTGCTGTAGGCCACAGCTCACGCCCCCCTCTCACGTAGACTCAAACGCCGCACACGTCATTCATCTATTCCGCTTGAGCGCCATGAACTTGAGCCGTGTCCTCCCGCAGGTGACCAGCCGCTCCACTTCCACCTCAGGGTCACTCCATAAAGGAACGTGAAGACCATCAAAGACCCCCACCTCGCCGCCATCCTGACAGAATAAGACAAATGTGGAAAATATGTAACACAGCAAGGTGGACCCATCAGCACTCGTTTCAGTTCCCACTGTACAGACCACTTACATGAAAATGAGCTGTTAAATCAAATCAAATGTGACGTTTGGTATGATTAAGCGCGTTATTTTTACTTACTTCCTGTCTGAGCCCTATCAAATTAACGTTTTGTGGTGATACTTTAGCGGCGAATCGCCTTCAAGTCGACTTGCGTGGTCGCGCCGCTCTGTTGTGCGCGGCCATTTTTCCGGGCCTTTTTCGTACGGTCAGTTTCACGGCATTTCCCCACGTCTTTTTAAATTTAAACTCCATTTGACAAGTACAAATCTCACGCGCATTTTTGGTTTTTAACGGGTCACACTCTTTGCAAAAATACATGACCAGAATGGCTTTAACATTTGATTTAATACAGTTAGTTTGGTTTGTTACCAAACAGAAGTTGGTCATCATCAATTGAGAAAAGAAATGTCAATGAAACAAAAATTCTTTTACGTGAATATCTGCACAAAAATCAACTGGAACAACGAAGCCAAACTCTCATAGGGCACAAAAAGGATGAATTGTGTCAGGCAGAAGAAAGACAAGCCAGTTTCAATCTTCAAACGAGCGCTTTGATTTGTTCCCAGGAAAAGTTCAGGTCCAAAGACTGATTTTTGTATTGTTTTTCACATCATTCCTGGATTAACGTCTTTGTGTTTGCAGACTTTAGTGTGTTCATTCTTGTAGTTTTGTACCATATTAATGTCCCAAATGCAAAATGTGTTTGTACTAAAACAAAACAAAACAAAAAAAAAGCCATCAAATTTGTGGGACATGAGTGACGGGTACTGTTTTTTTTTTTTTTTTTTTTTTAAGAATTTGTACATTCTAGTTTTATTTAATTGTTTCTGTTGATTCTGAGTGGAATTGAAACACTCTTAAGTACTTTGTAGTTTAAAATGTTCAAGAAGGAAAATAAAAAAAGACGTTAACAATAGCTTGAGTTTACTTTTTGTTGCCGTACTTAGTTTTCCTCTAGACTAACCTTAACACTACGACAACTAGTGTTCTTTGAAAATGGCTGCTCGCACTAACTTAAACACTAATAACGGTAAAAATGATAATGTATTACTATGCGTTGGCTGTCAGTTTAGACTTCCAACCAAAAGGTGGCAGCAACACTCTTAACATTTGGAAATATTGCCATGCTCTTGCCAATTCAGCCCACAACAATAGGAACAATTTGGCCTTCACTTTACTTACTACGATTACTTTTCCATCCATCCATTGTCTTTGCCACCTATCCTCACAAGGGTAACAGGGAGCGCTGGAGCCTATCCCAGCTATCATCGGGCGGGTGGCGGGGTACACCCTGAACTGGTCGCCAGTCAATCGCAGGGCACATGGAGACAAACAGCCACACTCACAATCACACCTCGGGAAAATTTAGAGTGTCCAATTAATGTTGCATGTTTTTAGGATGTGGAAGGAAAGCGGAGTGCCCAGAGAAAACCCATGCAGGCACGGGGAGATAATGCAAACTCCACACAGGCGGGGCCGGGATCGAACCGTGGTCCTCAGAACTGTGAGGCCAACGCTTTACCAGCTGATCGCCACGATGACTTTTTTTTCCTTAAATACAACTATTGGATTGATGTGCTGAGAAACGTACCATTCCAATGTGTTTTGATCCTTTTCATGACAATTTTACATTTCAAATGAAAAAAAAAGACACTTTTTTTTTGGTTGGGGCCATCCAACGTGACGCCGTCAAGTCGAGGAACTAAAACGCGGCGTCCTCGCAGCAGCAAGCGGTTGTCACGTCGTGTTTGTCGTGTTCCGAGCGGGTTTGCGTGACAGCATCACTTAGCTGCCCGCCAGACACCAGAGATCATGACGGCAAGAAGTGCTCGTCGACGTTTCGAGCGCAGAGGCCTGACATATGTTCTCTGACTGGGGCGCGATGTAGGGACTGCTGTCACCGTTTATTTTTGTGTGGTTGTGATGACGAAGAAGGTGACGTTATTTTCGCAGGGAGACTTTTGTTCTTACTCCTAATTTGCAGCGTGTCTGTAAGATTTGTGCGTTAAAATTTTTTAATGATATTTTTGTACAGTAAATACCACAGCCTCTGGAAAGAGGGAGGATGTGAGTGAATAATAATAAAACAAACAAAAAAACTTCACAGTGCTGACCTGGATGCAACATAGGGTCTAGTCTCTCTCCCGAGGACACGTCGGCAGCGGAGAGTCGCAGCTGGGATTTGAACCGCTGACCCATCGCCACGTTTTCATTTTCATAAGAAAATGAAATTGTTCTGTAGAAAGAAGAAGAGAGGAAGCTGTCATTGCTGCCAACAAAGTACAGAGCAAAAGCTGTGAATACTTTTTTTGTATGTCCACTAAAGAAGCTTGACTAGACATGTCTTCCTTTTACAAAAGAAAAAGAGAAAAAAAGCAACTTACTTTTAATTCCTTACTTACCATGACTTCATGTCAGGTGTGTGTGTGTGTGTGTCTCTTTACATACAATGTCTACATACACACACACGTACATATACCGTAATTTCTCGAGCATAATGCGTTCTGAAGTATAATGCGCACCCCCAAAGTTGACCTAAAAAAAAAAAATCAGGAAACCCTTCTACCAATGTACAATGCGCACCATGAGTTTGCTGCTACCCTTATGCTCAAAATATGATCTGTATTTATATTTTGTTAGGTTGTTTTTCAAAAACTGTACAACAATCATTAATAATAATCATTGTGCATGTGCTGATGTTGCGGTAATATCACCTCGGGACAGAACAGAATTCCTCAAACGGCTAAAATAAATGCTCAATGCTCGCATAACATTTTATTAATACTGTTGATAACACATTACAGTCTCTATGTACCTGTATACAACAATACAATGTGATTGTATTTTTTTTATTTTTCATCCGTACCTAAACATAATCCACTCTATTTTTGAAAATATTTTTTGGAAAAAAAAAAGCGTACTATTTTAAAGAAAGTATGGTATTTGTATACATACATTTTTGAAAAATCAATGTAAATATGCCCAACTACATATAATTGGAAAAATGTCAAAAAATATTTTCGTGTTAAAAAATGCCTCACTATACATCATGTTTTTTTTAAAAAAATGCCTTACTATACATCATGTTTTTTTTAAATGCTGTAGTAAACATTTTTTTTAAAAATCCCTTAGTATACGTCATGTTTTTTTGTCACTATACTTTTTCCCAAAAAATTCCTTACTTTAAAAAAATTATGATACAATATATATTTTAAAAAATCTTTATTATTATTTATGCTTTACACAACAGCTCAACTTAATTGGAATACGTATACACAATTTACAAGATGATTATTCAAAAAGGAGTATGACCTTTCCTTTAAAGGCCAAAAATCGCTGAGTATCCCAAGACGTATTAAATTACATGTGCATCGTTAATAAGAGCCTCATGATTTACATGCATCATGTAAAAATGAACAAGAACCATACATTGTTGGTTTTATAAACCAACAATCCCTGCATCCAAAAGAAAGACGTACAATATTTTTAGGGTGTATGGCCGTGAAAAATAAAGAAATTAAAACTTCATTTTTAAAAAAAGATTGGGGTGCAAGCCTATTTAAGAAAAAAAAAAGTTGAATCCTTGGTACTACCCCAAGTTATTTTAATAACTGTGGAGAACATATTGTGAATAAAAGTGTGTAAGGCGGCACAATTAGCAGGTGCTGAATGTTGAAGATGATATCGAGCAGATGAACACACAATCATGTCTTCTTTGTCCCCTCCCAACTTGGGGTGATTTATCGAAGTAAAGCTAATAGCATCAATATGAATCTAAGCGTGGGGGGGAATCAATATTTCATTACCTAATTTTTTGCGTCAACGAAGAGCGATGATGTCGGGTGACAGCGTCGGGGGAGCAACTGGAGTTCACGCAGACATCTGGAGGACAAAGTCGGACGGACGCGAAATGCGGGAAAAAAAAGTAAGAAGATGGAGAAGAAAATCAATACAATAGGCAAGAACACACAAACGGCGGTCATTTGCTGCGTCAACACCGGAACGGTCAAGTCCAGCGAGACTTTCAAGCCGCTCCGTCGTCAATTAAGTCCTAATTGGCACAACGTGTGGCCGAAAGAAGGCCGCCGTCACTATTAATAAATGCAACCATAATACTCGTGCAACTATTATGAGTACTACTTATATTATGTCATGTCATTATCCAAGACGCTTAGTCTCACAAGGGTTGCAGGAAAGCCGGAGCCTATCCCAGCTAACTTCGAGCGAAAGGCAGATTACGGTCAGTACCATTACACAATCAGTGACTCTCTACTTATAATGCACAAAATAGAAACACAAAGTAGCAAAATACTACTACTGCTGCTGCTAATATACATATTTTGAAACATTAGCTGCTTCCAATGTGTCCTATTACAGTATTTTTTTCCCCGCCCCTCTCACAACATTTGTGGCTAATTGCTGAAGTGGGAAGAGGAGCAAACAATCGCCAGCGTCCAGAGGGAGCACGCGCGCACCTCTTTCGCGGACAACTTGCGTGTTGTATTAGTTGAACGATATAAAACATGACAAAATGCCCACTCGGAGCCCATCAAAGATTTCCGAGCGTTCCCGCGGGAACTTCTATGTAGGCCAAGAGCTCCCGGCAGCGCTCTCGCTCGCGCTCCAACGTCTGTTTAACGCTGCATCACAACGCCCTGCAAAATGCTGTTAACGGGCGATTAAGCTCAGCTCTGCAGTTTTTAAAATCGAGCGTTGGATCCTCCGCCAAAACCCAAAACATTGCACGGGAGCGTCGGTGTGACGTTAGTCGGACAGGGATTCATTTAAGATTAAGGTGGTTGGTCATGTGGGTGTAAAAGAGGGTAGGTGGGTGTAAGTGGTTCCGTGAAGGCAATCGAGCACTCACTGATTCCGAAGAGATGCGAGTCCGAATAATTTGGTCCGCACTGCAATTCCTCAGATGGCCACCAGAGGCTGCTAGAGCTTCCAAAGCAGTTTGTGTTCTGGTGATATTTTCACTTCGATGTACTTCCTGCCGAGCCTTCTTCGTTCCCACACTGGCTTTTATTTCCCTCCAGTGTCATCAGCGCACGCACACACAACGGCGAAGCCTCACAAGTTGCGCACTTCCTGCGGCCGCAGCTGCAAAAGGCCTCAGCGGCGCAGGCTGATGAGAAGTGACGGGTCTCCGTATCGCCGGCCGTCCTCTGACAGCTGACAGATGCGCCTGGCGTGCACGCGCCGCAGGAGGGTGGGGGGTGGGGGGGGGGGGGTTGAAGCGAGAGGCCAAGTCGCGCTCGGCGTGCAAAGATGGAGGCCGTGCCTCGGCATAACCGACCGACGATGACCAGGACCTGAAAAACGAAGGACCGTTAACACAAAAGCAGTTCACACCGAATTATTTCTTTATATAAACGGGAATAGAAAAGCAATTTTTGTTTCAATGATTTCACATAAAATCAGAGTCGCTATCGTCGTTGTTATTACTTAACTTTGCTGAAATGTATTCAAACGTCTGCCCGTTGACAGCTGGGATAGGCTCCAGCCCTCGTGAGGATAAGCGGCAAAGAAAATGGATGGATGGTATTCAAACTTCTATTCCTGGACAGACGTCCACACAGATGGCAATCGCACTGTGGCGCCCCCTGCAGGCTGCTCCTGTCAGCAGCGTGGAGAAGAAGTGAAGGTTCACCAAGTTGCTCTGCCTGCTAATAAACGCAAGAATAATACTTGTGCAACGATTAGGAGTACTACTTATAATACATCATGTCATGTCATAATCCAAGCTGCTTATCCTCACATGGGTTGCGGGGAAGCTGGAGCCTATTCCTTCCCCTTCTCTTGTGACATTCCATCCGCAAATTTCTGACCTTTTTACCTTATTTAGAAGAAGATGATGATGATGATGATGATGATGATGATGATGATTCTTCTCCATTCTTCCTCCAGGGACTAAAAAGCCATCATGACCTCTAATTTGATCATCATTTCGTCTGGGGCGCCCCCTCGTGGCAGCTCATTTTATCTGGAGACGATTGCGTTTTCTAGCGGACCCAAAGCGACGTTCCAGCCGATGGACGCTCGCCACGGCAACCAGAAGGCCAGCAGTTGTCGGAGCATCTTTGATTGGATGGATCTCGGTCCCTGCAGACCTTGGGAGAGAGGAAACTCCAATTAAAGGAACATTAGGGAATATTCTGGGTACCTTGTTGGTATGACGACTGTGCACGTGCTCGCAAGCAAAACTAGATTAGTTATCTTTTACAATCTTTTGACCAAGGAACGATGTGGAAGTGAATTGAGGAGCTTTTTTTAAACACCACCACTATCATGTGGTATCTACAGGAAACTATCAACCTTTCATTTCTTTGTTGATTGTCAGACCCTATTCTACTGTACATCGATCCATTTTCTTTGCCACTTATCCTCACTAGGGTTGCAGGGAGTGCTGGAGCCTATCCCAGCGGTCAATGGGCAGAAGACGTGGGACACCCTGAACTGGGTGCCAGCCAATTGCAGAGCACATCGAGACAAACAGTACAGTATTTACAAAACTTGCAGCATTGGTTTTTTGGGATTATTGAAGATAAATGTTTCTTGCGCTGAATGTCCCAGAAATGGGAAAATAAATGAAAAAACTAATAAATCAAATAAATAAAAAAAAAAAATCAGGTTTGACATCCGAACTACATAGGTTTTTGTATTTCTGTTAAAAATTAAATTACATTCATAAGTTTATAATTTAATTGATATTTATCCACCTGACAAAATATGTATGTGTATACACACACACACACCCATATATATATATATATATATATATATATATATATACATATATGGCATATATTTTTTAATGGGTATTTTCTTTTAAACCTCACAAAATTTTGAGAGCCATGTTTTTTTCGTTTCAATTAATGTCAAAGAAGTTTAGAAAACAGCTGTCCAACTACAATAATAGAATCTAATGTACATAAACCATATTTTGCTTGTTCATCTAGTTAAAAATTAAAAATATGTTAATACAAGCTTTAGTGTCAAAATAATAAAATGTATAAAACAGCAAAAAGTTAATTTAAAAGTGTACTTCAAAATACCTAGCCCAAAATGAAATAACTGAGTTTTCTAAAAGTGTCATTTTGTCTATGATCTCTCTCTCTCTCTTTTTTTTTTTTTTTTTTAATAATCAAAGTAAGGGCGGCCTAACGGCAAGAACAACAGGTCCCCAGACCTCGATAGGAGTGACGAGAGTTAAATGTAAAGATTATCATAAGCCAATGACGGCTGCGTCCAAGACGCATTTCAAGTGGCGCGGGAGTGTACGTGACATGGCCGTGCCAATTTGGAAAGAATTCAATCTGCTGCCATCCGTCGATCGCCCGTCTGAAAAGAGCAATTTCCACCGACGGGCGATGTCCTCGCAGCGTCTGCGCTCCAATTGTAGCCTTTCTTATCAGCAATCGTCGAGCAGATTAGGAAATAATACAGTCGATCATTCTGAGAGGCGGCGTTAATGTCTGCGAGGCTGTCGGATGGCGGCGCAAATTGCTCGCAAAGTTGAGGAACAAGTCCTGGCTAATGCGATGCGCCGCGCGTTTGGCTACATTTGACACTAGCTAGCTTGAAGCTTGATGTTTTAGAAAGTGAGGTCTGCAGGTCGCTAGTGGTACTCTGCCGCAACCAAAAAATTACCACCAGTTGTATTTAACTTGGTGAGGACAACACATCTTGCACGAATAATAAAATAATCTAAAAGTTGTTTTTATGATTAAAAAAATGGTTTTAAACTGCTTAAAATGCTAACTGCGCTAAACAAGAGCACAACCTTTATTATTATTGATCCTTCATGGACAATTACGACAATACAGTGACTTTTTTTTTTTTAAAATCATCTTTTAACTTCAAAATGTTAACTTGATGGATATAAAATCTCCAATCCGAGGATACGACGGCTTCATTTTGGCTTGATGGGAACTTTTAATTCTCACCAGGTCAGACCAATTAGTTTCTCTTTCCGTCGCGTCCTTTAACGGGGATTCCAATTTCGCCTTCCGAGCTCAACTCTCCACCCCGGCGGCGTTCGGACGCTGCGAAATAACGCCGCCGGAGCTCTGGAGGGTGTCACGCTTTGATAATCGTGATAAATGACGATCATGCGGGCGGAATGAGCACTTTTGTCTCACTATCATCTCTCATCTGTTTGCACAAACAACACTTTAACGCTCGGCGGGAGACGCCTGTGAATAACATAACACACGCTGGATGCAAAGGGGGGGGGCAGTGTGTGTGTGTGTTTGTATAGATATATATAAAACTATATGTGTGTGTGTGTGTGTGTCATATGATAAATGTTCTCCCGCTCATAATCTATGTGCTTGAAAATATGATGTATGTGAGGATGAACTCGGAATTATAAGCCAAAGAGTGACTCATTAATCTTGTGATTTAGGTGGGGAGCGGACCAGAGGAATCCATTTGCACTCTTTACGTTTTATGAATAATGCAATGTATGTGTATTATATATTTTTCCGAGGCACGCACTGGCATGAAGAAGAAGAAGCAGACCTGGTGAGGGTCAGGTTGGAACTCCAGGGAGGATGGAAATGGGAGGGCGATTCATATCTCACAAAATTCTAAAATTAGCTTAGGCGTCGTTACAGACGTAGGCGGGCTGCACTTTTATGTCATTTTTCTTCTTCTTTTCCTTTCGGCTTGTCCCCAGCCGATCCACTGTGGCGCCACGTTGGTTTCTTGTTGTTAAACTTTGTATCCTCATCGAATCATGATTTATTTCGTAAAACTGTGACTTTTCTCTCGGGGATTTGCTACTGTGATTTTGTCGAATCAGGACTTGAAGGTGCGCCTACAAGGAGGAGCAGCACAATGTCAATTGAATTCAAAGGGGATTAAAAAAAAAAAACTTTCAACTTCTACTATAAGTATTTGTTTTCAATGTGATACAATATCCTGGTGCCAGTTTTCACATTGCAACAGTTTTTGGGGGTGTGGTTGCATTTTGATTCTTTTCAACAGGCAAAATTGATTCTATGTGTGACTCCTTGAAGTTTCCAATTTAAGTCATAAGTCAAGGTATGACAGTAACACACGTAAGCTTGCTAACGCAGCTCAAAAAGTCCTCCGTGTCGCGTTGGCCCTGAAGCGGAATGTTTGATCCTATAACTCTGTCAGCCCCCCCATCCCCCCAGCAAATACATCACAGACTCCCCCCCACACTACTTTGAGATTGATGAGCGAGTAGCGCGTCGCTAGATTCCGAGGGAGACGATGCGTGTCGACTGAAAGCCCCCGATAGTCCCGTGGCGCCACCCCCCCTCCCAACGATGTCGCTTATTTTGCATCCCGACGCGCCGATTGATAACCGCTAAATGCGCGCGCCGGTGGCAAACGCGGACGGAAAGCGACTCCGACTCATATGATAACGCCGTCTGTCTTTGACAGACATGCCTAAAATATTGAATAATTGCTTCGGAGGCGGGCGGGACGGCGTTTGACCCCGGAGGAACGCGAATGTCATCGAGGGAAATTGCAGAGACTTTCAAGTGAAACGCATTTGAGGTGGGTGTGTGTGCTAGCAGCCATTAAACGCCAATCTTTATTGAGCCAAGGCACACACACACACACACAAAAAATCATCGTTAGCAGCATTAGCGTTAATGATGAGGATGTCATAATAATGTTTGTGTCAAAAAGTCTGCCGAATCAAACTTCAGTTTTTGGTCATTTCATCAGAATAAAGTTTTCATTTTCGTCGAGAGAATTTTGTATTTTACAATCTTGAAAAGAAAACAAAGTTCCAAACTTTTCAATTCGAAATTGTCACTTTCGTAAGTCATCTTCTAGCGAGAATGTAATCATAATTTTGCAAAATGAAAGTCAGGATTTTACACCTGTGAGATGAAAGCTGTAACCTCATGAGAGAAAAAATAAAATAAAATGAAACGGATCAGTGTCTAAATCGTACAAAAGTGACGTATTTCAGTCAATTAGCTAATTAGCGCATTTTAGCTGTCTGCTAACTGTTCAGACATCTCTAAGAGGATTGAAAGGCTTCACGTTTTAAGTGCGTTTAATGCTAAATTAAACAGCGGGAAGATTCTTAAGGTCTGACATGAGGGGTTACGGGCGTGGGGGTGGGCACAGATGACGGGTCGGGACCCCCCGTCGCGCTCACCGCGGGAGGGACCCTGACGGGAGCATATGGAGGACATGAGATATTGAAGGAGGACTTTGTCGAAAATAATAGGAACGGGAG
This sequence comes from Syngnathoides biaculeatus, assembly GCF_019802595.1. NCBI lineage: Eukaryota > Metazoa > Chordata > Actinopteri > Syngnathiformes > Syngnathidae > Syngnathoides > Syngnathoides biaculeatus. The sequence continues at coordinate 9,829,827 of NC_084640.1, read as the reverse complement.
CACACATTAAAAGTTAGTAGATGAGGGTTGAGTGTTTCTTTTCATCCCACAATTATCCACAGATTTCACCTAGAAACATCGAAATTCCTCTTCTCTCTCAGACATTCCAATGAGCCGAGCGGGAAAACTGACAGCCAATCAGCTTTTGCTACGCCTTCAGCGCTTCCTGTTCTGACCCCCCGATTGCTCGTTTCATCGAACAGAGAACGTCCCCGCCCCTATCTGGCATTTTGTGACCGATTTTTGTGAAAAATTGTTACAAACAAAAGAAAACTAGCGTAATGTACAATGTTCAAGCCTGTGCGTTTGAGCCAGAATACACACAGGCGGAACTTGACGCGTTGGAGAGGGGCGTGGCGCTGACGGAGGGGCATAACGTGGACCTCGGCGATGTTCCAGACAGGCTCGTTATGAAAAGACTGGCGTCCGTGTTCTCTTTGCGACCGAATGCCAACTGTGGCGGAATGCCAGCGTTCTGAGTTTGAAAAGGTCGAACAAAAACATGGAGCGTATCAGATTGAACTTGGATCACGATCAACATGTCTGCATAACTTCCTCAGACAGATACGAAGTTGTTTGTGGACGAAGACGTGTTGCGTATCAATTTACTTATGATCCATGACAGTTTGATGAAAGGAACACTTATACAGAGAGCGGAAAATCGGTGAGTACACATTTTTAACGGTCTTGGAATGCTATGGCCTATGTCCAAAGTTGATCAAAAATGCGAGATGATTTTCTGAGTATGGCGTAGGGCTATCTAATGGTTTATTTATATCTGGAACATATAATGCAAAAAAAAGAAAAAAAAATTCGGACTTCCCTAAAGTGATTACACGTACATATCCATCCATCCATTTTCTTAGCCACTTAGCCGCACGGGGGTCACGGGAGTGCTGGACCCTATCCCAACTGTCAACAGGGTACACCCAAGAAGACACGGGCAGAACATGCAAACTCCACACACGGAGGTCCGGCATTGAACCCGGGTCCTCATGACTGTGAGGCCAACGCTTTACAGCTGCGCTACTGTGCGTGTAGTTGCTTATACAGTACCGGCATGAAAGGCTATTGCTAAGCGGCTAATAACTAGTAATGGCTAGATGCGTGCAGAGTTCCTCAGCTTTATCTTGACAGGTTGACCCCACGAGAGGTTAAAGGAGGACAAATTTGGATGTGTAATTTTTCATGAACACAACAAGCCTTTTTTTTTTTTTTTAGTGCTTTACACATCATTAATTTGACACTCTAAATTGCCCGTAGGTGTGATTGTGAATGCGGCTGTTTGTCTCTATGTGCCCTGCGATTGGCTGGCAACCAGTTCAGGGTGTCCCTTGCCTCCTGCCCGTTGACAGCTGGAATAGGCTCCAGTACTCCCTGTGACCCTCATGAGGATAAGTGACAAAGAAAATGGATGAATGGACCAGCCAGGATGACACCTCTAACATTGCTTTACAACTTGTTCCATCTGCTGCTTCATCTTGATAATATTACTTTTTATTTTTTGCAATACCTGCTCTAAATACTTGGATAAAGCAGTCATTTGGGGTAGTTGCACCTTAAAGTGGCGGCACGGTGGCCCAGCTGGTGAAGCGTTGGCCTCACAGGGTATATAATCCGGGACCCGCCTGTGTAGAGTTTGCATGTTCTCCACGTTCCTGCGTGGGTTTTCTCCGGGCACTCCGGTTTCCTCCCACATCCCCCCCCCCCAAAAAAAAAAAAAATAAAAAAATAAAAAAAATTAAAAATTGGACACTCTAAATTGCCCCTAGGTGGGATTGGGAGTGCGACTGTCTCGATGTGTCCTGCAATTGGCTGTCAACCAGTTGAGGGCGTACCCCGCCTCCTGGCCGTTGACAGCACTCCAGCACTCCCGTGACCCTCGTGAGGATAAGAGGCTAAGAAAATAGATGGGATGGATAGACAGTCACTTTAAGCTCCATCCATGAATCAATTTTTTCTTTAATAATTCAGTTACAAGAATTTTACGAGAGAATTTGCAGTCCTACAAGATATATGAAGTTGTATGTTGTTGTTTTCCCCCATTACTTGTATTGTATATTATTTTGTTCTATTAGGACTTTCAAAAAATACATTTGGGAGATTTGATTATTGTGTAATTGCAGCACACCAGTAAATATTTTAATACTTTGAAAAGATTCTTGTGGGTTGCTTGTGTCCACTTTTCTGCTCTCCAACTGGAATTTCCACCTTTGCAGGACACACACACACACACACACAAAAATGGTTTACTTAATGGATGTGAGTGTTTGCTTGAGGAAATAAATTTGCGATTAAATTTGGTCTGCTGTTCTTCAGAAGTTGCTGGAAGTCGCCGTAATACGCGCGACGTGGGAAGCGGAGCGGAGGGCGCGCGCCGAGCGTGACGAGACATTAAAACATTCCCAATGAAAGGTGCGTCGAGAGAGCTTGTCAGCGCATTACCCCCCGAGATGAAAGGGGTCTCGTCGTCTTCTGTCGGGGGGTTCGAGGATTTGTCGGCTAAGATCCCAACAAACACTTCCACAATAATTACAAGTAGACTTTTCTTCTCCGCCGCAGGCGAAGGTGAGGATCCTTTAATTGTCACTTTTTATTAGCGACCCCCCTTCCCCCCCCCCACCCTTGCCACACGCCTCCCCTTCAAGGCCGTTATTCCGCGATTAAAGGGCGCGCGCGGGGGTATTTAGTTCAGGTATTAGTCGGGAAATGAAGGTGTCGCCGTCGTGCCAAAGTTCCTGTGACACTTGCAGCTCAAGTGCGACTTTTTTTTTTTTTTTTTTTTTAGCGCTTTGAAGGCTTAACGTTTCCCCAAACTTTCCTTTTACAAGTGCAGAAGTTGAAGTTGCAAAACCCCCCCAACCCCTGCCGGCAGGCGTCGACACCGCTGACCACCCCCATCAGAGACGGCCGACAAAACCAAACACAATGCTGATATAAGGAAAACTTTTAATTGCGCAATTGGCTGAGATGGGTTTTTTTTTGGTGGTGGGGGGGGGGTAATTACCGTGCATTTCAAATTTAAAGTTTATTGTTGTAAAATAATTTAATTACTTTCTTTGATTCCCCTCAAAATAGATTACAAATTTACTTAAGTCAAATTAAAACGTATGTTTTTATTGGAAAATGTACAATTTGAGTCTTGTGCATTTTAGAATTTCTTTGAGAGATTTTTTTTCAAATCATTAATTTTTTATTACAAATTTTATTAAGATTAAAATTATTGTGATTTTTTTAAAATTTCAACTGTACTGTATCCTTTTATAATTATGTTTCTTGCAACTTGAGACTTACTATTATATATATATATTTATGACATCCTAACTATTATTTTTCTCTCAGTTTTGTTTCATTTTCATTTGTGATTTCCTTCATGCAACTTGACAACTTTTTAAATGACATTACAACAATTATTTCATAAAATGGTTACCCTCACAAAATAACAACTTCATTTCAAGAAAATATTCAAATTCATATATGACGTCGGACTGCAAATTCTCTCGTAAAAGTCTTGTAACTGAATTATTTAAAACAAAATAGATTCATACTGAATACTAAAATGATTATTTCTAAGAGTGATTTATTTTTCCATTAATAATGTTCAGCATATATTTAATTTTAATCAAATATATATATTTTTATACATATATAGTTTAATATATTATTTAATAATTAATTATTACTCAATTCATTTTTAATTAAATTACTTATATTGTAAATCATTAGCAATTATCAATTATTATATGACATCAATTGATGAATTAATGGACATTATATCGGCATGATTTAAAAAAAACAAACAAACAAACATATTTTTACATCACTAACGTCAACTCTCACTCTCGAGAGAATCGACATTGCGCAGCGACGACGACGCGAGCAAAACAGTCACAACAATGCCAAAAAACAAGTTTGGAGACGGAAGGATCTGAAAATTGATTTTGAAAATAAAAAAAAAACAACAACATCTGTGAGCGAGCGGAGAGGGGAAACAAAAAGCGTTAGTGTTTAAAAAAACTACATAAAAATACATATAATAGGATTAACGCTTGTGTTTGTTTGTCACGGCGGATCAAGGGAAATTGCAGTTGAGACTAAGAAAGCTTAGAGGCACGCCGTTATCGGCCAAACGACATTTACATATTCATTTAAAGCCTTCAAATTCTTTCGTTTTAATTGGTCGCTTAATAATCACGCAGTGAAACAACAAAAAGTGACGTCTGAGTGGGAGGGAAAGCGGGGAGGGGCGGGGGGGCAAAAATGGGCTTATGTCGATTGAGTGTGTATTTGTAAACAAAACAAAAGAAGAAGAATGTTGTGTTCAATCACCTTCTGGAAGGTTCTTGACAGCGTCTCAAATAAGTTTAGCCTGGGTTGTTAGAGAGAGTCTTAACTGCTGCATATGTTCGCCCTAAATCAAACAATTTACAAGCCTAGTTTAACTTGTAAAATGAATTAGAAATTGTCAAATATTTTGGGGTCACTTTTAACGAAGCCTGGCCCTCAACAAAGCCCAAATTCCGTAAATCCGATTGCTCCTTCTCGGTGGGGTTCTCCGTGGAGACTGTCCAAAGTGTCAGCGAGTGCGTTTTATTTTTAGGGTTCCCGACATGCCTGACGCGTTCGCATGTGTGGCTGTGATGCGTACATAAATAACTTGCGTACTGTTGAGGGGCTCGATCCGGACGCGATGACAGCCCACGATTTTCAAAAACCCCGTCGATGAGTGGCGGCAAGGCCGCCTTATCTCCCGCTTCTCTGTCGCTAAAGATGGGGGGAAACGGCCTCAATCTCGGAGGCTAAAAGCGCGGATTTGACACACACGCGTCGCAACAGACATCTTTGGACCATACGAGGAAGCCCGCGTGGCTCACCAAGTCCGCCGGAGAGAAAGGATCCGTCGAGACGCCACGCAGCCGTTTCGCTTCCCGCCGCCCTCCTTGTCGTTCTCCCGTCACTTTTTGCGAGCGCCGTGACTGTTGGAGAGTCGGAAATGAAAAGCCGTGTCAGACGTCAGATAATGATAGGGACTTAATTGAGGGTTTACAAAATGATAGCAAAACAAAACACACAAAAAAAAAAGATGGAATTTTTTTTTTTTTTAAAGACATTCATGGCATTTTGTGGTATAAAAAGATTCTCCTGTACTGGTATACTGGTAATTTTAGGCTGTACTAGTGAGTTTGGGGACAGGTCTGGGCTGTCCCCCCTTCCTCAAAGGAACCGATGACCCCACAAGATCTTTTTCTTGTGACGGAGATCGTTCAAAGAATAAAGAACTGTTTGTTGTTCATCTTTGATCCTGGACACCAACTTTTTGACAGCTGCAACTTCCATAAAATGTTTACGGGTTTTTCCGCCTTCCAAAGCAAGAAATTAAATCGCAGCGTTCTGCTTGTGATGGACCTCCGACAATCCTTGGGTTGTAATCAAGTGCTAATCGCCGCCATTTCTGCAGACAAGCTAGGCGTTGCAGACCACATCACCACGGCAACGTTCACAGACCCATGTGTAAGCGGCGAGTGGCGGACGTTTTCTGCCTACTTTAATCCACTCGACGATGTCGCCAAAGCTAGATATGTACAGAAGATCAAACTATCGATCCGCATACCCTCCACAACGACGCACTTTCAAAGGATCTGAAAGACTTCCCTGAAGTAGAATATCCGGACACTAGAAACACACACGCTTACAAAATGATCAGAACAGACTTTCCAATAACCATTTGCATTGTGTACTCGAGCGTCGTTCAGATCCGCGCATCGTATATTTGCTAGCCGCTTTTGTTGCCGTTTTTTTTTTCCCCCCGATAACTCCACTGTATCTTCTCCTTCACGCAATCTAATCTTTGGGACGATGTCTCGGTTTCCGCCTTTTTCACATCCGCAAGACAAATCTGGCATGATGACGACGGAAAGCTGACAATGGCGGTCAAGTCATGAACAAGCATGACGTCACGTGCAACTTCCAAAATGGCTGACAGGAAAAGGACAGTTTTAGACCCCCCCAAAAAAAAGGCTTTCACTTCGACTTGTAGTTTGTTGTACAGAATCCATCACTAAACTTACGGCAGTGGGCAAACGAGGTCACCGTGTGACCTCTAACCTTCGTACATCGGGACAGTCGTACAGCGAGGACCCCCCCAGTACATGTGCCGTTAGGCTCGCGGTAAATTCCCTCTGTCTCTCATCTCCCTGATCTCTCTTCTTCCCGCCCGGTGACAGTAGCGCCACGCCGCCGCCTCCATGCATAATGCGGCTGCTCCTTGCGTAGGTCGAATGAAAACTCCCGCCGACATGTGTCAGGAGCTCGCCGCGTCGGCCCGGACTAATGATGGCACGCCGGCCGGCCCGCTGCCCTCCGCGTATGCTCGCTCCCGCGTGAAGCGCGCCTGTGTGTGTGCGCGCAGGGAAGGGTTCGTCACGCTGATTAAAAGCAACCCTCCCGCACCCCCGTTCTCTCCTCTCCCACCCTCGCTAACAAAGCCCCTCAGAAAAAGACAGCGGGGAACATGAAGCGGTGTCAGGTCGGCCCGGGTGAGGCCGGCGGATGGGTGTCACCTGAATTTAGCCGCCTAATATGACAGCCGCCTGGTGATGGCTTGTCGGCCGAGTGTCACTTTGCCAGAGTTTGGGGGCCCCATTCTCATGCAAACCACTTGGACCACACGTGAATGAGGCTCGTCACACTGTCCGCCGAGGCTGCCGGATGGAACGCGGTTGACACCCCCCCCACCACCCCCGTCCAGGAATAGTCGGGAATAATGAGGAAATGGCAGCAGCGACAGTTGTAACCTATTTATTTTGTATCACACACACACGAGTGTCTCCGCGAGGATTTGGGGGGTGGGTTGATGTCACCGTCTGCATTGTGGTCAACCGGAGACATCCACACAACCTACTTTTTCGTGCGACGTGTCCCGACAATTCATATTTTCCCAACATTACAGCCAGCAATAACACACAAAACTGGCACCCACCACCCCTTGATTGGGACTTTTGGATTTGTTTGGAGACCTGCCTCCCTTAGTTACTGTTGCTAAGTCTGTCAACCTTTCAGATCAGATATGTATTCAAAATATTTGGAAGGGAGCATCAAGACATTCCTATCGTTAGAACCAGGAAGTGGAAGCAACTCGCAGTCCCGGCCGCAAACAACAACAGCTCAGCTCAGCTTCTGGCTAGCAGACGTCGTTACGGCCCATCTACTTTCGCCAGTACCTCAAACCGGTGAGATGGGAATAAAGTAGTCCCTCGTTTATTCGGAGATTACGTTCCAGAACTCTCTGCGCTACACGATAAGTCACAATGCTTTTGGGTTATTCTTGATAGATATTAAAACGGCAATATAAAACACGGACGCGTATGGGCACGCAAACTCCACACGGGAAGACGGGACCTGAGTTCCGGACTTAAGAACCGCCTGGCAGGACTCCCCCCAAGTCGCAGTAAAAGGCCGTGACGGATCGCAAAAGACGGCCGCATCCATCGGTCGTGCCGGCAGGTGCCATTGCTCTTAGAAAGTCCACATTGTCACTTTTTCAAGTCACTCTTCATCCGTCTTGGGCTGAAGGATGATGTCGTGGGCTATCTTACAAATATAACAACGGTACCGCTGACAGTTCAGACATCCCGGCACATGTCGACGGGGGGACGGAGCTCGTCAGCGAAAGAAGTGTTCCAGGTGATCTGCAAACCTTTAGAGTCACATTCAGTTTTGTCCAATGAGAAAAACGATAGATTCTGGCACCACTTGTCACAGAATTCTCAGAAGTCAGTTCGACGGGGTTGAAATATCTGTAAACTGGTACGATTTTAAGGACCGGATCCAGTAGGAACCTTGCCTGATCATGTACACGATCATACAGACTGTGCGGTTTCCCACTTCTGACACCCTGTGTGACAAAACCCTCAGAAGTTGGGGTGACAACTGGTTGGTGGCCTGACCCAGTACACAACTGGATGGCCTTACGGGTACTGAACACACCACTTCAGGGGTTTTGCAATGGTTTGAGGTCCTGAAAAGTATCATTAACACAAAGTATTATTCTCCTGGGGCTGAAAAACTTCCCAAGGGAAAAGTGAGAGCGACTTCTGATAGCCCCAAAAAATGTCACCAGATCCCAGTTTTGAGAAAGGTGGCGGCGGTGGGGGTCCGTTTACTGGAGAGGCACCACAAGCTTCATTGTTCATTGTGAAGACGCCCGAGGCGAGCGTTCAAGAGCAACGCGGGGCGGGGCCGCGTCGACTTAAATGCCCCCAGTGGAAATGTGCCAGGGGCTTCTTTATCATCAGGTGCCTGCTGGTGAACGGCAAAGCCAAGCACCACGTCAAACACGCGCGTCACAAGCTCATTTTTCCTCTATTTTATCTGCGACACCCCCCCCCCCGCTGCTTATAAAGGGATTAATTTGCTATATAAACATACACATGCACAGATTCGAGGCTCTGAAATGCAAAACAAAAGTCACTCAGGCTTCGACAATGTGCAAAATGAGTAACAACACACATCTGATAGCAAGCAGCCTCACGACGTGTTACAAATTAGAAACTTTGAAGTTATTCTAAAAATCTGATTCAATTTTATTTTTCCATCACATTTGAATATTTTACTCCCTCGGCACTTATTTGATCTACTTTTTTCCACCCCTGCTACCGTAATTTCCAGCCTATAAGCCGCGACTTCCCCCCCCCCCCACACGCTTTCAACCCTGCGGTTTATGCGGTGATGCGGCTAATTTGTGCATTTTTTCTCACGGCCGCAAGGGGGCACATGAGAGGAAAAAGCGTGAGACCGGTGGAATCAATGTGCCGAGGAAGTGACTTTTACTGGTCCGGCCCCGTTCGCGGTGGTGTTTCTGCCATCTCAGTGATTTTTACCAGTAATTTTTTTTTTAAACCAGCTCTGTTAGCACGGCGCTAGCGTTAGCGTAGTGGCGCTAGTGTTAGCATTAGCGCGGTGGCACTAGCGTTAAACTCTGTGTACAGTCTTTCTTTGTAAATATCTCGGGTTTCAATGTTGGTTTCGATGTGGGCACTTGCGGCTTTTACACTGTTGCGGCCCATGTATGTACCAAATTACGGTACTTATTTTAAATTAAAAAAAAAAAAAATCTTAAAATTCCTTCATGTTTCCCCCGCAGACTTGAAAGTTTCCTTTCGCATTTTCAAAACGTTCAAATATACACTACACAGTTACAACAATGGAGTTTACAACCATGGCGTTTATTTTACAACCAAAGACAAAAAAAAAGAAAAAAATCATTGCAAATAAACGGAACAAACAACAAAACGTTGAGAATTTGTTCTTTAATCTTTGTTATTGTTACGAGTGCTTTCGTGTTAACCACATTTTCCATGAAAAATAAAAGCTTACACTTTATACACTTTCGACCATCTTTGTCTAGAAAATAAGATTAGAAAAATTCACACGGTACAAATGTGGAACCGTAACATGCAAGCTATGCCGACGCACATACGCTTGCCGAGTATTCACACAGTAACTTCATTTTACAACGGTTACCCGACTAATGCAAATACTGTACATGTTGAAACAAACTTGAAACTTTTTTTTTTTTTGCTTTTTTTTTTTTTAAAGCAGCGTGTTATTCCTTCATTCCATTGTTTCGACTGCTTGACCTTCATTTGTCAATTAAAAAAAAAAAAAAATTGAGGTCTCTGCATTAGACCGCCGCTTTACATTAAAACATGCACAAACCATCTCATAAATAATACGCGACTTGACCGTGACAGAAACGTGGGGAGCGCCGGTCCAGTCTTAAAACAACAGATGGACGATTCCCAAAGGCTCATAAAAGATGCAGTGCGCAAATGAGGGCGGCAGTCAGTCGGCCACGACGCCATTTTGATACAATTTACATCCCCCGGAACCTTTTAGCTTTGGAACAGTGCAAGGAACCCCCCCCCCCCCCCTCCACTCCCTCTCTCACCTCTTGTATGGCCATTATGCATGAATGAGTAATTACAAAATGTGGCAGAAAAATCTGCGTATCATCTGTTCTTTCCATGATCAATTTGCAATCATAAACGTATACAATCGAAATAAGAAGTTTTCATCCAACACTGACCTTCTTTTCACACTTGTATTTTAGTTTTTGATCAAAAAGGCAAAAAGAATAAATAAAATACTGGAAACGTGCAGTGCAACTAACAGCCAGAGGAAGAGGCAGAGAAGGTCCCCAACTAGTTCTAGTTTAGTGTGTTTGTGTTGCTGCTCCATGTGTCTTCAAGTAGTAGCTCTTTAAAACTTAGTAGTGTAACATCTGTGCTAATTTGTTAGCTCATCTATGGCATTTCACATTTGTGTGGATTGTTTGAGCATTTTGTTGTTAACCGCATTTGTGGGCAGTGTCCCATTTTTGGAACATGATTTTCACGCATTACATCCTTCAGTATATCAAAATATTGAAGTGTTTTATTCTGAAGCCATAATTTGGTATCAGGAGGGGATAACTCATCGGTCAAAGTTAGCACGGAGTTATTTCCTGTTTCTTCCTGACCCAACATGGCTGCCTCAAGTACACATGGAGCGTTTCCCAAGAGAAGAAAGGGAGAAAGGTCAAGTTTGTCTCCAAAATGCTAATCCATCAGTATTATTAACGCGTAAGTGTAGTTCTAGAACAAGAATTAATTAATAAAAATCTCTCAAAGAAATGATAACATACCTGTCCCGGTTTTGGACGCTGCCTGCGAGAGGGTACATCTTTTTTTGCCCGTTTTATGCGTTAAACAAAAAAAGAAGTGTTATTTCCTTGATTGTGGCCTGTTGGGAGACTTTTATCTCAATAAGGCAAAAAAAAAAAAAAAAAAAAAAAATTGCCACCCCTGGGTTAAAACAATGTTCGATTCTCTTACATTATGACAGTTTTACAGTAATCTTCAACTGGAAGATCCAAAAAAAAAAAAAAGTAGGCTGAGGCAAGTACATGAATTTTTTTGAGTAAGGACTAAGCAATAGTTTTAAAAATGTCTTTTAATCAGGTTTAATGTGTTTAAATGATCTGAAAGTGCTCATTTTTTTTAAATGATGTAAAATGTTTACAATTTTTAATTTCTGCACATTCTTACATAAAATGTACGTCTCACCTGTAACTTGCTTAATACTGATTGATGAGTGTGCTGTTGAGGGCTGGATCGGTCCAGTCTGATTAAATCAGAGGAAAACCAATCCAGACAAGACCACCTTGTTGACATAAGAGAAAACAACGGCAGTCTAAGTTTAGTTTTGTGAAGAGAATTGGCTCACGTCGCTAAAAAATAGTTTAAAGTTTTTCTTGCAGAACTATTCAACCATTTTGAAGCTCATATCCAGGCCTCCAAGATATTTCATTATTTATTTATTTATTTATTTATTTTTTACACTCACAACATAAAACTAAAGTCCCATTTTATTTTTTTAAATTTCCGGTTGCCAAAGTGAAATGGAAAGAACGAACGATACGCGGTGTGCTGTGATGACGCTTTGTACAGTTGTGGCACTGATTGCACCGATTGAAGCTGGACATTCTAGTGCAACGGGGGTCCCGTGAGGTGCCCGCACGGCCGAGTCACTGCTTATCAAACTCTTTGACAAAAATCAGGTGGTTCTCGGGGGACTTGCCGTGCGTCTTGCACAGGTGCAGTTTGATGGCGTGCTTGGTCACGAAGGTCCGACTGCACAGTTTGCACTGATTGAGCGAGCCGCCCCCGTCGTCCTCGTGATCCGTGAACTCGGACGGGCCGAGAGTCTTTTCGTCCGTCCTGCCGACGACCTGCTGCTCCAGGAAGTCTATGGACAGCTTGGAAAGGTCCTGCAGGGTGAAGCCCAAGTGCGACTCCAAGTGGCAGATGTAGGAGGAAGGAGTCCTGAACTGGGAGGCGCAGTCACTGCACAGAAACAACGGCTGGCCCGAGTCCATGTTCTTGAGGAACTTGGTGCCACCTGTCCGCTTTAGCTGGTACTTCACATTGGCCAGCCAATGCGAGATGGTGGTCATGGAGAGACCGGTGAATTTGCAGATGTGTACCCGCTCCTGGGGCCCCAGGTCGCTAATGATGAACTTCCCCTCGGCGGTCTCCCGCAAGCTGGAGGCAAACTGCGCCTGGAGGATCAGGAGATGCTGCGGATTCCAGTTGGACTGCCGGCCTTTTCGCCTCTGGATGGGGGATAGCTCCTCCAAACTGTCCTCAAAGGTCCCCCCATCGACGTCCGACTTGTCGGAGATGGAAGACGGCGTCGTGGACTTCGGCGTCAAGCGGCCGGTCAGATTCTTTACCATGTCCGAAATGTCCATCAAAGCGTTCTCCCTGAGGGGCGGGGATGACGAATGAGACCCACTTTTGGGGCCAGGTTGTCGGTTAGATGTGGTGCAGTTCACCGGGGGGCCATTGGTGCTCCTAGATTTGGTCAAATCCATGGGCTGGTCGTCGTTTTGGTACTCTACCACTGGCTCTGCAGGCTTCATTTGGAAGGACTTGCTGTTGAGCTTGTAGAGGGTGGTGAAGGGGTCGCTGAAGGGCGTGGTCACCTTGGCGGCTTTGCCCAAGTGGGTGTTCATGATGGATTGCAGGGCGCTGAGAGGGTTGACGAGGGGCTGCTCCGGGGAGTGGTCGGTGATAATGTTCAGGTTGTTGCAGCCTTCGTTGACAACCTTTTTTGCCGATGTTGCTTCCTCCTTGATCTGTGTAACTTTTCTAGTTTCTTTGTTTCGGGACTCAGTTTTCTCTACTACAGTCTTTTCTGGACCGGGTGAAACCCGCTTATCTTTAGAATTTGGAGACGGTGACTTGGCAGACCTGACCTTCTCCTCTTTTTCGCTTTTCACCAAGCTCTTCATAGTTACCTTCTCCACCAGTTTCTCCATGGCCTGCACATTGTTCTTGTGGCTGTGAGGTGACGTCGGGCTGCCGGGCACCAGGTCGGAGGGTGCCGCCTTTAGAGGGTTGCTGCTGAATAAAGGCTGAACCTGGGTACATGAGGGCAGAGTGGACTTGAGGGGGCTCTGTAGCTGGTAGGCTGCGTGGATACTGGGGTATCCACCCCACGTCGGTGTGCCTGTCTGAGCCTTGCTGATTGCGCTTGAAACCGTGTTTGCCAATGATTTCAAGATGTCGAGTCCCCCTTTAGGTGTCTCCTCCAAGTCTTCTTCTCTGAGATACTGATAAGACTTACCCGTATCAGGTTTATCTGACTTTTCAGGTGGATCTTCCTTCTCCTCTTTAATTTTTTTGTCCACTTCAACCGTCATCAGAGTCTCTTCCTCTGCCTCTTCATCCTCTCCATCCCTACTCTCCTCCTCGGGGCTTGCCGGCTGCAAAGGGGAGTCACGTTGTGACTTCCCGTTTGGAGCTGGGAGCTTGGTGGTTGTCGGGGGCAAAGGAATGGACTGAAATTTTTCCTCACTGGCAGGGTCAAAAACGAGCTGCTTGCCCTTTTTAGAGGCTGAGTTGGTAACTTTGAGGAAGTGTCCCGTAACCATCATATGCGCTGTCAGTTGCTGCAAGGTGTCATGCGAGCTGCCGCACTCCATGCACTTGAGGATTTGTGCCTTGCGCGCCTCGAACTGCCAGGTGTAACTGGCACCGTTTTGGTAACCGTAGCGGTTGTTGGGCGTGACATAGGGATTCGCCACCTTCTGGTCTTTAGGAGTTTCACCGAGCGGGACGCTGGGGGACAGTGAATCTGGGGAGCTTGGTGACATCAGGTCTTGAAAGGCTCTTTTTTTAGTCGGCGGGACAAGCTTGGAGGTGAGAGCTGGCATTGGTTCTTTCAGAGGCACTTTCTGATAGTGTTTCGTTTTAATCATGTGAACGCTGAGGTCCTGTAAGGACTCAAAAGAGTGGCCACAGTACATGCATTTAAGAACCTTCTGGGCATCCTCCTTGCCCTCCATTTCCAGCAGGGAACGCTTGCGGGGCTTGGACCACTTCTTGCCCCGATCATCCTCGGTGTCTTTGTTGTCATCGCGGTAGTGGCCCGTCTCGTTCATGTGGATGGTCAACCCCACCAGAGTGTCATATGCCGCGCTGCAGTCCTTGCACCTGAACTTACTGGCACCTGTGAAAACAGGTCCATACAGCTTGTTGTTTTGCCTGTAGAGCTGCACGGTACTGAAGAGGCTCGGTTCAGGGAGAAGCTGGTACGGCGTGTGCTGAAACGTTTTGGCCAAGGCCGCCTGGTGCCAGTCATACGCTAACCCCGAGTTGACACCGGTGCTGTTGGACGCGGTTCTTGATGCAGTGGTACTGCTGGTAGTCGTGTTAGTGATGGGGCAAGTACTGCTGGATTTTATCTTTGATAGGACACTTGCCTGGTTGCTGTTGTTTAGGATTCCATTGCTCTCATGGTGTTCGGTTTTGTTGTTCTTGCTGGATAAAACCTGTTCATCTTGTTTACTTTTCAGCATGTCCAAGGCGATGCTTGACCATGAGGCATCTGAGATCAAGTTTGCATAGACCGCTTTCATTTTGGCCAAACTGTCCTGCAGCGAGAGGCCATTGAGCTGCTCGGCGCTCTCCTCTGGCTTCTCCTCCAGCTTTTGCTGTGCGTCACCGAAGAAGGGGGACGTCTTGAGATCCGCCAGGTGATCGCTGGCCGCACTGAGGGGAGAGCCGTAACCGGCGTCTGGGTTAGTGCCGTTGCTGAGCGGAGAGTTCTGGCAGCTGAAGCGATCTCCGCCGTCCTCGTCGTCGTGGAGTAAATAGTCGTTGTCCTGGCCGTCCAGGGAGAGGCCATCGTCCTGGAGGGGTTCCTCTTCGTCGGCTTTGTCCGATCCGAACTCATCCTCAGGACTGTAAGCTGTGAAAAAAAGTAAATAGAAAGGTGTGTTAATTCCAAATGCAGCATCAATCAGGAAGTAGTATATGTTTTCGTCATTGTTAATGAAAGTCTTTGGACACCAGGCTGTTACACCCGTAGAGTAGAATGCGGAGAAAGGAAAGGGTCTTCCTGTTTTGTGAGGAGTTACATTCCGACGGCGGCAACGTAACCCGGATTTGTAGTCGGAATATGATGTAGGCACTACCCATGCCGTAAAAAGTACAGAAGTCAGAATAGGAGTAAACATGTACTAAGTACTTTGGTCGATAACTTTCAATGAAAAACAAAAAGAAAATTGAATTACACAGGTAGAGTATTCCTGCGGCACTGTGCAAAATAGCTACCACTTGATATTTTTAACCTTTAACCATCATACTGTATCTCAGTTACATCATTAGAACAGGACCCCCAGGATGCACACTTTCTGGAGTGCTCCGGGGAATTTTATGTTTTTAGATGGGAGGTTGTTTAATGGGCATGCACAAACTCAAACTAGACTTCACTTTGTGTACTGGGAAGAGAGTCTTCTCTAAGCTGTTTACAATGTTGGAATCATACATGAGCTACGCGAGGGGTGGGCAAACTTTCGTTTTAATAGGCTACACTTGATTTTTAAAACGGACAGACGGGCTCCTTCTTCTAGAAGAGGAAAAAGGTGGATTGAAAGATGGATTTGCAATTGAACACACGTTCCACCATTTTACCAAGAGATTAATAGTACCACCACATTCGGCAAAACTGACACAATCCCTCAGTTTGACTTGACGTGCACGCACAATTTGGCCTCCAAAGTAATGGAGATAGCGCGAGGACGGGAGTGCATGCCAGTTTTGTGCGCCTTGCCAAGCCACGGCTGGCAGGGAGGAGTGGACTTGGCAGCGGCAGTGGAAGTCTTCCCAGCGTGAGGCGAGGGAAAAGCGCCAGCGGACATGACAGCCTGGTCGTGCTTTGAAAGACGCTTGACTGAAAATGAGGCGACATTGTAAAGAAACTAAATATTTCCAGGAGGGGAGGAAAAAAAAAAAAAAGAGGGTCGAGTATTAAAAAAAGGCAACCCCCTATCCCTTCGTCTTCCCTCCCCCAAATCCATCTCGGGTAAGATGCTTGTCTGAGGTGCCAGAATGAGTCTCCAGCGAGGAGGCAGATGTGCTGTCAGCTTCAAACAGCGTGTTGCACTCCATCCCATAATAGGAGTGGACATAATACCTGATGTGTGTGAGGTGCCAGTCACAGCTGCCTGGGAAAAAGCTGGAGGTTCAACAGTTGCAACCAACCCCCCCCACACACACACTTTTTTTTCTTTTTTCTGCACGTCGGAGGCATAAAGACTCAAACGCATGTCTGTTTTTGTTTTAAAAATAAAACAA